>NC_056746.1:966071894-966416894 GCF_019279795.1 Protopterus annectens
TCAAGGTTATATGAGATGGAAAAGGGGGCTGTTATGTGGAAGGCACTAAAATATTTATCAGAAGTAAAGGCTACACCTTATTCATGAATATAGCAATGTGCCAGGAGAAAAGATAAGCTTAGAAAAAGCAGCATGTCATTTGTGAACCCAGTGCTAGGTGCACATCATGAAAAGTCTGCAGTTACTTTCCTCTGTGCTGTGCACTATCATGCCCTTATCAGCTTTCAAGCTTTTCATATAAAAATAATCTAGAAAAGAAATATCTGCAAATAAACCATGTGCTTGATTTTTCATTCTCAGAACTATGTACCACAGTTTTATCTTAGACAGGAATACAAAGTCATGCATACATGCATCTGCACAATCTCTTTGTTTTGAATACAAGTGTTTTATGACACAACAACATAAGTAGTACCACCTCTAACACACCGGGTAAGTAGTTCTAACCTGCTATTCTATTAGCACTTAATAGTTCAATGAAAGACGTGTCCTCTCTATGACTTCCAGTTGCCAAAGACAATTGCATCAAAGTTGCTTCTTTTTACTACAGTAAATTTTTTTTGCATTATCAGAGTCATTGGAAGGGTGGGATGGATGGGGCTAATGCTCTGGGCCCCAAGTCACACAGGACGCCAATAGCAGTTTTTTTTTTTACTTTTTTTTAATCTTCTGTTAACTCCTTTCTGAGTGCTCATTAGAAAGGAAATCAGATCAGTGTCTGTCATGTTGTAATTCAGAGTGAGAGACAAAAAGATTTGGTACTATCAGGTCAGGAATCTCCACCATGATGTTTCAGCTCCCCATGCAAAGTATTAAGTAGTTTGCGATGTAAGCAAGATGGTATAGTAATTTAAATGATATAACTCTGAACCCTGGAACAAATGCTGGATATAACTTTAGCTTGCATGGTGTGGGGAGAGGAAAGGGAATTTTTTTGACATAAATCAATTCACACCATTCCAGTCATGAGAAGTAAGAGCATTAATCTACAAGTTCAAGCAGAAAGGGTAGGTGACTTCAAGGCTCATTCTTATGTGAATACTTTAGGAGTACAAGTTGTATTTTTGTACTTTTTAGCTACTACATTATGCATTGGTGAGAAGGAACAGCAATACTGAATCAGACTGCATTGTTGGCAAAACTGTATAAGGTCATCTGTCAGCCAGGTAACTGACTGCAAATTAATGAAACATCACTTGGCTTATCTTTAGTTATTTGACTCATTGCACTTCCTTCCCGTGTTCTGTGTCGGATGTATAACGGAAGGTCAGTTGCAACAAGAGAGAACTTTCCTTTCAGATAAACTGAAACATTCAGAATGAAGTTAATTAGTGATGCTGCTTTAAAATGTTAAACTGTTAACCATGTGATATTTTGTTTGTTGGGATTCATTTAGGTTGAGATTAATTGCTCTTCCTTGTTGCTGTGGAAGTTATTTCTTTCTCCTTTCAATATATAAACATTTTTCCCATTACAGATATCCTTAGTTCTTTCTGCTTTTTATGTATTGTGTTGATAACACCTTACCTGATTTTGTAGAAATATTTCATTCCATTTTATAATTTAATTCAGTATTTCTTTCATTTATTTTATTTTATGGCTTTTGTATGACTTTCTTCTGTTCTTGTCTTTCCTTTTTATTTTTGAATTGTGTATGCATTTAATATTTGCAACTT
This sequence comes from Protopterus annectens, assembly GCF_019279795.1. NCBI lineage: Eukaryota > Metazoa > Chordata > Ceratodontiformes > Protopteridae > Protopterus > Protopterus annectens. The sequence continues at coordinate 966,073,571 of NC_056746.1, forward strand.
ATATGGCAGTGTCTGGAATAGTGTATTTTATGATCTAAATATTAAGAGTTTTCAGGTGCATTTGGAACATGTTTTATCTATTATTTATAAGTGCTTTAAAAAAAAAATATATATATATATATGTGTGTGTGTGTGTGTGTGTGTGTATGTGTGTTTGTGTTTGTGAAGATATTGCATGCATGTGGTAAGGTAAGTGTGTATTTGGGATTTTAATGCCGAAACATTTAGCTATACAGAAAGTTTCGGCATTAGGTGTAGGGGTCTGTGAGTGTGTGTGTGTGTGTGTGTGTGTGTGTGTGTGTGTGTGTGTGTGTATGTGTGTTTGTGTTTGTGAAGATATTGCATGCATGTGGTAAGGTAAGTGTGTATTTGGGATTTTAATGCCGAAACATTTAGCTATACAGAAAGTTGCGGCATTAGGTGTGGGGGGTCTGTGTGTGTGTGTGTGTGTGTGTGTGTGTGTGTGTGTGTGTGTGTGTGTGTGTGTGTGTGTGTGTGTGTTTGTGTGTGTGTGTGTGTAAGTGTTTTCAGGTTAGGGTTAGAGTAGACTAGATAAGAGGATAGATTTAGTGTTGTGAATGTATGTGCTGTATGTGGCATGTTTCTGAGTGACTTGTGTAATGACAGTGAAACAGAAAAGTTTTGCTAATGTAGGGTGTAGGGGTGGGATTAAGGACAGTGACAAGGTTAAGGTTAGCAGACATTAGCACGGTACTGCAGGAGGGGACAAAGCCTCCGCAGCCTATAGTTACAAATGCATGCAAGCCCTTACCTCAACTCTGCTCCTAATCCCAGCCCTACACCTTACCTTATAAAAACCCTATTCACAATACTTCCACTATTTAGAGAAAAGATGCTTCAATTTGTGGTACGGTTTTGGTTAACAAATCTTTGATTTTTTTTTTTTAATTTTATGGATTTTTCAGAATGTTGTTGCTTGTGCAGTTTTGAATAATTAACATGCACACACACACACACACACACACACATATATATATATATATATATATATATATATATATATGGTTTACCTTTAAAAGTGCATTATGCACTCGTGCAAATCCGCTTTGCTCGAAAGGAGGTTTTCAAAGTGTCAAAACGTAGAAAAAAAATAGTCCGAATCTGCAATGGGTGAATGCACATTGGCATCCGCTCATTGCAGATTCGACATTGTGGGTGCGGATTGCACTATAGCTGGGATCGTGAAATGATCTCTTTCCCCACTGTAGTGCGATCTCGAAGTTTGTATATTAAACTAGGGGGTATGGGAGTGCAGTGGGGCTTGCTCCCCTGCATTACGATGTGTCTTCGACATTTCAGTTAAAATATCAGTGAATCAGCTGTTCGATTTGCTGATTTTCGAACTTCTGCAAATGTCGAAGTTTGAAATTCGCACATTTGGCTCGCCCAAATGCGCGATCGATATTGTCAGTTATGACAATATGAATGTATACCATATATATATATATATATATATATATATATATATATATATATATATATATATATCGACACACAGACATAGATAGAGATATAGATATGCAGATAGACATATTATTTTGCTAGAGTCGAACAGTTTTATGTGTTTCCTGTTAATCCTCTTTTAGTTTATACTATATCGTCAATTCATGAGACCTCATCTTCAAGAGGTAGTCAGTGCTCAGTTGTGCTGTTTTGTTAACAATGTGTACCCCATTATTTTATTCAACGTCATTAAATGTTGGCTTCTGCAGCCATTTTAAAATATTGTATCTTGCTTTATGTTGCAGGTACAATCCAAAAGTGTGTTGGTAACAATATATGCATGTGCTTATGTTTTAAAAGGGGATGCCCCCAACCAAAAAAATATGTTTTAGACTTTTTTGTCTATTTTGATGTTGTGAACATTCAATAATTAGAATATATATATATATATATATATATATATATATATATATATATATAAAACTATCTCTCTCTCTCTCTCTATATATATATATATATATATATAAAAAAAAATATATATATATATATATATATATATATATATATGTGTGTGTGTGTGTGTGTGTGTGTGTGTGTGTATTTATATATGTGTGTGTATTTCAAGTTATTAAACCAAACTGTGGGTCACAAAAGGTCAGTCATAAAACTTAGTATAGCATATTGGTTGAGCTGATGGGAACTGGATAAAATGTTACATTTATAGTAAGTATGTGTTCACATTAACAGTGGCTATATTATCTTTAGGTAGCAATACTTTAAAATCATTATCACGCTTCACGTTTTCAGTTAAAGAGAAGATGATGTGAAAATACCCAACAGATGAGAATATTTCCACCTTGGAAAAACTGTTAAGAGCTGTTTTTTTCTTCTTCTTTTCTATTTTATTATGCAATTGTCACCCTTGAGCTGATCCATGATTGACTGCTTGATTATGACAAGCTTTAATTGATTTTTTTCCTGGTACACATCAATAAATCACTCACCATGAAAACACATATACACTTGGCAGCTCATTTACATGTGGCACAATATTTTACTTATCTTTAAAATCTCTTTAAAATTCATTATCAAATGTTCAGAAGAAGTATCCCTTTATCTTACCATTTCTACCCCATGAAGAAATTTCTGAAAAGTACTATTGGGCCCCTTACAACATCATTTAGAAACCCTGACACTCTCAAAGGATTTAGCTTTCAAAATGTATAAGGCACTTTTCTATGACATATGCCACTTCTGAAAATATTTACTGTCCTTAAGTAAAGAAGCACAATGCAAGCTGATTTGAAGTATAAAATATATACATATTACAGTAGCATCTGTTATATAAAGTTTACTAATTGTTTTTCAAGTTAAGAAAACCATTCATTTGAACCATACTTACGGCCCGATTCCAAAAGACGTGTTCTCAGTGTAAATGACCACTTACAGTTAGAGCAGGCTGAGAGCAGGTCTTTTGGAATCTTGTTCTTGGTGTAAGTTATTAATAGTTAGGCTTAACACTGAAGTAAATCACTTACACTGAGAGCAAGTCAGGGCAGACTTACACTAAGAGCAAGTCTTTTGGAATCTGTCCCATATTCTGCCAATCTCTTTTTCATATATAATTTTCATCTTTAATCAGCTTTCAGAAAAACTGATTACAGAAAAAATACCTTATTGATAGGAATGACATGCAGTGGTGCAGCAAGGGGTAACATACCCATTTTGTACCCCTGGCCCCCTCTCTCTGCCCCACCCCAAATTGTTCTTTGGGTCCCTGATCTGAACCTCCTGCTTAGCAGGTCCTATGGTAATAAGCATTATTCTGAAATACTCAATCTGTACTCATTTGACAGGAGCTGTGATATTTGGGGGGAGTGGGCCCTTGATAAAGCTGCAACATTTTGTATTGTAATTGATATCAAGAGAAAAGTAAAATATAGTAGTTTTAAATACTTCTGGAAAACAACATTTGGCATTATAGTACAACTCTTGTCTGGAGATGAAACATTCTACTTCGTGTTTTATCAGACAAAACACACATTGTTAATGTAACACTATTCTGTGGCAATAAGTGCTATTCTGAAGTACTCAGATGGTAGTTCTCTAACTGGAGCTGTGACATCATTGAGGGGTCGTGGCTGGAGCTGTGACAATTGCTCTACTGCACCACTACCCCTTTTAACATTAAGTCAGGAAAATAATGTCTTCTCCTTCCAACCTGTCCCTACTGATACTATAAAAATACTTAAAAAAAACTTAAGTTAACTACCCTTGCGGCTGATCACTCACCAGCAGAATATCTTAAAATCTCAGCTGAAGCCATCACCTATGAAGGTGCAAGCTCAACAGAATTATCCCACTATCACCCTATAACAATCTTATCACCATTTTCCAAAATTTTAGAGAGAAGCATTCATTCTCAATTACTAAAGTATCTCTTAACTAACAATCTTCTATCTAACACACAGCATGGATTTCAACCAAAACACAACACTACTACTGCCCTGATGTCCTTCACCAACACCTTTAATCAGCATAGAAATGATGGTAATCTAGTATTTTTCTCAGTCTATCCAAAGCTTTCAATACTGTTTCATTTAACAAACCATTAAAGCAGGGGTGGGCAAACTTTTTGATTCGTGGGCCACATTGAGTTCTAACATTTGACAAAGGGGCCGGAACAGGAGCAGATAGATGGCATGCTTTGAAAACATCACCTCATTGGGGGAAAAATACACATCTTGGGATATGGAGAAAACATGTGCTTTAATTTCCAATGAAAATGAAGAAAAGCATTACAATAAAATCTCTGACTTCGAAATGAGTCTTTAAACACTGAAAATCAAATAAATGACCATTTTATTTTAAAGCACTGAAAGTTCTGTTATCCTTCAGGATATCACCATCACTCTCCTCCTGACTGTCTTTTTTTTTCAAAAATGGTAGGAGATGTAGATGTACTTGTCCTGTTCCTTTTATTCAATTTGTTTCCCCGGTGCCAAAAGTCAACAACGACCAGTGCAAGGACGAAACAGTTGCAGCAAGTCTTGAGCCTTCAAATTAGCTGCCAACTTCTCAGCAGCAGCTTCCAGTTCTTTTGTTGAGAGCTTGCTAGCATAATTAGCGTGCTTTGTGGCTAAGTGACGGCTAATATTATACTCTTTAAAAACCACCACAGTTTCTTGGCATATCAGGCAAACAGCAGATGATCGGTGTTCAGTGAAAAAATATTTAGTTGTCCACTCCTTATTGAACACTCGACATTCTCTGTCCACTTTCCTTTTCTTGGGTCCGCTCATCTTCATAGAGGGGCGGTGGGTCAAAGGGTAAAGTGCAAACGTGGAGTAATAGGCCTACGCTTCACCTCAACAAAGCCAATATATCTAGAGTGCGCCATCTAGTGAGGAAACATCAGAATTGCAGGGGAAATAAAACATTAACAAGGTTAATTTATTAAATTTGTTCAAGTTTGGCGGGCCGAATCAAAACGTTTAACGGGCCACATGTGGCCCCCGGGCCGTAGTTTGCCCATGCCTGCATTAAAGGCTCTTTCTGAACTCAAACTTGGCCATCCACTCATGCCTAGTTCCAAGATTATTTATCTGGTCGCCATCAAACCGTAAAATGGCAATAAAACTTCTCTGCTCTACAGGAAGTCACTCTGGGAGTTCCTCAGGGATCTATCCTTGGACCTCTTCTCTTTACCTTATTCACTAACAATCTTCACACCTCTATCATGCATGCATCTCTGGTCCAGCATGCAAATGATTCTATTCTAATATGTGCTGCTCCAAAACTACAGCAACTTCAACATATTACACAACAGTCCTTCACAGCAGTAGAATCCTGGCTAGATAATCCAGAGCTTATTCTTAACCCAAATAAGACTAAAATCATGCTTTTCCACCCCACCAGAGACAGTGACCCTCCCCCATCTTTCAGCATCTCATCAGCCAACAACACAATTATTTCTGAAGTATCCTCTGCCAAACTTCTCAGTGTAATCATAGATAGTAACTTGAAATCCGATATCCACATAGATAAGACAATAAAGAAAGTCCATAAATACTTGGTACCTTATACAGATGCAAACAATTTCTAACAAACAACACAAAAACAGCCATTGCTAGAACTCACCTTATCTCCACCTTCTTCTATGCTTCTCCTATCCTCACAAATCTAAAAAAAAATCTGATTTAAACAAACTTAGCATGTGCTACAATAAAATAGCAAAATGTGCCACTGAATCAAACTCCGGCTCCCACCATTGTCTAGCACTAAGACAACTTACCAGGTTAGAGCTGCCCAACCTCCTATCCTACAGCCAGCTGATCATGGCCCATCAATTACTTAATCATCCAGAAAGAACCCCTGCCCTTGATCACCGACTACTACCCTATAGTACTAACCATGTCCTAAGGTCCACAAACAAAGCTCTACGAAAGATATCCAAAGTAAATAACTCTGCTGGAGAATCCTTATACTCTAATTATATATCCAAAATCTGGAACTCACTGGCCAAGAAATAAAAACTACCACTAGCACTACAAGATTCAAAAAGATCCTTAGAACCCACCTATCAAACACATGGATATGTTCATGTACTAACCTTAGCTAAGAAAGTCTACCCAGTCTAAGAATCTGTAAATATCAACTACCATTCATTTGTGAATTGACATAAACCATCTTCTCCTGTATTTACTATTCTAGATAGCTGTATTATTATAGTGTAAACATGTACTAAATTTTGATGTTCTTGGTTGCTATCATAGATATATTTTTTATTACACACTCAGTATTATTATATCATAAAAATGCACTGATTTGTGCTGTTTTTGTTATCTGCCAAAGTATATGTGTTCATTAATGTGAAGCTTTTTTCCCCGGGTCTCCACTGAAAAAGGACAACCTGTCCAGTCAGACTTTCCCGGTAAACAAAAGTAAAATAAAATAAATAAATAAAATAAAAAAACTGCACCAGGGGTTTTGAAGTCAGCTGCACATGCCCCCCCCCCAAAAAAAAAAAAAAATAAAAACTATGAAGAAAAGGTATAAAGAAGAAAGAATTCAACAACAGGGACCTTTGGAAAGATACACAGACCACAGTCAAGTTGCAGAAGAAAATATATATAATCACATAAGAAGTATTATAGTGCATATCCAAAGTCATGCTCAGTCCATTAGAATAATAAGTAAAATATAATATTATAAATAGGCTGCATTAAAAGAAAAAAAAAATCCACATAAACTTAACAGAACATGACCAGCATCATGGATGTGCTATACATGCTACAACTGGCAGAATCTATAATGTACAATAACAAAGAACATGTAAATCAGCAGAATCACAGGGATATAAGATGCAGGGGTTGGAGCTACTATATTGGTTAAAGTGTTTAAAGGGAAATTGGTTAAGTTTGAAATGGCCCATACAGTCATCTAACCTAGTATTACATATAAACCAAATACATGTAAATACATTTATGAGCCATCAAATAGCTAACACAGTCTATACAATATCTGGCAAGCACAGAAAATATGTAGCAAGAACTGTGAATGTAGAATCTGTAATAAGGTTGCCACAATCTGTGATGAGCATCAGGCATGGGGCATATATCAACTATGGCAGCAGAACCACATGGATGTAACACATGCACCACAATTACAATAGCTCCTTTATGATACAATGGCAATGCCTTTATGCAATGAGAGTAAGACTGTGTGTATCCATCCAAATAGAGAGGGCCTGCACAACATGAAAAGTCTACAAATGCTCAGACACTGTACAACAAAAAAGAATGCAGTGTATACTAACATATAGAAACAATTGGATTGCAATGATGAAATGTAACATACCTTTGCAAAAGCAAATGCAGTGATGACAAACCCATGGGAAAAGAAAACAGTGGTCAAACTAATTAATTTCCACCAAGGTACAGCTCGCCATTCATGGCTATAGTGGAATTTCCCAGATAATACTTCATAATGTGATGTCCCACATTAACAACTGAAAGTTCATGAGAAAACACTGAGATGTATTGTCATGAAAAAAAAGCAAAATATCACAGTTACAGATATACCCATCATCAGAGCATATACACGAACACAATTTGGTACATTCTGTCACTACTTGGTATGTGTCTGGTCCCATGTTTATAAACATGTGTTGCTGCATGCCAGAATACCAAGACAGCAAGCTGAACGCTATGCTCACTGCAAATTTAGAGAAGAAAAACAGGACACAGAGTTTGCCACAGTATAATATAGGCAGCCAAAAGAATAATCAATGAACATGAGTAGCAGACAACTCCACGACAACATTATCAGTGGTAATCAAAGGTACCGTTAGATACAGGAAATGAACAACGGATCTGCTGAAGACTGGCAGAAGGATGACATCTGAGCACACAGACAATGCTGAGTTTCTTTGCCACTCTTTACTATGCCTCAGTAAAAATCTAAAATAATTCCAGAATTTGGACTGCCTGGCCCTGAATTTAGGAATTTCTCTGAAATTGTCATTATAAATTAAGTCACTAACTTAGTAGAACTTGTACTTGTCATCAAGTTTTTTTTTTTTTTTTTGCAAAGATACTTTATTTATGGGTCTATATCTGAAGTATGTTTTGTGTCTCCCATTAGTGTCATTGACCAGAACTGTTGATGTCTTGGTGAACCATATTGATCGGCTTCTGTTTTCATCACAACATATGAATAACAGAATCCATCCTGTCCCCTTCTACAGGACCCATGTTAAAACCCATTTCTAGTTGTAATGAAATGGGAATTGATCTTTCTTCAAAGTTGTAGCATGGGTCAGTGAAAGTGCCTACTAATGATGTGACATAGTTGATGTTTTATTCTGTTTACTTAAAGACAGACTAAGAAATAAAAGGAAGATCCTTATAAAAGCCAAGGCTGGTTGTATGATGCCAGACATAATGAAGTAACTAGCATTGATGGTAAACAGCAATCCATGGGGGAAAACAAATGGACAGGCTAACTATAAACAAGGATCAGGCATGACATACCCATCATGTTGCACTGTAATGGAGAAGGACTGCAAGAATTATAGTTCAAGTTGTGCGGCCAGAAAATGAAGAACTTCTGTGATAATAAAGAAGCAGAAATGAAGTCAATAATTCTTCATTACATTCCAAATATTTTCTTAGACATTCTTCATTTAGAGTAGTCATTTGTCAAGAAGCAACACAGATGTTCACCAACATCCATAAATAAAAAAAATGCACGTTTGTTACACTGGGGAAAATTACCTTTGTGATAAAAATGCATTCTTTTGTGGAAAATGCAGTTATAAAAATAAATGCATGCTCATAACTGTGCCTGTCTGACAGTTATGAGTAAAATTTCCAATTGTTTTTACATTTTAGAATCATCCTTCATCAAACAAAATGCAGACAGATTTATATTTGGATTACAAACTACTTCCTCACAGTGAAGTAAAACCTCCTTTTGGCATGCAAAGCAGTTTGTTCTTTAAATGAAAAATTATAGCAATCACAGTCATAGAATAACATCAGATAAATTGCTCTATTAGTTTACCGTGAAAATAATTGCCTTTTCAATGGGCCTGTTTTGACTAGAATAAAATATTGGCTTACAAATGTGTTTTTCAAACATTTAACTAAAAACTTTGATGCAATGTGTTTTTTTATACAGTATTAGAAAAGTAAGCAGAGAAAACTGTCAAATGCTGTCACTCTTTAAAGTGAGAGCATAATCAATTTGTGGTAGAAAAAATGTTTGGATGGCTAAGTCATGCTCATTTTATTGATTGATTTGACTAATTGATGTCAATTTGATAACTGGGTAAAGTGGACTAATCATCAGACCTTCTTCAGCCACAACCTGGCCACAACCTGAGCCCTTAGGGAAAAAAAGAAGTAAATCATTATAATTCATGACATATGAAAACATACACCTGGGGATTCAATGAATTCTGTGTAGGCTTCATGTCACTTCTACGCAGAGTTTACGTGTTTGCACGATGAGCAGCAGCACTAATTGCATATGAATGCCGTGCTTCGTATTTACGCAGATACAAGTAAGGCTTCACAGCCAGCAACAGTGTTGCTGGACAGGAAACCATACAGAGCAGCACAAACACAAAAAGAACATGCATACAAGTTTGCCACAATAACTACCACGAGTTACAATACTGCAACAACCGCAGTATTAACACATTATAGAAAAGTGTACTCACTGCAATGTGCACTACAACAAGTTTTTGCTGACTGAAATAAAGGCTGTTGGGGTGATGAGCAAGGGCAAATACAATGCAACATAAATACACTAGGCAGGGAAAGTGTGCTGATTAAAATGGCGACAAACATAAATGATATGAATGAAGAAAGCAGAAGAGGACATGTAAAATATGGCAATGTGCACAAGATAGGATATATCAATGTATGAACACTTCCAAGGGAAGTCAGTAGTGCAACATTAAGCACATATGTAGATAATACAGTACATACTGCTGTTTACACCTTCCTGTGCAAGTATATTTATATCATCACACACTATGCTGTATATGTGACTGTCACACAAGGCTACATGTCAATGGAGATAATGCTCACAGTACAGGACAGGTATTAACTATGGTGTATACAATAGGGGTATGTGCATGCTGTGAAGATCTGCAAAATGACTTGTGAGTATAACTGAAATGTCATCATACCTCACAAGCAATCATGGAGACATAGCAACAGACAAATGGGCAACTGTTGTCAGAAGCAGGCAGAGTCAGGAACAATTTTAAAATATTAACAATATTAATCTGTGATTTTGCCAGAATATGTGAGTTTAAGTTATTACACATGTTCTGTAGGAACAGACATGTACAAAACTATACATGTACAACTATAATGATTGTCAATATTCTGTAAGGGGAAGTCATCACCCTTTTTCCAAAAATAAATTGTCTTTGGAGGGGTTAAGTGGGACAGTGTAAAACCTTGAATTCAAACCAGTCATTCCCATTTGAGAGGTTGTCATGACACATAAGCCACAAACCACATGTGTGAAAATCAAATCCATGCCGACAATGTTGTCAATGATCTCTGTATTTACTGGGTGCAACCCAGAAGTGCATGTCACACATACATCTTGTACAACACCTTGAATGGAAGTCTGCACTGTTAATTCCTCTTTGGCATACATACCAAAGAATAGTTTTGTATGGGTAACAAGATGCATGCAAGCTCAATGTGCCAAATGTAATACACTTGATTAAAGCATCCCTGGCTGACATAGGCCACATCTACCACATGTAATAGCAACATATATTGTTTGAAGCATCTGCGATTGACTAGTAAATTAAGAAATGGTGTGTTATAATGAATGTTAGAGCAGTAAGTGAGACTGATGGCTCATAGGTTCATAGGGTCATAGGTAGGTACTAGGCTATCGGCCCGAGAGCCTACACAAGCCTAGCCAACAAGGATGGCAATGCATGAACTATGACCACATGCACAGAAACTACAGCAGTGCAAAGTTTAGCATCAATGAGTGAGGAAGCTGTCACTGTGATATCATTTGCATACCAAACAATGCAAGGAGCACACTGTATAAGCACATGTTAAGCTTCAAGACATGTGCCACGCAATCACTCTCCATGTGATTTGCCAGTGAAAATGTTATTCTGGCATGTAATCTTGACAAGCATGCATATGTGTCTACGTAAATTATCAAGTGTTAATACTGATGTGATGGACTGTTATGTTTGTGATGCTGTACAGTCACACTATAGCTGTACCTAGGATACAATTGGAATTCATAGGTCCACAGATTCATAGGAGAGTACTAGGCTAATGTTCCAAGATGACATAAAAGCCTAGCCATATTTAACATGAGTTTCATAATTTTAAATAGTTCATTCAATTATGTGCCTGTGCTACATTATGTAACACCAACTGCTTCTATCCATGAGAGACATGGGTGTAACACCACGAGAACAATTACCATTAAGTATCCATTGATGTAGGTTGCACTTGAATAGCGTCAGGAAAGTCTTTTGCTTTTCATGAATGGGAAGCTTGTTCCAGAGAAGGAGTAGTGTCTGAGAGACGATTCTATTTCTCTGGTATGATTTATTATGTCTGAAGCTAGGTTAACATCCTTAGAACAAGTGACCCTCGTGCAGTTTGCTCTACCAGTGTGTAACCATCAGAGCCAGATTGTAGAATGCCCTGTAGGTCAGACACAAATCGGACCTTAGTAGTCTGTAAGGGGCAGAATACAGTAATATGGCTTTCAATCTTTCCATGTAGGACTTGTTTTTTACACCCTATATCTTCCTTGTGCTAAATCTCTGGTGTTGCTCCAGCTGTTGCAGATGCATGGTGAGTTACATGCAAAAGGGTGCATTGTTCTGAGTTATTCTTCTGATGAGGGATGAGTGCAGTGGAACTATGATCTCCTTTGATTTGTATGAAATGTCCATACTTATGAGCTGTACTACATAGAAGTGATTTGTCTCCACTTTGGACACATGCTGGTCGAACTTCCAATTAGGTACCCAGATCATATACCACTGGCCCACTCATTGGGGTGTGCTGTCTCTATTATAATTAACTGGAGGAGTTGCTTTAAAAAGGGAATAATTATGCTTTTTTGAACATTTAGTGCATCTCCATGGCTCTGGCCACAGTCATTTGTGTGAGTTAATACTTCTGCACTATATCAATACCGTTAATGGATTCAAGGATTGTCCGCAATTTGCAGTCATCCACAAAAATGGTTGGACAAAGGCTGTCTAAGTTAGTCTTGAATTCTGTGAATTAAATATCATACGGGGAAGGGCCTAGTACAGTACCCTGTGGTACTGCACTGGTCACTGGCCTCTTGCTAGAGGTGAATTTACACACTGACAGTGTCGTGTTGGTGATCCATTGTGCTAGCCACTTGGTGGAGTAATGGTTTATGGTCAGTTGAGAACGTTTCTCTGTAGTGTGGAATTGTGTCAAATACCTTGGCCAGGTCAAGTTAGGTTGGATGTACATTCTTTCCCTCATCCATGACCATTGTGACCTTCTCAAAGAAGTCAACCAGATTTAAAAGACATTGGGCCGGATTCACGATGGCTTGCACGGAGTCTACGAGTAGAGTAAGACTCCATGCAGCCATCATGTCCGACGAGCGATCCACGAACAGCCTGTAGGGGCATGTAAGAGAGCTTCTAACACATCTCCTACACGGAGAGGGCCGTGATATGCAAATTACCTCACTTGCAGCTGAAAGGCATGTAAATGAGGTAAATTTGTGATCCAGGAAGCAGAAACCTGTCCAAGTAGGAGACGTGTTAGCTGCAGAAATGTACTCAGTTGACAACTGAGTATCGTTCTGCAAATAGCACAATGGAGCTTTGTCAGCTCCAAATAAAGGTTGCATATGGTTGAGGAAGTATGCCAATGGCCAAATATATGGCCATTGGAAAGTTTCCCTGATGCAAAATTAAAATAAAAATATTTTTTTTCGACGATTTCCGATGTTTAAGCATAGCGCAGCACCGCACAAATGGGGTGCGCTATACAAATCATAAAATAAGGCAATAAAAGGCACAAACATGGAATTTATGAAAATTGTCAAATTTCAATGTAAAGGAATAGCAGGCTGAAGACAACATGGCCACCGAGTAGGGGTTGCTAAGGGGAGAAGCCCAGTCTAAGACATGTAACCAAGCATTAGTAGGCAATCCTATGTAAATGAGTGTTAGGATAGTGAATCACACTTTTACATAGCAAATGAGCACAGTCAGTGGAGTGTAGGAGTAGGATATGGGGAGGAACAGAGTAGGAGATAGGTGACATCACAAGGGGGGTATGTATGAACCTAGTGCAGCCCATTAGAGGACAGTGGCATCTGTTAGGTGTCACTTAGACATCATGGAAAGAGGTGTGTCAACAGGTAGGCCAGGGAAAGCCAAGAAATGGAAGGTGTATACTGTGGATAACACCAAAGTTTCTTGCTGAGCGGGTATGCACGCGTGTGCACGCCTGTAAACTTGAGTAAGACAGAGTGCGCATGTGGAAGCATGAGTGCGTGCGTTTAAGCTGGAGTAAGCATGTATAAGGCTGTTGGAAGACCTGTAAACTTGTTTGCACTGGTGTGCATGCGTTTTAGCCTGAATAATCAAGTTTTAGTCCGTCTAAGCATGTATGCGCGTGTATGAGCTGCTGTGAGCATGTTTGCGCTTGTATGCGCGTCGCTCCCCCTGAGGAAACAGAAAGGAAAAAGGAAGCACAACAAATAGCAGGAAGCTACCAGGTGATACTAGTAGAGCTAGCAGGTGAAAACAATCCAAATCAGGCAATAACACAGGCAGAGCACTAGCCTAGCCTAGCCCAGCACTTAAAACTCTGCAAACAACAGTGCAGTTTGTTTCTCACAAGAGATACTGAAACACTGGAGTATGCTACTAGAAGTGAAAACTGAAAAAGCTTCACTCAGACAAAAAATGCTAGGGGCTGCCATTTCTGTTATAAGACGACATATGCAACATGCTGAGGGTGGTGACAATGCAAATGCTGCTGGACAACCCACAGTGAGGAGATGGAGAAGAGTGTACAGGCCCAGGGTCACCTACCAGGGGTTACATGAGCTGGAGATAGTGGAGCACTACAGAGTGGACAGAGACCTCCTGCAGCAAATTGTGGAGCTGTGCAGGCCACACCTCACACACAGAACCAACAGAGGGGAACCCATCCCAGTGGAAACCAAGGTATGTGTTGGCCTAAGAATACTAGCAACAGGTACCTTTCAGAGACCAACTGGTGATATTATGGGGATATCACAGGCATCAGCATCCAGGGTACTGCACCAGTTCCTGGATGCCATGTCAGCACATGTCGGTGATCATGTATATTTCCCCAATTCCCATGAGGTATTGGCCAGCAATATGCGTCTCTTCCAGCAAATAGCAGAATACCCTGAAGTAGTGGGTGCAATAGACTGCACGCATATACGCATCAAAGCACCAGCCGGTGAGTGGGGTAGGGCCTACATTAACCGCAAGGGCTTCCTCTCCATCAACTGCCAGGTCATGTGTGATGCCCAGGGCATAATAATGAATGTGTGTGCTGGCTGCCCTGGAAGCTACCATGATTCCCATATCTGGTATCTGATGCAGCTGTACCAGACATTTGCCAATGGTTACATCCCACATGGTCACTTAGTGGGGGATGCTGGCTATGCACTGGAGCCGTGGCTGATGACACCCATCAGAAATGCACACACACCTGAACAAGAACGCCATAATGAGGCACATGCACAAACAAACACAAAATGTAATCGAGCGTGTGTTTGGGTTGCTCAAGTCACGGTTCCGGTGCCTGGACACATCTGGTGGAGCCTTGCAATACTCACCAGCTACATGTACCCAAATTGTCATGGTATGTGCTATGCTACATAATATGATCCTGTGAAAACAGCTGCAACAAGACCAGCATAGGCCTGGGCCAAACAACCCCCCACCAGTGCCAAGGCCATCACAGGCAGAGAGTGACTCGGAGGAGGAACAACCTGAGCCTGCCCCAGTAGGCAGACAGAGGCATGCCCAGTATGCCTTGGCCTTGGCAAAGAGGCAACGCATAGCACATACACTGGCTCAGTAGGAATCCTGGAAATTATACCTCTCTCTGACTCGCACATATAGTAAAAGGGATGCCTAACTTGACACTACCTGTTGCCAATCATGTATAGGGAGTGCAGTATGCTCATCCGACATAGGCAGCCCTGCAGCAGCACCTGAGGCATGATTGCCATGTGTTAAGCAATGTAAGGTAGTGCTAAATAGCATTTACCACCATGTTGTATATGCAAACTTGATGACCTTCAGTAGCATCCTACCCTCACCAAACATGAGGCCACAATATGAAGACAAGATGATCAATTACAACAATTGGCTTAAGTATTGGTGTCAGTGAAAGGGGATTCAATACCTGTCAGCCTGGGATGAGATGCTTGACAAGGCATGATGCTTTGCTAGGGATGGATTTCACCTATCACCTGTGGCCTATTGGATATTGCCAAAGGCTCTTGTCACCCCCATAGTGCCTTTTCTAGGTAAGGCTCAAAACACAAACCCACCTCCATAGGTATCATAAGGGATAAGAAAGTATACGTAATGATACTCAATGCCAGAAGTCTAAACTGCAAGATGCATGCACTCCAAACACTCCTCAGCATGGAGAATGTTGATATCTCTGCAGTAACAGAAACCTGGTGCAAGGCTCCCAAGAGCACCCTAGCATTCACAGGTACACCTCATACCATAGTTTACAGCTGCAAAACATGGAACAAACTACAAAAGGAGGGTGAGTATCAATATTTGTCAAAGATACCCACACCCCCAGGTTGGTGGCACAGCATGAAGCATCATAGACTACCCATGTGTAACCAACAGTAGGTAAAACCGCCTTCCAGTTCATAGCCTGCTACAGACCATCCTCCTAAACCCAGGAACCACACTTGGCCGACTGGAGAACACATGAAAATATGAAGAACTCCCCAAACACCATTATATTGGGTGACTTCAACTACCCAAACATACACTGGGAGTATTACCCTAGCTCCAACACTCTAGGCCAAAGGTTCCCAGAATTTATAAACCAAAATGCTATGGAACAACTTGCTACCATTCCCACAAGAGGGGAAAACATACTGGACCTGATCATCACCAACATGGGGACTCTATGCCCAAGACCAGAAGTGTATCCTTCACTGGTACGATCACACCAGATAGTAATCTCACTGGATATTCACATCCCCATCCCAGCCCATGGCCAGAAAACCACAGTGAAAAATGTTCACTAAAGCATATGTCACACACCACAAAACTGAGGTGGAATCCTTCACAGCCCCTGTGTCTGTGGAAAATATGGCCCAGACCTCATAACCCTTTATAAACGCATTCTATGAACACCGTCAGGAATGCATGGATCATGCAATCCCAAATAAAACCAAGACCCAATCCTCCAAAGGCAGGCATCCTGTTTGGTGGACCCCAGCCATAAACAAACCATACAATACAAGGAGGAAGCTACTATATGATAGATCCAAATCACAAAAAGGGAAGCCATCTCTGACCAGTATTATTGAAAAACAATGTCCACGCATAAAATTATCTAAGGCCATCTGTGAGATAAAAATCATACAGGACACCAAGGATAATCACAAGGCATTATTTACTTATTGTAGGAACCTGTGTGGGAATCCACAAGTATGTTCAGAATTAGTCCAAAATGACAAACAATACAACATACCCACAGATATTGCCAACATCCAAGCTGACAGGTTCAGTGCAAACACCCCCCCTCCCCACCAAAAGGGCAAATATCTATCCCAGCAGAGTGCTGGCCCCCTGACATCACAGATGCTCAGGTAACAGCCAGCCTCTCCAAAGCAAAACACACAGCATCAATGGGACCAGACGGTGTCCTGGCTGTGTCCAACATGAACCCCAAGAAGAATTGAACACACACATAAAACTACTGTTCAATGTCAGCCTTAACACATGATATATACCCAAAGAGCAGTGTACAGCAACAGTGGACCCTCTCCACAAAGGTGGTGCCTCAACGGATACTGCAAACAATCCCCCCAGAAGCCTGACTAGGTTGGTCTTCAAAGCTATGGAAAGGATCATTATGGACCTCAGAAAGAAACATATTGGGGACACACAGACACTGGATCCTACCCATTCTGGCTTTGTTAAGGGCAGATCCTGCCTCTTAAACCTGGTTGAGTCATTTGAAACAGTCACCAAGGCCATTGATGAGGGGATGGTGGTCCACACAGCCTACCTGGACCTTGCAAAAGCCTTCCATACAGTATCCCACTTGGTCATCATAGATAAGATCACCAGCTTCAATAGAAACCCCTATGTCACTAGATGGGTTGCAAACTGGCTCAAGGACAGAACCAACATGGTCTGAAATGCTGGATCCATGTCAGACCACAAACCAGCTACAAGTGGCATCCCACAAGGCTCAGTCCTGGGACCTCCCTTGTTTGGTATATATTTCTCAGAGGTACAGTCCAACACAGAAGGACTGTTGGTGAACAAGTTTGTAGATGACTTCAAACTGGGCGCCATAATCGACCCTCCAGCTGACACAAGCATCCTACAAAAGGGCCTCATAGAAACAGACAACTGGTGCCAGAGCCATGTCCTCAAGCTAAACACAAAACAGTGTATAGTCCTCCCCTTTGTCAAAAACTAAGTGCCCACAAATTACTACATATGTGATAACCCATTAAGTATGGAAGAAGTGATAAGGGACCTGGGGACCCAAGTCAATAGCAATCTCATATTCGACAACCATGTGGCCAAAGTGTTCAGAGAAACATTTCATATAGCCCACCTAATCATGAAGGTAATCACATCTACATCAGTGGAGGTCATTGTGCCTCTTAACTCATCCCTCATCAGGCCCATAATTGAGTACAATGCCCCTTGTGGGATGTACCTTTTCAGACACCTGCAGCAGCTGGAAAGATCACAAAAGTACCTCACCAGGATGATCAAAGGGCTCAAACACATGCCAGTCACTGCCCGGTTAAAGAAACTGCAGCTCCACTCAGTGGCATACTGCCTGCCCAGAGGTGATCTGTGCCAGATGTATAAAGCCATGCCAGCCTGGAATCAATGGACATGCTGCACCTTGGAAAATCAGAATCCCATCAAGCTATGCGCTCAAGAGACCTGAACCTCAGGACTGAAATAAATAGGACATGCTGGAGTGACAGATCCATAACCCAGAGGCTCCCCCCACTCTTGAGTAAACTCCCACTCCAGGTTAGCCAGAGTCCCTCATTGACTCTCTTCAAGAGGAATCCTGATGAGTGGATGGGAGATTGTAGGTTTACCCTGGGTATCACTTCTATGTCACTGTTAGCCAGAGGCACAGTATACTAACCATGAAAAATGTAATGGCAAACTCCACTTACAATGTGTGTTGAAAGCCAAACACACTCTGGCTAGGATTATAAATGCCCTAGGGCAGATAGCCTAGTATGAACCTATGAACAGAATCACACACACCAAGTAGTACAACTGTGGTCACTGTGGAGTAATGTTTGCCAATGTCCACCCAAGTTGGTGAATACACAGCAATGTCGGACAAGCCTGGTTTAAGTAGGCCATAGCTGAACAAAATGCAACATGCTCATAGTTACCCAACTGGCCCTTAACTAGACTGGTCTGCTCAGTATGAGCATTTACAGCAGTGATGGGACTCAAACCCATGATACTGTGCACCATAGTGAAAGTACTAAACCACTGCACCATGACGGCACTGCAGTGTTGAGCCAGTATGAGAGAATGTTGCCAAGTCTTTGCAAACTATCCCATGGAAACCCTGCAAGCACAGCATAATCCCTGTTGAGTTATGACACAAAGGAGTCTGGCAGTAAGAACACAACATGACTTGCAACACACACAGTATTAATGTCAGTATTGGTCATGTTCACACACAACCACAAATGTAGTGGACTTCAGATTACAACATATGAAAAGGTCACACTGGGCATGCTCACACACTTGGATAAATGAGACACATGTCAGGCAACAAACCATGGAAAGCCTAAACTGGGCATGCTCACATACTTAGGCCATGTCTGAGTATAAATCTAAAATCAGAAGAGGTTGATACTCCACAACAAACGAAGCAAACCAGTAGAATGAAAAGACAAGTCCTTTATTCGAATAAGTAAGCGCTTTCATGTTGCTTAGAACGCTTCATCAGACTTCAACAAACCATAAAAATTTGAATCAACTTATATATAAGTAAAGCACCAATGAAAATCACATTAGCAAGTCACATGCAAGTTACAAAAATGCATCATTTCCTTTCCATAAAAATTACATAGAATAAAATATATAAATATATATATCCTAAAAATCTCATGCTAATAAATGAATAGTAAAATGTTAAAACATACTAAAAATATTAGATAATGAAACATATTACTACTGTTTAATGTTTCAAAGGTTTATCTAATAAAAATGGTCTCAATGAAAATTTATCATTAAGACCATGACCTTTATTCGCAGATAGCTTAATTATCCACTTTGCCTCAGCTTTTTCTGTCTTATTGCCAATATTACTAAGTCTTTCTGTCTCTGTTAACTGTCCTATTACTAAAAATCTAAAGGCATGTGTGGTGTCATTTTGTAGTACATGCTTGGCTAGGCATTCCTTCATTCTCTCTATGTATAGCATACAAATGCTCTCGTATCCTTTCTCTTAAAGTTCTATTAGTCTTTCCTATATAGAAACAATAACATTTTATGCAGGATGCTAAATAAATCACATTTCTTGACTTACAATCAGTGTATTCATTAAACTCATATTTAACACCAGTATCTGGATGTATAAAAACATTAGATTTCATTATATATATACACTGGTTGCAAGAGCGATATGCAAATGTACCCTTTCTCTCAGAGGAGATCTTATTTTTAGGCACTCTCTCATAACAAAGCATACGTTTTAAAGATTTAGTATTCTTATAGCTAAAAGATGGTTTTTCACCCACCAAGTCTTTTATACCATCATCTAACTGTAAAATATTCCAATGTCTCTTAATAATGTTGACAATAGAAGGATTATTATTAGTAAAGGGTATCACTAGTCTCCTCTTATCATTATTCCTCACTATAGGTCTCTCATCTATACTGCCTTGTTTTTTAATAAAAGGACGTCCTAGATGTGTACGTTCAAAAGTATCCAATGAACGCATATCTCTATTGCAATAGCCTCTATGTCTAAAATCACTTTCTATAGTTTTTAATGCATCAGAAAAAAACAAATCATCACTAGTTATGTTAGAAAAACGTTTCACCTGATTATTTACAATGTTTTTGTGTATATGGGGGGGGGGGATGCATGCTACTTCTGTGAAGAATAGCATTCTTCCTACATACCTTCCTAAATACTTCTGTTTCTAGAGTATTGTCTTTTTTCCTCAATGTCACATCTAAAAAATCAATTGTATTTTGTGAATACATTTCAGTCAACCTAAGAAATGTGGTAGTTCCATTAATGTATAGAACAAACTCTTTCAGGAGCTCTAATGTGCCTCCCCAAATTAAAAAAAGGTCATCCACAAAACGTTTATAATATTTTATAGAAGTGGAGTAAGCCAAATGTTCTAAAACATACGTATTCTCCCAATATGCTAACACAAGGTTAGCATAAGAGTTTGCACAAGATGTGCCCATAGCTACTCCTTTAATTTGAAGGAAGTATTCATTATTAAAGGTAAAAACATTGTGACAAAGAACCATCTCTAACAACATTGTGTGTTTAATAACTTGATTATTGCTAAGTCCTTTATTTAACAAATATAACCTCAAGAAATCTATCCCTACATCATTAGGTATGCAGGTGAAAAGAGAGACAACATCTAGTGTTACCATATAATCTATAGTTTCTAGAATATTGTTCTCATTGAAAGGTGCTAGTGTTTCCAAAAACTGTTTCGTATCACATAATATAGATCTACTAGATTCCACGACTGGTCTCAAATTTCTTTCTAGAAAAATAGATATTGTCTCAGTTAACCAGCCTCTGCTAGATACTATTGGTCTAAGTGGAGGATTATGTGTAGTCTTATGTACCTTAGGTAAACCTCTAATTACTTGTATCACAGGTTTCTCTATCAAAAAATATTTGTACAGTTCTTCATCAATAATCCCACACATCAACATGTCATATAAATCTGCATGTACTGTTTTTATTAATTTATCTAAATCTGACATGCTCAACCTCTTATAAGTAGTATCCGAAAGCATTTCTAACATAGTATCATTTTTATTTTGGGAGGTGATACCTTACCCGGACAGTGTTCTTTTCTTGCTGAATATGTCTGAGTATAGCAGTCAGTCACACATATCTGGCAGTTGTATGTGTTAAGCCAGGAGCCTCCCACTATCCAGAAATCCACCCTGTGCACACAGTTAAATGACAACAGACACATATTAATATACCGGAACCCTGTCATGATCAAACATGTTACGCAGATACACACGTTGTTCACAGAAACTGTGAAAGCTACGGCAATAAAGACCTGCAAACAGTAGCAGCAACAAATATTGTGCATCCCAAACATAAACATAGATGCAGAGGTGAATACTAGGCTGTCTGCCCTGGGGAATTCATAAGCCTGGGCAGAGTGTATTTGGCATCTGCCTCCCCAGTAGAGTAGCATACTGTGCCTCTGTAAAGTAGGTCACAGATGGCACCCTTTAAGGCTACTTTGCTGTGCCTCTGTCAAGCAGGGACACAGTGGAGATCCCAGGGGTGAATTTGCAATTTCCCATCCATGTGGCTGTATTTTGCTGGAAGAGGGTTGGTGAGGGGCTATGTCTAAGTTTAATTGGGATTCAATTCCAGAGTGAGGGGAGCCTGTGAGTAATGAATCTATCCCTGCAGCATGCCCTATTTATGTTTGTGCTGAGGTTTACGTCCCTGGAGTGTGTAGCTGTAAGGGTCTTGGATGTTATGAGGTGGAGCATGTCCATTACTTCTGGGTTTGAAATGGCTGTGTACATCAGGCATAGACTACCTCTGAGCAGGCGTTAAGCAACTGAGTAGAGCTGGAGATCCTTTAGCTGAGCTGCATAGGACATCTGTGTGTAGCTCATGATTGGGGAGGTACTGTTGTGTTCACTGTAGTTGCCACAGGTGTTGGGTAAGGTACACCCCAAAAGGGGCATTGTAGTCAAACATGGTCCTGATGAGTGAGTAGTAGAGGGCCACAATGACCTCACATGATCTACATGCAAACACCCATGTGAGAAGGAGGGCTATACAAAGTTCTTGGCAATGACTCTCTGTCAATGTGATTAGCAAAGGAGAGGTTATGATCTATCTGGGTCTGTGGGATATTGCTCTGTTATGTAGTAGCTTCCTCCTTCTGTTGTACAGCTTATATATGGCTGGGGTCAACCAGACAGGTCTCCTGTTTTGGAGGAGTCATGGTTTTATGTGGGATAGCATGATCAATGCATACCTGCAGCTGCTCATACAATGCATGTGTAAAGAATTCTGCAGATTGGTCTGTATTAACCTCCAGCACGGGGCCTCTGAAGTATTCCACCCCACTCTTCACAAGTGCAAAGTCTGCTTTTGAGAAATTCTTTACAGTGATTTCCTTGGCTGGGTGTGAGGACGGGATATGGATGTCCTGGGAAAGTTGATCATGGTCTGATCTTAACAATGACAGTTCTACCTCTGGTGTGGAACATAGAGTCCCCATGTTGGTGAGGATCAGGTCCAATATGTATTCCCCCTAGTGGGTGTGGTGACTGGTTGTGCCATAGCACATGGATTCACAAATTGTAGTGGCTGTAGGGTGACGTTGAGGGCTTGAGTAGTATCCCCAGTCAATATTTGTGTACCTAAAGTCAACCACTATAATGGTGTGTGTGTAGACCTTTATATGCGACACTGTTCCCAGGAAAGCCAAGTGTGGTTACTGGGTATGGGTGGGTGGTCTGAACTACACACCAAACCAAACGGCAGTTTTGCACAATAGTAGGTGTATATGTATGGCCTGTCATGCTTAGTGCAGTGGGACCAACCCAGAGGTGTGTGTATCTGTGATGTATATGGATACACCCCCTACTTGTGTTCTGTGTCACAAGTCCTGTGGTCACGAAGCATGGCAGTGCCAGTGTGCATATGTGACCCTGAACTAGGTTTCTGTGAATGCACAGATATTGTTATCCCCCATACTGAGGGATAGTTACAGATGTACATTCTTCTTTGGAAAGACTGATGATGTCAGCACCCTATAAATACAACAGGAGAAGGAAAGTCATCCAGTGATGTGAATAGCGCACTGCGCTAATGCATCTGTCGCAAGTATCATAACATAGTTAGGTAGGGGTTTGAATCTTGCAAACGCTGTGTGTGTCTGCAATTCTTTGTGAAAGGAATGGCCATTTTGAATACTGGGATAACACACCAAAAGATGTACATTCTTCTTTGGAAATACTGATGATGTCAGCACCCCATAAATACAGCAGGAGAAGGGAAATCATCCACTAATGCGAATAGCGCGCTTATTCGTCTATCTCAAGTATCATAACATAGGTAGGGGTTTGAATCCTGCAAACACTGTGTGTATGTCTGCAATTCTTTGTGAAAGGAATGACCATTTTGAAGACTGGGATAACACACTAAAAGATGTACATTCTTCTTTGGAAACACTGATGATGTCAGCACCCTATAAATACAGCAGGAGAAGGTAAATCATCCAGTAATGTGAATAGCGCGCTGCACTAATGCATCTGTCTCAAGTATCATAACATAGTTAGGTAGGGGTTTGAATCTTGCAAATTCTGTGTGTGTGGTGGAGGGAGCAGGGGTGTGTGTGTATGTCTGCAATACTTTGTGAAAGGAATGGCCATTTTGAAGACTGGGATAACACACTAAAAGATGTACATTCTTCTTTGGAAACACTGATGATGTCAGCACCCTATAAATACAGCAGGAGAAGAGAAATCATCCAGTAATGCGAATAGTGCGCTGTGCTAATGCGTCTGTCTCAAGTATCATAACATAGTTAGGGAGGGGTTTGAATCCAGCAAATGCCATGTGTACGTTTGTCACACAGTTTGTGAATGTGTTGTGTGTTTTGCTTTGATTATTGTATGACATATTATTATAACAGTAATTGCCATGCACACATCAGGTATGTGTTTGCCACATACAGATATGTACCTGTGACCTATAATAGTTCCTATGTGTGAAGCCTGCCCCATATGAATACAGTTGTTAGCTTTGCTGCCATGTGCCACAGCTTACCAGACCTTAGGCCATACATGTATGTTGGTGACAATGCAAGCTACTGCAGTGATCTGTGTCCTAGGCCAACTATGTGAGACATGCCCATGAAAGCTTTGATAGATTAATGTGGGTGACGGTTCATGTCTGCAGTATATGTCAGACATGTTAAAACACAGCAAAGTCTGTGAGTGATGGCCATCCAGTGTAGGTGTATGGCAACTGTTGCCGATATGCATGCAGACACCTTCTTGCTTAGGAGATACACAGAGGGACTGCAGAATACCTTTGGAAATGTTAATATCACAGGATAGACAAGATAACACCTGTCCACAAATACACACCATTACCCGTTCGACATGATGGGTGCTACCACCTACATAGTACTGTTGGAATACTATGTTAACTACATGCTGATGACAATGCCACAGTAGTGTTACAGCAATATACCATGACTTGGACAACAGGTATCTGTCCATATGATACCCTTGTGGTGGTTAGGTGTGTCATGTGTAGAATGCATTGTAGGCCACTGTATGTATTTGCAGTCATGGATGGACATATCCATAGTGTGTTGGCATGTATATGAGGCTGCTATATGCCAAAGAGTATTGTTCCCAGGGATGTGTGGGACTCAGTAACAATGGCTACTGGTATAGTGTAGTACTGCAGGGATATCACTGACACCAGGTTCCTACATCTGTGTATCAGTTGAGGAGACACCATGTAATGACCACTGAATGTCAGGCTATGTAAGCTGTGTATACTACCAGAATGCAGACCATTGACATGTGGAAACCGTTTCACCCACAGCATACTGTCAAACCATGTCATGTTCCATGCTGACCATGTTCACAAATGTACACCTGCAAATCGGTGATGCAAATATCACACATGCACTGTCCACACCCCAACACATGCAGGCACAGGTACACACAACAACCATGTGGCACATGTGCAGACAGTACACTTTGGGAATTAACACTGGTGTATACAAAACTGCAATGACAAACGTAGTTAATGCATCATGCATGCTCAAATCTACCCACAACAATATCATTACACTGTACTGTTAACAACATGATAATATTACTACAGTGCTATGTATTCACCCTGTGCATCAGTACCATGCTATCCTGTTCAAGCATCAATGTTACAGATGGCAGGAGGTGGCACAGTTTCATCATATGCACAGGGTGTGTACTTGGTTTGCCAGAGTCTGCCATTGACACATCCAATCAACATGTATGTGTGTGTGTGTGTGTGTTAGTGAGGGACAACAGTACAAGATGGGGCAACGTTGCTGTGATTTGGGTGTGTATGTGTTATCCCTAGGTGTTAGCATTATGTGTGTGTGTATGCATGCCCACAGTTCCACCATGTGGCTGCCATATATGGGTGTTTGTGGACAGCCACAGACTGTACCTGCCAGGTCATACACGTTACTGTCTCTGGCCATGGACACTGTACCTGTGCCTGGCAGGGGTGCTACGGACAGTATCAGGTACTAAGCCAGACTGGGTACTGTCATCAGAAGCAGTGGGTTGTTGACTGGACACATGTCCCTGCTGGGACTGTCCAGAGCCATGTGCACGTGGTCTTCTAGGACAGTCTAATGAAAGCACAGACCCAGCATTGCTGGGGCTGGTACTGGCACTATGTGAGCGGCTGATAATGTTGCTGGCAGATGTCCACGTCATCGCCTCAACAGTCCTGCACTGTCCTGGCTCCTGGACATGTAGTTGTGGAACAGATCTAATGTGTCCTCCCAATGTCTATCAATGACCTCGCTGATGTTACGGATGGCAGACGCAACGTCACGCATAGTGTCATTCATAGTGGTGCAATGTGCTCTAAGCTCCCTCAGACCCTGTCTGGTGTACCGTTCCATACGTGCCTGTGCCTGCATTACAGCCTGGAACATAGCTGAGGTTGATAGACCTCTGTGGGCACGTCTGACAGGGGCAGTATGACTATGGATGCACCCACGAGAACCCCTGGACATCTGCCTGTGTGGTACCATGTCAGGAATATGGTCATGGCTACTGTGAGGGGATGCATGTGCCAATGATACCACACTACCCTGGTCAATGCCCACTGTATGCTGTCCCTTAACTAAGGACATTGGTGACAATGGATGTATCGGCAGGATGACTGGGCGCATTGATGGGGTTGACTGCTGTGTACTGTCAATTGGATGATCAACAACAGACCATGTCACACCTCCCTGTGCCATTACACATGTATCATCATTAGCACTATCCCCAGCAGTGGCTTCAGGTTCCCTGCTGCACTCCACCACAGCAACATCAGAACCTGTGAGAGGAAGATAGGAAACACAGTTTACAAATGTGTACACGATATTAGCACACAGGCACATATGCACACATGCACACATGCACACATGCACACATGCACACAGGCGCACATGCACACAGGTGCACAGGCGCACATGCACACATGCACACATGCACACTGGCACACTCCTCAGTACAGCAGATACAAACACAGACACACCTGCAATCCAACACATACACAATACTGTTTTAGGGTGGGTGACCGTTTCACAAGGAAAGACATCACTGCACACGTGTCAGCATGCAGGTTATGTGTTGCACAGGAACATGCAGTGCAAGTGTAGACAGCCCTTGTTAATAACAGTATACATGTACTTGATGCTTGTGTGTAGTTGTTCAGTGATTGTCTCCACCCTGGGACACAATGTGTACAAGGATATAACAATGTTGTGCAAGTGTTACAAGCTGTGGGTGCATAGATTTACACACACACACACACACACACACACACTCACACACACACACACACACACACACACACACACACACACACACACATGGTGCTACACAATAACAGCTATGTGTACTTTTGTGGTCAGTGGAACTGGATGTGATGTAGTAACGTGAGCCATGATCAACATGCTTCTTGTGGTCAGTCAACAATAATAATGTGTGCCAGACAGGCAGCTAGCATGCTGTACCTGAAGTGCAGTAACATGACTACATCCACAATTACACAGCCACTTATTACATGGGTGTGTAAGGTGGCCAATAGTGAACATTGCCTAACATGAATGTATTATTTGTTCCAGACTGTTGCACAAAAACATGATAGGCCTCTACCCCTCAGGCATATTATGTGTGCTGCGTAGATAAATGGGATGCTGAAGGCTGGCCATACAGCAGATGTCATAATTGGACATGTGTAGCAGGCTAAGGTGTAGTGTGTATGCCAAACATGTGTGTGTTGTGTACATGTGTATCTGGTGTGCCTATACAATGTCCAGTACTGTGTTACCAAACATGTTGCCACACATGTGTGTCATGCTCTGTGTATTGCATGTGAGTGAGGCAGCTACTGAAAATAATGGGATATGCATAGTCTCACAGCAAACATGCACAGCATGCATTATGTGTAGGTGTGTTACATGTGCGCACACTACACCTCCATATTACATGCACATGTCATTAGCAATAGTATTGTTATTACACACTCACCAGCATGGATTGGCTGCCTTGCTGTCACTCCAGAGGGACCTGCAAACATATGAGAGTGATTGCCAGTGACCACAACTGTGCCTTTGATACTGTGAGTATGATAAAGTGCAGTAGTACAACAGGTGGCTTTCACAGGTATACAGATTATGCTCAGAATATCAATCTTGCAGAAGAATGGGCAGGTTAACAGCTACACAAACAGTACACATCTCACACACGCATAGGCTACCAGTACAGAGAACAGTCAACTACAGATATGGGATGTTACCTGCACACTCCATTTCAACATGCTGGGTGGCTCCGGCCTCCATGATGACACATGTTTGTGGATGTTCTTGTTGTTGGCCTGGAGCCACAATACTTAGGAGGTGCTCCTCCACAGTGGTGAGGGGTGAGGGTGGATAGGTACCCCACCACCTGTGGCAAGCTGTTATCTGTGGATATCAGACGCACGCTGCTGGACATGTCTAATTAAATCACTGCAATGATGGCATACCTGCTCATATGTCCGGTTATGCATGCCTATGTCATTTACTCGACGGACAAGTTCTTGCCACAGTGCAGCCCTATCACGCTGGTTCTGGCTGGTCCTGGAAAACAGCACAGAGTAATTATGCACCAGGCTCTGGTGGATCTCCTGATCCTCTGCTGCTGTATACGGTGGGCTTCTCCGATGTACCATCACCCTGGAAGGAAGGAAAAGAAAAATATGTGAGCAAGTCATGTGGTACACTTAATATTCAAATGTACAGATATCACTTCGCTGCCATATATAGCATCTGTCTGTCTATCAGGGGATACACATGTTTGATACCACATATCAGTGCTCAGCCCACAACTGTCTGACAGTGCCTATCACACTCCATACAACAAACTAGTATACACCAGCACTCGGCACACTGTTTGGGATACAATGCACAACCTCACACTGGGGTATGTATCAAGCTAATGGATGAAGAATATTGTCGTCCCATGCAATGAATGCAATACACATGTACAATTTCAACGGTAATCCACCCTAGTCTTTGATGCCATACCCCTACCTGACATACGTGCACAGTTGTTACTAAAGCCAGCATACTGCTGTCACAGAGTATACATGCTGCCAGGTACACACACATACCCTGTAACACACATGTGATTGCAGCCATGGTACAGGCATCACTACACACACATTACACATACATACAACACACAAATGTATGATGACACAGATGAGCATTAACTGTGTACCTTATAGTACTGTGTGCCACTACTTATAGACACCTATGCATGAGATATGTAATCTGTGCAAACTACAGGTAACACACCAAACAGTGTTACCACAGAATGTGAACATACACCATACTGTAGTGTTTAGGCCTACAACATCAGGTAGTACAACAGTTCATATGTGAGCTGGATTCAACAGCAGTACCACTTACTAAGCATTCATGTATTGCTTCTGCCTATGATGGGACACCGCAGTCGTACACAGGGAACTACGGCACAACATATGCCAATCTACTATGTTTGCATCCCAATAACTGACACATCTTTCTCTGGCCTCACACCAAGGACACCAACAACCATGACAGACACAAACTCACGCTAAGCTATCACACCTTTACAGACCTTGCACACAGTCAGTGTCACACTCACTCAATGTCACATAGCTGGTATTGCATGTGTGTGTGCATTGTATCATAGGTAGGTACTATGCTACTGGCCCTGGGCCTAGGGCAGCCTAGCCATATGCTACCCTGCCCTTTGGTACACATGTACTGTGATTTTACTTGCGCCTGTAAAATGGTTACACACAGGTGAATCACAGGGCATATTACCTATCTCCATGACATTCATCAGGGATATGTATGACATCTACTAATGAGGAGCCTTGTTTGTTAATGCTGGGTGGTTTAGTCCAGGGTATGGCACATTTGTGTACAGAAACCTGTACCTCCAGCATGTGCTGTTTAGTGTGGTGACAGGGATTAGGGCCCTAGGTCATGTAGGTTGGACGGATTGTGAGGTGTTGCCATGGTGGTTGGCAAACTGGTATGGGTGTGATATAACTCTGTATGTCCAGCACTGGTAACCTCTGTGTAGGCAGTATGCAAGGCACTCTAGCTGTGGTTTTGTGAGTCAGTCTGCATAAGGAATGTGTTTGTGGCCATTATCAGTCTTTGTTAGGTATGTCTGTGGCCTTTCCATTTTCTGTAGTTCTCATGGGAGGTACATACTGCATAGGACATTGTGAGGTGTACAGGGGTACACTGACTTACATTCCCCTAGCTGACACACCTTTTGTGATGACACGTACCATGTACAGGGATTACAAGACTAGTGTGCCACTGTGGATATCAAAGGGGAGGCTATTGTACACCTGTGTCCCATGTTCCCATCTGACACCTCCAGTGGTAGGCAGGCAACCACCTATGTGGTAGTTAGTGGGTAACATGTTTTGGAATGGGGTATGGTACTGCAGTATCAACGCTGGTGTTCTGTCCATGCCTTGGTCACCAGACACCTGTTGCAGTACATCTGCCCCCATGTCCCCCTCTCTCACTCTCTTTTTATATATATATATCTATATATATATCAATATATATATATATATATATATATATATATCACATCTATATCACATATAAATATATATATCATATATACATATATTTATATATATATATATATATATATATATATATATATATATATATAGATATGTGTATGATAAATATATAAATATATATATCAATATATACATATCCATATATATATATATATATATATATATATATATATATATATATATATAGATATATGTATATATATATATATATATATATATATATATATATATATATGTATATATATATATATATATATATATATATATATATATATACACACACACTTCTTAACATCCATTGCTGTACATATACATGCACATGTAGGTACATTGAATGGCCACATTTCATGGTGGAAATATCACTTCTGCAACAGTTGTGAGACATACCATTCTGTAATGATATTGCACACTGTTGAGCATAATGCATTATGCTGTCCTCAGGCCATATAGCTGTAGCAGGCCTCACTGGCTCAGTCCCACAGAAGTTTACCACCACATGACATATACCTGCACTGCATGTTGTTTTCAATGCCACACACTACAACCTACATTGATATGTGCACATAGCAACCTTCAACTACATATGTATGTCCAGCCTTCACTAACAGTTGCAGTATGTCCCTTGCCCTATGCACATCTTCATATACATATAGATACAGACTGCTAACACATATGGATGGTTCACAGTATGTAGATTATTAGATTGTGTAGTTTACATTACCTTTGTCTCTGACAGCTTTTTTTTTTTGGATTGCTAGCTTGCTGGCTGTCTGGCTGGATGGCTGTCTGTCTGGATGCTTGGATGGCTGCCTGGCTGCCTGGATGCCTGCCTAGATGGCTGTCTGGCTCTCTCTCTCTCTCTCTCTCTCTCTCTCTCTCTCTCTCTCTCTCTCTCTCTCTCTCTCTCTCCTCCAGTTGCTGCAATGATATTATTGCATTATCTGCACATGTGCATGTGATGGCCTCTGCACCAATTGGTGGCCAGCATTTACTAATTGCATGCAGCCTGCTGTGTGGTAATTGCAGTTCTCACTGTGATTTCAGGACACTGCTATAAAATGTTAGGTTAGGTAGGCGTAGGCCTTTCAGTTTTGCAAGGTGGGGACCATGCTGGTTTGCTGTGGACACTGTTGTGTCAGTCAGAAGGTTGGTATGTCTCTCATATCTAAGGCTGTGTTGTAGCCACAGAAATGCATGTTGTACTGAAACCTGACTGTTGCTTTTTCCATTTCACTCTTCTCAGTGTATATGTTAACTCACACCTGCTAATGCTAACACTGTTTACATTGGAGTATGTACTTTCCTGTGGGAGTTGTGGATTAACTGGTATACAACAGTAGTTATTGCAATGTGTTGCTATGGCTTCACTATTTTCCCTTTACATTCACTCCTTGAAGGCCTGATATTTGTCTTTACTGGAATGTGTTGCTATGGCTTTCCTATTTTCCATTTACATTCACTCCTTGTAATACATGATATATTTCTTTCAGCAGTAAGTTTTTATATGTTTGCTGTGGCTTGGTGGCACTGCATGCAGTCTGGTGAGCCCAAGGTCTGGGGTTTGACACTTACAAGGGTATTTTATTTTGCTGCTGAGCAGTACTGGGGCCTTGTATTTTGTACTAACAATTATGAATATCAGGCACATGCAGTGCTTGTAAACTGCTATACTGTCATTAGTTTGTTAGATGGCTACATCCTTTAAAATTTCTGTGTTGTACTCCTACATGAGGGTGTGCTTGTGGGAGTAATTCTACAGCTATTTGCAGAGTGTGTAAAAGCAGACAGGCTGATATGCCTGTGTATTTATGACACTTGCAGGCCTCAGATACCCTCAGGTATATATTTGACCAGCCTCAGGGAAAGGTACATATCAGTGGGATACACCCGTGATATATTTCAGATATTCTTCAATTGTGACTGTGGGGTATTTTGAGCATATGTATTACTACACCATTTCTGACATGCAAGTAGTGTCTTCTTTATCTTATTGACAGTCACCATTACGTGGGATACCCCACCTTTCTGCCTACTGTTAGTACATTTCACAGGGAGTCAGTGGGGCACAGGTAACATTTTTTTGCAAATCAGGGACATCCCTGTAAATCAGTCACATTTGGAAAGTCTGGCCTCATACCTATTCAAATATGGAGGTGTTTATCCTGCTCTGATACTGTGTGGGGTTTGTAAGGTGCTACTGTAACATTATTATGTCCTAGCATGGCTGTTTCTCTTATCACACTAATGTAATGCAATTCCACAAGAATTGCCAGTAAGGATTCAGGGAACAAGCTTTGTGTAAAGGCCTTCCTATATTCCCTTTATATTCACTCCTTGTATTTCATGATATATTTCTTTCACACCAAGTTCTTGTATATTTGCCATGGCTCAGTGGTAATTCATGCAGACTCGGGTTTCCAAGGTCCGGAGTTCGAGACTGACAGGGGTATTTTATTCTGCTGATGAGCAGACTACAGGCCTTGTCATACAGAGTGACTAAGGCACTTTGTAAGCGGGTTTGCACTGGTTTGCGTGATGCTTACACATGCGCACACTCGCTTAGCTAAGGGCACACAAGCGCACACCTGCTGACTACTGCTTAAAAGTGCTTACTCCTGCTAACACCCGTGCTAATTTCTTTTAAAGAAAAGAAAATAGGGAGATAGGAAAGTGGTGAAAAAGGGGGCACAGAGAGGGTAGGACAGTAGGAAAACAAGCTTGGGATGTGCAGGAAGGATGTAGGGAAGGCCCATAGCTGCCAATTTCTTTATCAGCAACAGCTGTACATATGTGTGAAATTTGGTGTGAAATTTGAAACCTTCCACCCCTGAGAGAGGGGTGAGGACAACAAAATATGTTGCACTGCCAATTAGAATTATCAGTTTACATGTCCAGTGGACATGTGTGCGAATTGGGCAGCTATGTATGGGGCGTAATTTTTTTGTGGGAACAGAGTGCCCTTTTTTTTTTTTTTTCAGGTGAGAGTGGAATGTGAGGTACAGGAAGTAGGTATATTTGGGGAGGTAGGTTGGGGAGGTTAACAGACAAAACAAACAAGACGCATACAGGGGCGGAGTATGACACATGTGGGGGGTAAACACAAATGACTGGGACGGATGTTTGGATATCGCAAGCCCATGAGCCCACAGATGGCAACAGTGGAATTGAAATTCCCACCCATAGGCAGTTACCACTGCGCCTTCACAGCCCAGGCCGGGGCTGTGCTGGGTGCTGGATAGGATGGGCAGGCACACCTGTGAGTTGCACCACCCTCGCCTCAAGCTGGCATAGGGAATCAGTCACAGAATGCCTGATCTCACTATGCACCACAGACCGGACCCTATGGAGGGTGAGTGGAGGCTCTCCTCTGGCCATGCTTGCAGAGGGGGGACGAGCCCCAACCCCTGCAGCACTTCCACCCAAAGGTGGCACAGAGCCACCGGAGGAGGAGGTCCCGGCTTGGGCACTGGTGCCAGGTGCACTCGACAACTGAGGTGGGAGAGGTGGGTCTGCTGGAACCCACCTTCCCTGTTGTCCTGTGTTTAGCAGTATTTTATGGCATTTTGGGTTAGTAACAAACAACACCATTCAAAATTAGTTGTAACAGCATGCATCAGTATTCCCATTAACCAAACACCCATGAATTCCGAACATTGAGCAGCAAGCATAACACATGCATATTTAAAACAACAGTGCACATTCCAACAGCATGCAGGGCTGATTGGTGGCAACAGGCCATCAGGTTTGGTTATGTGAACGGGGCACATGCATCAACGTACATGCAGATATGTATGAACCAACAGGACAAATGTCCATGGGAATTAATTGTGAATACACATACCCAGTTTGGTGTGGAATGGCATCATTTGTGAAAATAGGGTAAGGTGGAGAAATTTTATATTAACAACTAAAACTACCTATACATATACTGTACATTCCTAGTAGATACAGATATATATTCCCTACATGTATTAGTACAGTTTCCTGTATGTAACCTTAGGAATGTTGGTGATGGGGATGTTACTGCTACATTAATATACATTCCATTTTTATTCATATATGTTCATATCTGGCTGTGTTCAGGTACAGCATCCTGCTACATTTGATTTATATGGGTCTAGAGAACTGTGGATGTTCAGCATTTCATACAACCATACTATTTCCATAATGCAAGGGTACAGCAACATATCCAATTTGTGGGATGGACATAGTCCATGTTCTGTATTTTATTTAACACATTACACTCTTTGGTTGTGGCTGTCTCATTCATTTCATAATGTAGTGACTGCAGTATACCTTTATTCCAGACTTATTACAGCTTTCTTGGTAGCTTCAAACTGTCTTTCTCACACTCTCTCAATTATTTTATATTTACATTTCAGACTGGTACTAAATTCTAGGCTTTATTAACATTTATTACTGGTTTACAACAACCCTTTCCAGCTGCCTGACTTATTTCATATGGCAGAATTTACAAGGATGCATGTCACACTTGTCTATCCTTTGTTGATTGATTACCACTCATTTTCTGGCTGCAGCAGTTATCTGATATTACAATACAGGTGGAAACTCTATTTGAGACTTGTTTAATCTTTATTACTGGATTGCATTACACTATTTTCCAGGCTGCATCACTTATCTAATCTTACAATACTAGCAGAATCTTTCTTCTAGGCTTATTTGACCTTTATTGGTGGGTTACAACACTGAACTCTTTTACAATCTGTCTCACTTATATTCTATGACAATACCAGCTAAATAATTACTAACCTGCCTGGTGGCACAACCTCAGCAGCCTATCAGCATAGGCTTGCTGATTCGTGGAACAAACACCTGCAGCTGTAATATAAAGAAAGTAATATTGGAACATACGTCTCCATACTATAGGCTGGGATAGCATTTCTTACATACTTAATTACATGGATACTTACTCAGTAGTGGGGCGTTGGGCATTTGGTGGGCCTCCTGGATCCAACAGTTCAGTTGGTCCTCCTTCCATAGCTTCAGGTCCACATGGTGGTGACGGACCTGTTCACCAGTCCTCGGAATGCCTGTGGCACTGGTGAGATCATGTGCCAACCGGTTCCACGCCTCTGCCTTGTTACCACCCCAGTGAACCTGGCCCTGCATGAGTTGTGCTTCATGATCATGGACTAGGAGCCAAACCATATATTTTGACTCCTCAACACCCCACCTTTATACTCTAAAGCGTCTTCCCTCTCCTGCACCTGCCATCCTGACTGCAAATGGGTACCACAATCAGTTATGCTGTGAATTCCCACCTATGGGGCTTATATATGCCGGTTTTCCCGCACTTATCTGTGATTGGCCGTTTTGGATATTTATCAGCTTAAAAAAACCTGCTTTGTCATGCTTCTATTTCCATTCATTCCTATATATATGCTAATACTGCATTTCTCGGTACAACTGTCATGGCTTAGTGGTTCAGTACTTTGACTATGGTGCACAGTATCCCAGGTTCGACCCTGGGCATTGCTTTTTTTATTTTACTACTGTCTAGACAGGATAAGAGATGTGTCTGTGTAAAGGCGGCTTTGATACAGCTTGCCCAATGTTGCCCGCCGGTAAGCTGTTTGGCTCGCTGCTCAGCTCCACGCAAATGGCTTACGCTGGGTAACACATTATTTAGCTATGAGCACTCATATTATGCTGGGTGAAGAGCTGCTGAACTACGGGCACTCATTTTAAGCATGGTAAAGTGCTGCTCAACTGCGGGCACTCATATTAAACCTGTTAAACCGCTGCTCACCTGCGGGCACTCATATTAAGCTTGTTAAAGTGCTGCTCATATATGGGCATCCATATTCAGCTTGCTAAAGCCTTGCTCAGCTATGGGCAATTCTGATCCTTTTTTTATATTTTATTATGTCGGATTTCTTCGAAAATACATGGCCCATTTCATTACATTTTACTTAAATTATAGTTTTATATATATATATATATATATATATATATATATATATATATATATATATATATATATATATGTCAGGGGATTGTTTCATGCTTATTTAAATAAAAATGGAAAATGATGTTGTGGGGGCTCGAACCGTGACTACCTCCTCTTTGGCCAACGTCTCTACTGCTACGCTATTGCTACTTGCCTTAATTTGCATATTTAGATCTTATATGCTTTTCAATGTCTGCTAACTGTGGCTGAGTGGAGGGCATACCCGTGCAAACAAGTGCAACTATGGGCAAACATTTTGGAAATTATAGAAAAAAAATTAAACTGCTATTTTTACGTTTTACATTACAGTTGGGTTTATAGTCTGTGAGGGCATGTGGTGTTGTGTTCCTTGACATTTCCGCGTACTCGCTTGTGGGTGTTTACTTTCAGGACTCTGACTCTTCTGGGGGCGTGTCCCTTTGCAGAACTCGGCATTCGGACACGTCCCCGACTTTCCTACACGGACCGTGTTAGCCTAGGGTATGAGTCAGCATGTCCTCATGAATATGCATGGCATGCTGATGTCATACCATTAGATTGCAGCCTCCATGTAAGACATATTAACTCTTACATGGAGGTTTCGTGAATCCGGCCCATTATCTAGCCTTGACAAATAAAAAATAGGTCGGTTACACAGTTGGGAGATTACCTATTTTCTTGCTGATAAGGACCATAATGATTCTTTCCATTGATATATAGATGAGGCTAGTCAGGCTTATGGATCTATAATTACTTGTGTCAGGTGATGATTCTCCCTTGCACACACAGATGACTGTTGTTGTGCACCATCCTGTCAGAAAATAGCCTGTCTGGAGGCTGTGATTAAGAAGGGATCCAACTGTGCTAGGTCATGTTTTAATTTATTGATAAGGCAACCTGTGATGTTATTAGGCATCATTGATGCCATGTTTTAGTCTTAGATTGTGCACAGATGAACTGCTCTCTTGAGAAAATATGCTGAGTAATGTTTGGATGTATACTTTGGGTGATGAGCCGAGGGGAAGGGGGGAAGTTTGATCCAAATCTATCAGCTAGCAGGTTGTCTAGTACCTCCGATTGAATATTGGTAGTGCCATCCACAACCATCTGTGTGCATAGCTCTGTATTCCTCTTAAGACTTTGTACTTACTAAAAAAAAAATACATTTGTTACAACACCTCCAAATACAACTTTGGGTATGCATCACATGATACACAGTAGAACTGTTAACCCAGTTGTACAACGCTACCTATTTTTGCATCATTACATCACTTGTACATCGTATACCTATATATTTATCATTGGAAAGGTGTGTGAGAGGACTTTGTTGCCATATACAGGTACATTACAAATGAGGTGGATGTGGTGTATGCAGAACAGTTAATGACACAAATGCTGACAGTTCCACAATGCTGCTGAGCATCACCTGTATAATCCTTTTGAACAGCAGCACAATTTTGCACGCAATGAATTACCCAAGGTTACAAGAGAATCTGAACTGGTTATATATTTGCATATATAACAGCATTAGAATATGTGGATGAAAAAATATGCCCATGTAATCAGTATGATGTACTATACTGCAAATGTCACTGTGATGGTTGAATGAGAATTGTGTAGAGCACATGCCTTACTAAGTCAACAATATACATAACATCATCCCATGTCAAAAGTCCTCAAGAGGTATATTACTACAGCTGTTATGGAAGGAATGTATAATCAAATGGCAGCAGTGGCCATCAATACATTACATCAAATCACAGACTGGAATACACTGTTGTAGGGCTACCATAAATACGCATTTCAGCAAAGCACATGTGAATGACAGCAAAATTGACATGTGCAATTTCCATAGGGTTACAGGACATTACTAGACTAATGTCCAACATCACATTAAATTCCAGCTATTATTATAGCATTTAAACAAAATTCACTATATCTGTACAAAGGAAGATAGTAGGGGTATGTGCTTATGTGTGTATGTGTTTGATTGTATTACTTACTGCCTTTATCCATATGTGACATGTGCATCATCCCATGACATAATTAGCAATTACACATCCAATGGTCTTCAAATGGCTTGCAGAGGGTCATAGAAGGGTTGTGCCTCACAATGCATATATGCATCTTTAAGGTGATGACATCATCCAACGTTCTGCAGAAAACATGTCATGTTGGAAAAGGAAATTAGAGGATCTTAGATTCATAGGCCTATGTTATATATTCTCCTGAGTGGGATTCAAATGAAAAGAGATTCAAAATATCATATACTGGCAATAATATACCATCACTCACACACACTGATGTTGAATGAGGTCAGATTTTAACATTATGCCTATGTAAGTTTACAGACTAGATTCCATACAACACAACAGTAGCAACCACCACAAGATGTCTGACTTTAAATTGTCACAGTGCACTTTATAGAGGATTACAGCATCCTTGTATGCCAAGAAGAAAATGTTGGAGGAGTGTGCTACATAGATGTGGATTCACATCTTCATTTAAAATTCTCTACTCATTCATATATGAAAGAATACACCCACACCCACACACACACACACACACACACACACACACACACACACACACACACACACATACACACACACACAAACACTCTCTGTTGTGCAATTAAAACCACAAGCAAAGTACACAAGTTAGAGAACAAAGTAGCTAATGCTCATGCCAACACAGACATTTGAGTGCAATGAACTTTAGAGGGGATCACCTCATAAATGTATGTTGATAATAAGAAATGGGCAAGAGTGCATGACATAGCTGTAGTCTCCTCATATGGTTTTAAAATAGTCTCCAGACTGATAATAGAATGACATACACATGTTTCAGGATTGATAATAGAATGAATGTACACACACCCTTACCTAGCTATGCCCACTAGCTACAGAATACAGTACTTAATGCCAGAACCCCAGCACAAGTCTGATTTTCCCACTATCAGACAACACTTTATAGCAGATAACATCATCAGTGTCTGGTGAGAAGAAGATGTTAGTAGGAGTGTCTCACATGTTGCTCTAACATGGTCTCCATAATGGCAGCTAACTGAACACAAACACACACACAAGTTGATTGCAGTGAGATTAAATCCCCTACCCCAACTACATAAGCAAGAGAACACACTACTTAATGCAAGCACCACAGCACAAGTCTGATTTTCATATTGTCAGACAACACTTTATAGCAGATGACATCATCAGTGTCTGGGGAGAAGATGATGATGTTAGTAGGAGTGTCTGACATGCTGATCTAAAAGATGTTAATAGAAGTGTCTCATATGTTGCTCAAAAATTGTCTCCAGAATTGCAGCTAACTAAACACAAACAAGTTGACTGCAGTGAGATTCGAACCCCAACCTACACAAGATGGAGAACACAGTACTTAATGTAAGTTAAGTCTGACTTTTACACTGTCAGAGAACACTTTATAGCAGATGGCATCATCAATGTATTCTAGGAAGATGTGAGAGCTGTTTGAAATTGCTGCGTAGTCATATGTGACTGTAAAACTTTGTTCTCCATAAGACTTGAGAGCTGACATTAGGACACAGACTCATGCTCTTCTGATTATGCACATACAGAGTTACACATACAGGCACATGCACACAGTTTATCTGTTGTGCAATTTGAACGTCTACCTAACTATTTAGTCCAGCTGCAGAACACAGTAGTTAACATTCACACCATTGCTAAACTCTGCATTCTTCCTTGTCATACTGGGCTTTATAGAGGATGACATCATCATGATTTTGCAGGTAACATATACTGTTATGAGACTTGTATGAAAGTCAGGACTTTGAATTTGCTTTTGTGCTTGCAATGTGCACAAGTACTTTAAAGACAGCTTCGTAAGCTGTATGCAATAAGCTGTTATGAATGCATGTTGCAGAACTGAGACATACATATACCTGTTTCTCAATACGTTGTGTACATAACACCAGTGGTGGCTGGTGACTTCAAATCAAAGGTGGGCTGCAGGAGACAGCTGAATGGGTGGGGTCAATGGGAAGGGGTGCAACCAACTAGAAAGGGGAGGAGCTATGCTCAAAACCACAAAAGCTAAATATACTGCCCTGGATGCCAAACCATCGTTATGAGAGTCCAATCAGACAAAATGAAGTGTAGAAGAATAAAAATATTTCAATGCATTGGCTGCATGACAGCTTAATATCTAGATGGAAACAAAAAAAGTTGTGAGGCATGAAAAAATAAATTACTTTTTTTAAATACATTACTGGAATGCCAGTCAAAATCAAGTATAAGAAAAACAAGCAGCACTCAACTCAAACCACTTCTTGCACTGCAGTTCTAATTATAATTTATATTCAGCTTTATTAGAGTACCAAGTAACATGCTGAAAGTAGAAATCTCTGATGCCCCCACTTGTAAAAATGTTCCTTATCCAAAAAAGACCTGCTGCCTGACATCTACTTGTTTCATGGGGAAAACATGATCAAAGTAAAAAAATGAAAAGCAAACAAGAAATAAGCTCAAGATACATTGCTTAAAAGGATTACTGTACAGGTTATGGACCACACTAAAAGGATTACTGTACAGGTTATGGACCACACAATTGGCATTCTGTTTAAGGGTAAAGCCTGCAGAGATGACTAGAAGTCTCCAAGTGTAATGAGGCTCTTAAAATAATGTAATCCTGTCCTTTATTACAAATACTGGCATATGCATTTCAATACCCAAGGCTTATACATTATCTAGTTAAGTATTCTCTACATGGCAACAGAAAGGCTTTCAATGTTGGCAATTCTTTAACAGTATGCTTATTAAAGCTTACTTGCATCTTGCAATCTCAGCCAAGCTTACCTAATGGTCATTAAAGTATTGCTACTTAAACACAGAGCAACAGACACTTTGAGTAATAAGCATAAATCAACAGTACAAAAAATATGACAGAAACCAGGCCATTCTGTAAAAATCAAGAACAGATGAAAAGCCACTGTAGTACTTGTGTCTACCTTGGATGGGGGGGATACTCTACAAATTTACACTGCATAACTACTCCTTGCCTTGCTTCGACACATCCAGAGTCACTACATGGGGGAGTGGGGTGCAACAAGTATGTCACAGTTTGAAATGTCTCTGGCTGACTTGTGATGGCCTGACACATTTGTCATACCTTTCAACCTCAGAGCAAGAA
Source organism: Protopterus annectens (assembly GCF_019279795.1). Classification (NCBI taxonomy): domain Eukaryota; kingdom Metazoa; phylum Chordata; order Ceratodontiformes; family Protopteridae; genus Protopterus; species Protopterus annectens. The sequence continues at coordinate 966,115,106 of NC_056746.1, forward strand.
ATCTGGACAAAGCCATACAAAGGAATGGGACAAAGGCCCAAAAATAAGAACGATTTTTAAAATATTGCTCTTATAAACTTAGAAAGATAATAGAGGTCTTGCATTAGTATGAATTTTCTGAATGGTATGAAATCTGAAACTCAAATGTCTGTCATTATTTTCTAACTTCAGTCTTTAATGATTTGTCACTAATTTGCCAAAAAAACACAATTTTATGAAAAATGGACCAAAAATGTGATGTAAAATATAAAATAGCAACACAATACAGCTGGGAACCTGTCAAAGAAGGGATACTTTAATATTAGTACTGCTAACTTGAGCAGCTGACAAAATAAAAGAATCTGCATGCATTTCTGAAATAAAAGTAATCTAACTGATTATTACAGTTATTTCTTAATTATAAACCCTCCATGTTTTCTTCCAAAATTGCTATTTTGTGGAGGGATCATTAGGGGAAGAGCAACATTTTGAGCTAAAATCAGGGACAGTTGAGAGGTTTGGCTATGCCTAATTCTATAAAGCAATTTATTTGCATGTACCTCTCAACCTGTTAATGCAATAAATCTGGACAAGGCCAAATATATTGGGGGAACATATAAACAGTACTAAAAATTGCTCTTGTATAAACTGAGACAATTGATAGAACAGGTCTTACTTTAGCATGCATTTTTCTGAAGGTTATAAAGTCTAAAACTCAGTGTGTCATTATTTAGTGACTTAATTCCTAAATGATTTGCCAGAAAAACACAAATTTTATGAGGAACAAACTAAAAATAAGAAGCAAAAAATCTATTAATTCTTTGAAAATTTGGACAGTTGGGAGGTATGGTTCAGCTGGGGCTGCCTAAGTTTGCCGCCCTTCCCCCTCACAAAACCATGGTCAAATGGAGCCTCCCTCTGCAGCCATTCCAATGATCCATTACTTGGCTATTTCACTCCATTTACCATAAACACTAATGTGCATACTGATTTACTTCTATGATGATTTGAACTTCATTTGAAAGTTTTATTTTGCATTTTACAGCACAAACACTAAGACATCTGCTAAACAAACTTGGCATTAAAACTTCTCTGCCATTGAAACTCACATTCATTGAAACAACATTGAAACCCACATTCAAAGAAAATACATTTTACCCATGGCAGATAAAGATTAATTCTGGGCTGTTTTCAAATCATAGGCCCCTTGCATATGAAACATACATGTGCTCTTTGATACACCTTCCTGTTGCTTTGAACATTTTTCCAGTAAACAATGAAACAAAACTCATACACCAATGACAAAAATGCCCAATTCAGAACATTTCCATCATAAAAGTCTACTCAAACTTCTACAGTCCACTATTATCAGTAAATATGCACAATTCTACAGTCCACCATTATCAGTAAATATGCACAATCTCTGAAGTAGTAAAAAAGTAATCTAAATAATTCCACGTTAAATAAATCTGTAATGAAGAGGTTGCTGCTAGCAATCACCTTTATATTTCATGGTTTCATCGAAAAATAAAGTGTCTGATGCCCCTGAGGAATAAATTGCCTAAATTACATTAAAAATAAGCTAGTAATATTGCAATAGGAAATGGATGGCAAACTGATAACAGGCTCATAGTTAGTATCTTAACTTTCAGTACGGCAGCATTCAACCCTTATGGGAGTAGAACCAACAACCTTCTGCATGAAAAGCAAGTACACAACCTGTTGTGCTATTAGCAAGGCAAGCTGACTTAGCATAATCAGCAATAAACTTCTCTTCCCCTGCAGCTCTCAGCTCCTTGTAAAATCTACTCAATACTCAACTGCATCTCAACTTCGTAGCAGAAGAAATCTGGAAAAAGCCAAATTTATTGGGGTGGGTCAAAAGGGCAAAAACCAGGGACACATTAAACATTGCTTGTATAATCTTGGAAAGCTGCTAGAATAAAATGCGGTGTTACCACCATACATTTTACTGCCAAGGTCCCTGTGCAAAAGAGTCAGAACAACATACCACTATGCCAAATCACCTGCTTTGTGAAAGAAAAATGCTATGTTACCACCATACATTTTACTGCCAAGGTCCCTGTGCAAAACAGTCAGAGCAACATACCACTACGCCAAATCAGCTGCTTTGTGAAAGAGAGGAAGACTGAAATTTAAATGGCTATCATTTAATGAATTCAGTTCTCACCACAGCTGTCAACCTCTTAGCACAAAACACCTGGACAAACCCAGTAATGAGGGAATACAGCCCTCAAACATATTCAGTGAATTCAGTTCTTGCCATAGCTGTCAACCTTAGCTCAAAAAACCTGGACAAAGCCAATAACAGGGTAATACAGTCCCAAAAATAAGGACACATTTCAAATAGTCATCTTATAAACTTAGAAAATTGCTATAATAAAAGGTTGTGTTACTACATATTTATTGCTAGAATAAAAAGTTGTTTTACTATGTATTTTCTGAAGAATATGAAGTCTGAAATTCAAATGCATGTCAATTTTACTTCTGACGGAACAAAAACAATTTTCAGCAGAGGCCCAGGGAGAAATACTGTAGACACATCTTTGTAAAATGGCAGGACACCAGAGCAAATCCACACAAACACAGGGACAAGATACAGACTCAACAGAGAAAGCACCCCAGCCAAGAATCAAACCAGAAAACCTATAGCTGTGAGACAACAATACTGTCATTGCACCATCAAATATGTAAGGAATTAAACATTCAGAAACCTGAAGTCTGAAATTCAAATGCCTGTCAATTTTATTTAACATTTGTTAATCAGGACAGTCTGACTTGGAACAAAAAAACAGTTTTCAGCAGAGGCCCAGGAAGAAATAATGCAGACATGTCTTTGTAACATGGGCGGACACAAAAGCAAACCCACACAAACACAGGGAGAAGATACAGACCCCACAAAGACAGCATCCCAGCCAAGAATCAAACCTGATAATCTGCAGCTGTGAGGCAACAATGCTACCACTGCACCATCAAATATCAAGCATTGCAGCATTTACAAACCACAGATATTATGAGGAACAGATCAGATCAAATATGAGGCAAAAATCTGCAATGTTTTTACAAATGGTGGTGGGTAGGGAATTCAGGTCTTTAACACCTGGATACAAGGTACAGGGTTCAAGCCTGAGGGATTCCCTACCACACCACCAGTATATTGCACCTGGGGCATTTTCACACACACACACTTACTTTATAAACAGCATGAATGCCAGTGTTGATGTACACAATAACACAGTTATCAGACAATCTCAATGCCTAGTATCAGTATAAAGCTTTAACAAATGTAACAATGCAGCTGTGCTCTTTATTTATGTATTGTAGTTGACATTAGATCTATTATTAAGATATTTTCGAGTGCATTGGCGTAAGGCACACATGACTAAATATGTATTCGGTGAATAACAAGTCCCTTCTCCTTTGCTGTGTTTTTAAATGCCTTTTGATGGGATAGAGAATAACTGGTCAATAAGCATAGTAATACATGCCAAACACATAGCCCATTGCTGAGAAACTGATTTGTGTGAATGCCGGCAAAGTGTTTGTGCATGTGGGATTCACATTTAATGTATACAACTTGAACATGAGAAATAGTATGAATATATGCTATGTGAAATAGAGGACAGATACTTTGCTGTTTATACTGTATTTAATATTGAAAATGTTGTGCCATAACCTTTAAGAAATGAAGAACCATTCCTATTGCCTTTCCTATTTGCATAGAGCTAAGCAACAAACAAGTGCAGTTCTCTGCTTAAATGGGAAACTAGTAATATTTTAATCTTTTGCCTTCCTTTACACAAACATGCTAAGTGGCAATGTGTGTCCATCAGCACTTTGGACAATACAGAGTGTAAAACATACACCTGCTGCCTACCTTTCGCTTGACGGCAAGTATAAGAACAGTGAGCATGTGGTCAGAACACAGATAACACAGGGTTCAAATCCAGCTTCTTCAATTTTTTTACGGTTGGTGTCAGGATGGCATTACATAAGTAAATGTGATAGTTACTGCATATGTGACAAGCAATGACTACAGTAAAGTATGTGTGTGTCTTCCACAATTTTTATCATTATTGCCTACCTCAATAAATTTGTACACCCATTAAATGTTTTGCAGGCCTCACAGCAAATCATAATTTGTGTGTAGAGCTTTCTAGAAATGACAAGGGGTGATAAGTTTTGTAATAATTATTTCTGGCTTAACAGATATGCTAACTACTTGTGTCTGGCCATCTGTCCTGAAAAGTGTGTGCTGTATACGGTATCACATTAAGGACAGTTTGCACATGACATGTAATGAAGATTTCAGCCATTATCACCTGAACATGTTACTAACAGGATCCTACAGATGATTTTAAAATATTCCACAGTACTTGATCAATGATAAACTATTGCATTAAGGTAACATGTTAGTGTTATCCATCAGCACAGTCAAGCCAGTCTGCAGACACCATCCAACAACTTAATAGATACACACACAGAGTATTTGGATGGATGGGATTAATACAAGGAGAGATGAACATACACCTAGCAGTATTTTTCGAATAGAACATTAACGGCCATGTTTTTGGTCTGCTGTCGTTATTGCCATTATATGGTGTGTAGCATGAAATGCGTGACATACAGGTAGAGAAGACTTAGGAGAGGGACAACAGGTTTATGACAAGTTTATCAAGGTTAGCTAAATATGTGATAGCGCTGGGGATGGATGTCACTTCAAATACTCATTTGTGGGTAGCACTCAATATATCTCTGTGAGAAATCATAACTGGAAAATTTTAATATGTGTGTGATGAAATATGTAATAAACATGCATCATCACAGTAAGAAATGATGAGAGATGCATATGGAATTGAACCCTTGAAGCAGCTGTAAAAAAATCATCAGTCAAGAGATTTATGCCAACATTCCACATAGGAATTTGCATTTTATTTTATTCAGCAGTCTAAATAACTGGCAGAGTAAATATTTCAAAGTACTGCCCTTACTTTGCTCCTTTAGCGCAGCAAGTTTAAGCAGCATTGTGCAAGGATAACTGAACTAGTGCCACCGATGGCAAAACCTCACCAGATTTTTCCATAGGCCATGAAGAGCCATTCACCATTTCTTGGCGTTAGTGCACAATGCCACATTCCATTCAAATGCAGAGGACAAAAAGTGAAGGCTTTATTAGGGGCCATTTATGGCATGTGTGTAGTGTTTGATTCTATTTTTTGACCAGATTAAAGGTGTGAAAATGGGATAGATAGGAAAGTGATGAAATGGGGGTCAAGAAGGGGGAAGAGCAAAGGGGAAGTAATATAGGAACTTGCAGGAGGGAATTAGGAAAGAACCATAGCTGTACACTTGTTTAACAGTGTAATATGAACATGAATAGAAACTTGGATGAATTTGGAAATGTTACCACAATACAGATGGGTGACAACAATGCAATCGTGTTGTATAGCCAATTGGGCTAAATCAAGTGTGTCAAGAAGACACATATGCGAAGTGTAGAGCTATGTATAGGACAACATTTTTTGTGGGATAGGTGCCCTTTTTTGGATTTCAGAAAGGGGAATGTTGGGGAAGAGATGTAGGAATGTCAGGGTCAGGTAAGTAGGGTAAGGAAGGAAGTAGGTGTAGACAAACAGGACAAACAAGACAGACAGGGATGGTGGTGGCAACTAGTGGAGGATTGACAGGTTGAGCCGCAGCAGTTGGCCTACCTCCCTGTGCTGGAAATCAGTTTGCTTGTTGGCAGAAAAATAGAAAATCAGAACGGTGTGATTACATATATTGAAAAATAAAAATGAGAGATAAGGGATGGGGTGAGACAAAAAAAGAAAACAGTTGATTAGAGCCATTATATGTCACATAAATTCTTTATTACAATTAAAAATACTTTTACTATTCTATTAGCTATAGATCTTTCAAAATAAAAAGCAGGACTGTGAATTGTAACAACTAATCCTTGCAATATGCATATATTGCATATATGCTTTTAAAGATAATACAGATTAAGTTAATAACATGGCATTTATGCCAATTTTGATTAAATTTATATTAAGTAATGATATTTTTCTAATTCAAATGCATTTGTTAGTTGTGGGATTTGAACCTACCAAATCTGAATACACTATTAGTTGCCTATACAATTACCTAGAGCCCTGAATTGGGCAAAATCCTTCCCAGCTCCAGCCATGTCTGCACAAGTCATCCAACAACAGTTAATGTGTTTTCTCGCCAATTCATGATATCGCTTTTTATGATCAATGTGCAAACCTGCACAATCATGCCAATGGCATTTATGAGATGTTAACCAGAGAGCAACATTGCAAAACAAAGATGAAGTTTATTTAACAGGAAGGATAATGTGACATTGAGCATTAATTTCAGACATTTGTGCTGTCAGAAGTGACAATAATTTGTCCAGTGGTCCACAGTGAAATGTTAAATGACTTGGCTTTTAAGATCTGAATTTGGGGGGATTAAGGTTGCCTAGAGAGGAGTTGTGGTATTGTATGAGGAAGTCAGGAGTGTCAGAGAAGTATGTAAGAGTGGTACAGGATATGTACAAGGGTAGTGTGACAGTGGTAAGGTCTGCGGTGGGAGTGATGGATGCGTTTAAGGTGGAGGTGGGGTTACATCAAGGATCAGCTCTGAGCCCTTTCTTATTTGCAATGGTGATGGACAGGTTGACAGACGAGTTCAGACAGGAGTCCCCATGGACTATGATATTTGCAAATGACATTGTGATCTGTAGTGAGAGTAGGGAACAGGTGGAGGAGACCCTGGAGAGATGGAGATATGCTCTAGAGAGAAGAGGAATGAAGGTCAGCAGGACTAAGACAGAATATATGTGTGTGAATGAACTCTGCCACATCCAGCTCAAACTCCTGCCTTTTTGTCAATGCCACTGTCTCCAACCCATATAACATAGCTGGTCTCACTACCCTCTTGTAGACCTTCCCTTTCACTTTTACAGGTACTTGTCTGTCACAAATCACTCCTGATGAGTTTAAATACTTGGGGTCAATAGTTCAGAGGAACGGTGAGTGTGGAAGAGAGGTAAAAAAGAGAGCACAGGCAGGATAGAGTGGGTGGAGAACAGTGTCAGGAGTGATTTGTGACAGACAAGTACCTGTAAAAGTGAAAGGGAAGGTCTACAAGAGGGTAGTGAGACCAGCTATGTTATATGGGTTGGAGACAGTGGCATTGACAAAAAGGCAGGAGTTTGAGCTGGATGTGGCAGAGTTAAAGATGTTAAGATTTGCACTGGGTGTGCCGAGGGTGGACAGGATCAGGAATAATTATATTAGAGGGTCAGCGCAGGTTGGAAGGTTTGGAGACAAATCCAGAGAGGCAAGATTATGTTGGTTTGGACATGTGCTGAGGAGGGATGCTGAGTATATTGGGAAAAAGATGCTAAGGATGAAGCTACCAGGTAACAGGAAAAGAGGAAGGCCTAAGATAAGGTTTATGGATGTGGTGAGAGAGGACATGCAGGTGGTTGGTGTGACAGAGCAAGATGCAGAGGACAGGAAGAAATGGAAACAGGTGATCCGCTGTGGCGACCCCTAATGGGAACAGCCGAAAGAAGATGATGATTTTTATGTCTTGACACATATTTTCTGGGGCCTTACACACTGATAAAAGTAATTTGCACAATGTGGGATTCAAACCTATGTAAAATAAAGAATACATATATTTCTACGGTTTAATATTGAAATTCCAAATCCGCTTTGGTCATCTGTTCAGAATGTCAACCCGAAATGCTGAATTCAGAATTTCAAAACAGCAACTAAGGCAAAAATAAATACATCGACATCTGTAGTTTGATGTACTCAACATAGCAGGAGGTGATGTCACTCACTTCCTACTATGCACATTAAAGTACTGTTAAACTCTACAGTCAATTGTACGTTAATTCTACTATTTTTCAGCGGGGGCTATGTCCCCCTGCACCCCCCTGCACATTAAATATACCAACTCCACGATCGCACTACAATGAGGAAATGGGCTAATTCCCTGTTCCTCACTGAACCGTGATCTCCCTGCACAATGTTGAACCCAGATACTCGAACTACGCTACACATTCTCTATAGTGTAGTTGATACATTTTAGTTTGACATTCTGCCAACTTGAAAACTGCCATTCAACCACATGCTGGTTGACCAATACAGTTTCAAGGTTTACAATGTAAACCTATTTCTAAATAGGTGTTTTTTGTGCATTGCAACAGAAGAAGTTTTTGCCAGACATGATCATTACTAATATATTCATCAAAGAATGAGAGATGCTATACTTCAATTAACTGTGCATGTGTGTGACCTGACAAGGTCCTGGTTTATGCATTCTCAGGTATGATGCAGGTGTAATATGTGACAATATATGGGAATGCATATACTTGTATTACTTTCAGAGTAGATTTTTGGGTTCTGGGCTAGACCACACAATGTATTCTGTTTTACAGCTATACTTGTTGGGTGAGATGTGTAGATGACTGTCAGTAAACTATGAAGTCCATCCCAGGTCAGAAAATACAATTTTAATTACAGGACCATAATTGTCATGATACTCTAGTTACACATATAATGCATAGGATACAATATGTATGCTCAGTCAACCTGCCATACATAGTTATGGTTATGTATAACTATCTTTACATTATTATTTATGATATAAATGACAGTGGTATACTATTAATAAAAATTAGAGTGCACTGGATTAGACCCCTGGTTCACCTGTGCTCTGACCATGAACTTCCACCTGGTGCCACAGGGAAAGCTAGGCAGAAGGTGTATTTTTTTTCAGTCAGTGCTGTCCAAAGTCTTCACAGCTGCCCAATGCAGCTTAGCCTATTTGCACAAAAGACGTCAAAGGAAATAATACTGTTTCTTTTTCAAGTAAGGATGTTTATTTTTTCCTGCAACAGTGAACCCTGTTTGTGCACTGGTGAGCAATGTGTAAATGACACAGGCAAAGTGAATACACACTATTTTTGTTCATAATGATTATAATAGTTCATCAGTAAAAAAATAACGTGGAACTCAAACCATGGTCTACCTGTCTTATGTATTGTGTGCCTCAATGTCTTTACAAGGTGTGCTACACACACATTTGGTTCACAAGTGTGATTTATGCTGTCATTATCATCCAAGGTGTTGACTGCCACACAATGCTACTAAGCGTGATCGTGCTTACTAAGGCAACTGACATTAATTTTTAAATATGTATGCATTTGACCATGTTTTTTCTAAGCCATGCACCACAAAATTGTTAATAATAGAAAAAAACATTTAACTGTATGTTAAAGAATTACACAGCACTGGATTTGAACTATCAGATTGATGAAATTGCAAAACACAGTTGGAATGTGTTATTTATCCTTGCCACAGGAACAGCAGCAATCAAATCATGTACATACATGCAATTCACATTTCCTTTACAATATTAACAAGACATACACTTGTACATTCTCAGTTGGTTGTACATGTGTGGCTTACATATTTAGTGCAATGAGTGATCACACAACCATTTATGAATATTTTTGTAGAAATGCAGCTTTGTCTTCTCTTTGTATTTGGTTCATTCTTCCCTTATCTCTGCTGTAATCTCAGACATGTTACTATAGTGCATTGTATATCATTACCCTTTAAATGTATGATAAAAATAAATGACAGTGAAAAATATTTTGTCAGCAAAGGCAGGAGAGTTTGGCTATTAGTGAACAAAATGATAAGTGTGTGCTGTTTTGTTTCATTTAAAAGGTTGCTGAAGTTTGTTCCACACTTTGAAAATATATCCTCACTGACATACCCATTACAGGCACGGCTGTCTGAATTGCTGTTGTGTTTTCCTTCTCTCTCTCACTAATCATTCACAAGCCATTAGCAACTAACACTGGTGCAGAGCCTACACTATGTTTACATCGGATACACGAAGTCAAACATTTGGTATTCAGCAGTTTTAATTAGTTCACACCTCATTTGCATCTTCACAGTGTTCAGAGGGCTGAACCTAAACTATAAAAAGGTAACTCTGCAGCTAGGGAACTTGAAGGTAAGGATACTTGTGTATTAGGACAAAACAGATGTTTGCTATTCCTTTGAAGGAGCTGTATTGCTAGAGAAAGTTTATAATTTGGCTAAGGTTCGCCTGTGTTATTTAAGTATGCTCTAAATTTTGTAAAATGCTACAAATGTATTTATATATCAAGCAGAAAATGGAACTTTACCTGTATGCACTTCTTATACTTCACTATTAGTAAAGGCATTTTTGGCAGGCATTTACATTTCTGAGATAGGTTATACTTTCAGCACAGCTATTATTTTTAAAATTTGATTTTACAATATTCTGTGTTATTGGAGGTACATGTGCTGTACATGTCACTGACACAGGTGTTAAGGTTCTGAGATGGCCCAGGGCCACTTCCAGGGGAGTGGTGGGCACAGTGAAAAGTGACTGGCATTCATAAATTGACTTTTCTGTTGTAAATTTGTACACATCCTGATAATTGTGTGGAAAGTGTATATGCAATTAATTCTGTGGTATTCCTTGGTTTGTAATGGGGTTGGGGAGCCACATTTTCTGCAAGAACAAAAGTATGTTTCATGTGCTTTTCTGTTGAAAATATGTAGGCATCCTGATGTTTCAGTGGGAAACATAATACATTACTTAAGTGGTATTCCTTGGCTTGTACAAACCTTGGTTTGTGTGTGAGGGGGAAGTAGGAAAACCACATAACCTTCAGTTTTACTAAATGAAAGTGTATTTCCAGTGCTTAATGTTGACAAATGTGAATGTAAGCAAGACATTAGTTATGTTATATTTATGCATTTTATCCTTTTCTGTTTTATGTCACATAGAATTATGGCACCTAAGCCTACAAATCCATGTAAACCCCTTTTCACTCACTCTGAAAATTAAGTCATAATCCAGGCTTTGAGGAGCTATGGAGCCTTTCTGCTTGATAGAGGATGTGGGTATATGGCTGCCAGAATGGAGATTTGGAACCAGTTATTCAATGATGTCAATGCAGTGGGAGGTCACAACAGAAATTATTATCAGTTGCATCATCTGGCCACTAATGTGATTTCATCAGCCCAGAGAACAGCTGCATTTGCCTGAGAGCAGCTGGCTATAAGGGGTGGTCCTGCTACTGAGCCTCCACTGAAACCCAATGAAGAGTTCCTGTCTACAGTCAGAGATCCAGACAGCTCAGTGGAACCTGTACACCATGTGTTTGATGTCATTGCTGATGTGGCTGGGAGTGTCTCCCAGGAGCAACTTCCAGGTAAGCTTATATACTAACATATATCATGTGAATAATACTTCTGGTGACATTTTTTTATTTCTGTACCTATTGAGGAGTTAATAGAGTTATATGACACAGCTGTTACACATGGGTGTCGGTGGACATGTCAGCCAAGTTTCAGTTTCAGCTAGTTCTTACGAGACAGATAGGCAATTGTGTATTAGCTGTCCTCCTGTGATATTCCTATTGTGATGGTTAATTGCCATCCTTTCCTTGTTTCATTTCTTCGAGGATCATCCTCCCTACAATGTACAGAGACATCTGCACATGGTAACCAAATATGTATTCGATTATTAATGACCATTCTTTAGATATATACATTATCTGTATGTGTGCGGAGGGTATAATGAGTGTCTGTATTGTTGTAACATCTGCAATTGTGTGACAATGTTACTTTCTTATCATATAAATTGGTTTAATATGTAGTGTAGTAGTAATTGTATTCTTGTGTTTGTTGCTTATTATCACAGGCGATCCTGACAGTGGAAGTGCAGAACTCCTACCACCTGATATCAGAGTATCTGTATGCTCTGATGATGATGGTGTCCAAACAGAGGCTTAGTCAAGGGGGGGTGCAAAGGTTGAATCTGACAGTGAGGTTGTGATTCACCCATTCCCTGGATTTCCATCAGACACAGTCATTATGCCTATGCATACCCATTCCAATGAGCCCTCAGATTTTTGATCAGGGTAGTGCGGTTACTGCAGCTTCAGTGCCAGTTGGGTGAGGTGCCATGTAGGAGGGAAGGTGGGGGTGCTCAGAGGAGGCTTGTTGTCTACACTCCACCTGATCCTGGTGTGTCATTATATGCCACTCAATGTATGTTTTGGGCCATCATGGAGGCACAGGCACATTCCACTAGGCCCACTGAGGACATGCATAGATTTTTAGATGTGGCACAGGTGGACATGCATGACTGCCTCCACTGTGTTGCTGATTCAGTAGATTGGATGAATGACATGATGTAACAGGCAGCATATGTGATGTAACATCTTCTGGGAGGGGAAAAGCATCCATGTGGCCACAGGTCAGCAGCACCATGGCTGTGCATGATCCTGCTCCCATAGTGGCACTACTTTCACTGCTCCATCAGTGAGTAGGCCACAGGATCATGGAGCTTGGTGTAGTCATGAGTAGAGCTTGTCCAGCAGATTATCACGCACTTTTGCAGTAGCACCAGCATACCTGACCATGAGCATGGACATGCCAGTGTAACAAAAATCAAGTGAACAAGAGTCCAACTAATAACCACACCAGAAATGTGGAAGAAATAGATTTATTGCAGACAGTTAAGCGCTTTAATCTGCAAAAGGGACTTCTTGAGAAAGAAATCCCATTTCGGGACAAAAGAGCTTAACTGTTTGTAATAAATCTGTCAAGTTTTATCTGGACTTTTGCTGTTTCTTCCACATCCAGTACAACTCCTGACAGAACCAGTTCTCACATTTAGGGGCAATGATGATGAACTGATACCCCTACCATGTACGGCTCACACCTGTCCAGCATTCCAGGATCCAGAGCTAGCACAGATCATGGCTGTGTTCTTGTACACAGCTCACACATACATTTCACATCGAGTGCTCATATAGACACACACACACACACACACACACACACACACACACACACACACACACACACACACACACACACACACACACACACACACACACACACACACACGCAACAGGTACATGAGGCATTGATGAGGCTTGCAGCTCATTCTGACTCATTGGAAATTTGATAATTAGCTACATTTTGACCTGCTTGTCTTTCTTACTCACACACTCTCACTATTTTTGAGTCAGCCTTGGCATCCTGCCCCCAACCACACCCCCTCCGTGCAAATGATGATAACTGTGTCAACATCTTGTTTCTATCTTTTGGATTCTGGGATGCATATTTTTTTTTCTGATGTACAAGGTGTATAACTAACTAAGAGCTTAATATATATGTGTTGGTGATGCTATTTTGAAATTTGTACTGGTTCGAGTGCATCTCTTGCATCCCCCAGTAAATGGCCTTGTGGGATACTCCCCTTAGAAATCCTCTGGTAGACCTGTGAATTGTGCAAGTTATGGCAGTCGTGGTAATTTCCTGGGTTGCCAGCACACACATTCACAATGCTTTCCTTAGGGTAACTCATGACCTGGCAGTGAATGGAGTGGAAACCATTTCTTTTAATGTAGACCCTTCTCTGTACCCTGTGGTGCTTTGATCTCAATGTGCGTGCAGTGTATGGCACCCAAGATTTCAGATAAGTGTGCTATAGGGTAGAAATCCTGCATAGTTGTAGCTCTGTCCTCGAGAGTACAGGGAAATATATAAAGTGATTGGCCTGCTGCAGCACAGCATTCATGAATTGTAGGATCAGGAAAATATATATAGTGACCGGCATGCTGTAGCATAGCATTCAGGAATTGATGTAGGATCCTGGATTCTGATGCCTGTGACACTGCCAGAATGACCCCTGTTGGCCTCTGGAAGGTTATTGTAGCTCAAAATTTGAGTACCACGCATACCTTTGTCTCCACCAGTATTGGTTCCACTTGGTTTGCTCTTGTTCTCAGTTGAGGATGACAGAGGTTGCACAGTTCCTGGAGTGTGTCTCTATCCACTCTGTAGCACTCCACTATTTCCACCTCATTACCAACCATGAAAAGTTAAATGGAGTTTAAATACCCCTTTCCTTCTTGTCGGAGGTCTATAATCATCATCAGCAGCAGCAGCATAGAGTTGAGACTGTTGCACATACATATACAGAAAAGTAACAGCAGCCCGTAGTATCATTTCTGTGTCATATAGTTTCTGTGCCTGTATTCCAACATGTTTTGGAATTTGAGGCCATAATCTATACTAATTTTACATAATTTCTTTATAGCTTGTTGAATAGCTCTGCCATCTTGGATTGATTTATTAGCATATAATTCAGCTGCTTATGCTGTAATTAGCATGCCATGATGTTTACTTTGTCTAAACAGCTCTATACACTGTGTAGACTTGATTACTGAATACAAATCGGCATGATACTGTGAAGTGCACACAGTTTCAGTGAGCAGTGTAAGTGTTACTGAATCCAGCTAAGAGTCTCAAAATCATACAATAATAGCAAGAGCATGCTATAATCTGCATAAATGGCTGTACAGTAAACACTGGAAGAAAATTCTAGAAGCAGACAAGTGTGGCTTGCAACATAAATGTGATACTCATTTTGGAGGTCTCGTCGTTTTCAGCAAATGACATCCATTTTGGAGGTGTATATTGGTTTTATTATGTTGAACCTATTTTAGAGGTCTAATTTTGTTTTTCAGTATGTGGCATTCATTTGTGTGGTCTTCATTTCTTTCTATGGCAACAATTTGATGCAGCAGTTTTATGGTTTTACCACATGAATAAATGTAGTCAAATTGTTCATATTTGGTGCAAAAGCTGATTTCATAAAATAAAAGTACAATATCCTTTAAATTACTTTACTTGGATAGCAGAAGTAGATACATTGCCCATTTAGTCTATCTTAAGTGAATCAGATAGTATTCTGCAGCTCGTTCATCACTACTATTTCTCCATGTATCCATTCCCTATTAATTGGTTCTATAGCTTACAATCCATTATCCTCTCTTGATCCATCCCAAGGATCTTGTTGTCATTTTTGAAAACAAAAAACAAAACAAAGGAAAAAAAACATCTTCTGGTCTAGTTTAAAGTTTGTGCCCCTGACTTGCTGCTGATGTCTCTCCTGTCCTTTGGAGTTGATGTCTCCTCTGCCCCCTCTAACATGAGGTTGTTCCAAGAGTTTTCTATACTTGCAACTATATTTATGCATTTTCTACTTTTCTTGCCTTCTCATCTGATCCTTCCCCTTAAACTCTTTCTTTTGTTTTTGTGGCACATTCAGTTGTTACCTGATTTTTATCTACATCTGGTTTGATTTCTACTCCTGCTTGACACCAATATGCTTCGGCTAAACTAAGTAGGAAGGTCATCTTAGATTTAGTCTCCTCATGTTTTAAAACTTTTAGTACGTTTGGGTCTTGTGAGACCAGCAGATATGTAGGCAGTCCTGGAATTGCAGATCTATACATGTAATCACTTTCGAGGAGGCCCATACTTTCTTCAGAAAAGGGAATATATAGTCTTAGTATAGAATGATTTTTATAAATCATTTGATAAACATGAAGCATCCTTCTTGTTTTCCTGCGGCCAATCACTCCAAAACTGTAACATGTTAGGACAGGAAGAGAAAATTGGTTCATAGTTGGACTTTGTTTCTAGATGTCAATGCTGTTTTCAGTATTAATTTTAGTCTTCTAAAATATCCCTTACTTAGTTTTATTTGCATTTGTTCATATTTTATTCTTGATCCTTCATCAATTCCCAAATATTTATACACTCCCCCTTGCTCAGTTTCTCTTAAATCACATTCCTGTCCCAGGCTGATGTTTTCTTGGTGCTGCAGCTTTCCTGCTTTAAAGGTTGCTTTTGCACATTTATCAAGACCAAATTACATTCTTATATCATCTGAAAAAATTGTGAACACTTTTGACTGCTATCACTTCCTTATCTGATGAATTATACAGTTTTAAATCATTCACAAAAAGAAGATGAGAAGTCTTACATGTTGTTATTTTCTGTGAGCCATATTGTAACCATGACCTAAAGGTTATGGGCAAGATAAAAGAGCAGCGGTGACAAAGAATCACCCTGGAATATTCCCCTTTGAATTTTTATCCCTGGAATAATAATTTGTCCTTTATCATTCATGAATTAACTGCAAAGTGGTTTGCCACTGTTTCATGGTTGCTGTATGTAATAGATCAATAAAAGGTGCATCTTATACATTTTTAAGCACTCTTTTATCTATGTATGTGGAATATTATCAAATGATTTTCTGTAGTCTCTCCATGCCATACTTAGATTCTGAGACTATGTTTAACCGTCGAATAACATTTCCATTGAACAGCTAAACATCGAACCGTAACCATCGAAAGTTCATTCAGCGAACATTCATTTTTTTTATCAGGGAAACCATCACTTCACTGTCTCACACACCACAGTATTTCAAACTTATCCAGGTGGGGGCCTTTGCCTCCACCCCCTAACTATATATACCAACTCTAAAACCGCACTACAGTGGGGAAAAGGGTAGATTGTGAAGTGTTGGCCAATTAGTTACTTTTCCATTTGCTGAAATGAATGTTCACTGAATGAATGTTCGATGGTTAGGGTTAGAAGTTTAGCCATTTGATGGAAATGTTATTTGGAGGTTAAACATAGACCCTTAGATTCTTCCCTGGTTTACAGTTCTCCATTATGACTTTAACAACAAATGATCCTTTGTTTCATATAACTTTCTTTTGTTACCCTTTTGTTCTATTGCCATGATTGAGTTTTCTTCTAAATGACTATAAACTCTGTCAGCATTAATTCCAGTGTATAATTTGTATATCATCAGAAGGCAAGATATTGGTCTTGCAGGTTTGCTCTTAAATAGGAGCATTGTTTTTCTTATTGTTAACCAGATCCGTTCTGGGTGCACATATCAATTGTTCTTACTCATGGCTAAATCTTTATACTTTTAGCCAGAAGTTAGGTACTGCATCTGGGCCTGGGATATTCCAATTAGAAGTTTTTCTTAAATTTGTTTCAATCTTTCTAGATGTTACTTCACCCCATTTCATATCCTATACATTTGAACATCTTATTCTTTCTTTTACTTCTTCTATACATTTAGCATCTTTGTTATGTTTTACAGGATCTTCATAGATATTTCTCCAAAATGTATCTACTTCTTTTTTTGGTGGTGTTTCATTTCCTTTTGCTTTGTTTCCCAGTTCTCTATATAACTTTTTGGGTCATCAATAAATTGCTTATTTTGTATTTTTCCTTTATATTTATCTGCATATCTTCTAAGTTTTTCAGTCTGTGCTGATATATTTAGTTTATTATTTGTGATAGTGCACACAGCTCTCAACTGTCCAGATTTTCACAGAATGTCCAGATTTCTGATTCATATTTTTGTCCATTTCTCATAAAACTGTAGTTTTCTGGCAAATCATTGAGTACGGAGGTCAGAAAATAATGTCAGATATTTGACTTTGAGACTTCATATCCTTCAAAAAATTCACACTAATGCAAAACCTGATATTCTATCAACTTTCCAAGTTTCTAAGAGCAATATTTAAAAAGTGACCCTATTTTTGGGCCTTTATCCGACAATTATTTCTGGCTTTGTCCAGATTTCTTGCTCTAAGAGGTTAAGAGGTATGATAGTGCATGACAGAGCCTGATCTGTTCTGATACTGCACATTGCTTTTATCACATCTATCTTTCTGGGTAATTTTATTGATCTGTTCCCTCTTCTGTACTCTTCTAACAGTGACATTTCTTGTCTTAATTGATTTATAGTTTTCTCTGTTCAGTGCTTCCATGATGGAATTTGATTTCTCCCCTTCCTTTCCCTTTGTTTTTGTGATAAGACTTTGTCTATTATTGATGTAGTTGTACAGTAATATGTCTTATTTATGTCTGTTATATCTCATCTCTTGAACAGTCCTAATTATTGTATTCATTTGTTTTGTTAAACTTCCTAACTTTTTGAGTTTCATTGACTTTCTGTAGTCTATTCTTTCATTGATCTTAATATATCTGTCCATCTCTATTAAATCAAGCAACTCTTATATCATTTTCTTCTAAACTGAGGGCACATTCTTTGTTCTCCGTTTCCTGCAGACATTCTACAGAATGGTCCGGAGCATCTTCCTGTGCCATATTCTCTTCAGTTTCATCCTGTGTCGTCCATTGCTCTTTCACATGGGAAATCGCTGGCCTATCCCTCCACAACACTGACTGTGTCAGAGTTGCCACAGTTTTCTGCCCCTTCCCATGCTGTGCAATTCCAGCTGAACATTTGCACTGGTTTCCTATGGAAGGCTACCTCAGTATATCTTGATAGATGTCCCTTAACTATTTATTTTATTTATTTATTTTATTTTATTTTATATTTGTTGACCGGGCTAGTCTAGCTGGATACATATCCATTTTCAGTAGAGGCCCGGGGAGAAAAGCTCCAAACATGAGTAAATTATAACATTCAAACATTCAAAAAATGACTAGTTTCAATTACATAGCAAGACATACTAAGAAAAGTTATTAATTTGTGAATGATGTATGGTTTCATTAGAGTAGGTGTAAGAAATAATCAAGTATTAGTTCTTTAGTAGGTGTCATGTACAATCAGACAAGAGGTTACAGTATTTGAACATTAGCATTCCCTTGAAAAATAAATCATTAAGTCAGCAAAAAGAAGAGAATGGGAAGGAAAAGATGCAGGTAAAAAAGAGTGGGTTGGTCGTAATTATTCAAGAGTTGTAGGGGGTATTTGTTCTGGAAGCAGGAGAGGAAAGGGGGAGGAGAAGAAAGAAAAGTATGATTCAATCAGGTTTTGAGCAGGGGCAAAGCCAATGTATTTTTAGGTGATCTCTGAGGTGTTTCTTAAAGATTGGTGTAGATGAGAGAGAAGTGAGTGTAGTAGGAAGTTTGTTGCAGATTCTACCCACAACATTGGAAAAGAGTGACTCACCCGCTTTGTTATTAGATAAATTGTTGGCAATAAGTAACTTATTAGAAGAGCGTAGTGTTGTAAGATTTTTATATGGGGAGATCAGATTAGAGAGGATAGGAGTATTAGTAGGATGGTGCAGGATTTTTTGTGCGATCACAAGTTGATTGTAATGTAGTTGGTTTTGTAGTTCTAGCCATCTGAGTTGTTTAAGGTTAAGACAATGGTGGGTTCTATATGGAGAGCCAGTGGCAAATCTGGTTATGTTATTGTAGCTAGTTTCCAGTTTGGTGAGATTATGCTTTGAAAGATTGGTATAAATGGCGGATGCATAGAATAGGGTAGATGTAAGATGAGTCTGGGCAATGGATTTCCTAGCTAGTGAGATAAGGAAGGGTTTTATTTTATACAGGGAGCCTAATTTTTTATTGACAGATTTAATAGTATTGTTAACATGGGCATCGAAGTTGAGGTTATGGTCAATAGTTACGCCAATGAGATGAGCAGTAGAATCAGGGGAAATACAGGTTACATTGTCAGAGGTAATAGTGAAGTGGATCTGTGTTGATTTTTTGGTGGGAGTAAAAAGTAGTAGTTTAGTTTTTTGGGGGTTAAGAAGAAGGCAGTGTTGGGTGAACCATTTTTCAACTGTGTTGAATACATTTTGTGTAAGGGTCTGGAGAGAGGAAGAAGACTTGGCAGTACAGATAAGAGTAGAGTCATCAGTGTATTGTATACAGGTGGATTGTGGAAAAACAGTATGGAGATCATTAATAAAGATGGAGAAAAGAAGAGGGCCTAGGATATAACCTTGAGGAACTCCAGTGCTCACTGGGAGGTGTGTGGATAGATTATTGTCCCAGAGTACTGCTTGCTGTCTATTTTCCAGATAAGATTTGAACCAAAGGATTGCTTGTGGGTCAAGAGATTGGGCTTTTAGCACATTGATAAGTAGGTTGTGATTGACCATGTCAAAGGTTTTAGATAGGTCAATAAATAGAGCGGCTGAGAGAGAGTTATTGTTCTGATTCCTGTTTATGCAATCAATAAAAGTTAGCAGGGCAGAAGTAGTGCTATGAAAGGGCCTAAAACCGTGTTGACAATTAGCAAGCAAGTTGTTGTGGAGAAGGTGCTGAAGTAGTTGATGGTGAATACATTTTTCCATAATTTTGGCTAATGGGGAGAGTAGAGCAATTGGTCGGTAGTTGGAGATATCAGTAGATTTACCTCCTTTGTGCAAGGGGATTATATGAGACACTTTCCATATGGAGGGGATGTAGCCTTCTGAGATAGATCTGTTTATAAGGATGGAAACAGGGTATGATATGGCTTTAGCTGCAATTTGAAGGTATTCTGCTACCCCTAACCATTCTGGTGCCTTCATCTGTACTGCAATCTGATGCCTCTACCCTTGTAAGACTTTTTGACCTGTAAAAAGCACTTCATGTGGGGACTGGTTAACACAAAGGATTACAGTGTAAGACTATGTTCCTTGCTGCTATAGACAATCCCCTTGAGAACAGGTTTTGGTCCCTACTGTAGTTCTAAAAATCATAAGGGCAAGCTCTGGAATTATGAGAAAAGAGCTACATAAAATCACAGGAGCATAGTTACTAGGCTAACGGCCCTATGGCCCTTATAAACCAGCCAAGTTCTTTCTGTTATTTCCAAGATCAGCACCTATTGCCCTTGTCCTAGAGGGACACAGGTGGAACCCCTGGGGTGAATTTACAGTCACCCAGCTAATCATCCAGATTGCATTTTAAGAGGGTCAAAGAGGTGCTGACATGAAGTGGGAGTCTGTTCCAAAAGTGTGATAACCTCTGAGAGACAAATCTGTCCCTCCAATAGGTTTTACTAATATCACATACCAGGTTAAGGTCTTTAGAGTGAGTAACCCATGTACCATTTGACTTATAGATATGCAGCATTTCCAATAAAGCAGGGTCAGAGATTGCCTTGTATGCAAAGCAGAGATCACCTCTGAATAGTCTGTATGAAACAGAATAAAGTGACAGTGATTTCAGATGATCCCCATGGGACAGATGCTGAAGACTTTGAATTTTCCTTGCAAGGAACCTTTGTGGTTTCTCCAGTTGCTGCACATGCTTGGAAAGGTACATACCAAAAGGGCTGTTTTAACTGGTCTGATGAGGGAAGAGTAAGAGAGGTTATAACTTCTTTTTTTTTTTTTTTGGAGGCAGTGCCCTTACTTATGAGATGACTTAGTAATAATAAAAACAACACTGTCACGGCTGTATTAATAATAAAAAATATTTATATAATTTTTAACATGGTTTTAGTAAGCACCTTGCACTTTAAATTCATCCTATCAATTTTGCAATAAGTGGCATCATAGTTTGATTAAAGTATTTATAGGGGAAAAGGGGAATGAATGTAGATTCTGATGAAATCCCTGTATGTAGGGAAGAAAGCACTCAATCGTATGTAATTGTTAATAAAGATCTTCGTTGTGTATTTTCCAGCCGTGACAGTGTTGTTTTTAGTATTACTAAGTGGACTTGACACTGTTTGGCTCATTTGTGAGTACTTATGAGATGAGCAATATAGAATGCCCTTCTTACCAATGTAGAGGGATTCACTTTAGAAGCTCAAAATTCTGAAATATCGAAATTCAGTATTTCGAGCCCATAAAGTGGAATCCTAAAAAGAGTGAAACCTCAGAAGCATGAAATTCAGAACCTCGCATACCGGAGTATTTCAGTATTTCAGAGGATATAAAGTGAATCCCTGTAGAGACATGGTGGTCAAAGGTAAGGTTGCTGTCAACCTGTGTGCCCAGGTCTCTCATCACTGAGTGCACACTTAAGGTGTTGCTATTGATAAGGTAATTAGCAGGAACATCACATTTACCGAAAGGAATGATAATACATTTTTTTGCATTCAGTTTAAGACCATGGCTTTGGGACCAATCATTTGTTTGTATAAAACCCTCTAGTAGGATGTTGACATCCTTTGGGGATTCTATTACTGCTCCCAGTTTGTAGCCATTAGCAAACTTTGTCAACACAGACCTTTAGCTTTTGCTTGTACTTCAGAGAAATAGATTCCAAACAGTAGAGGTCCCAGGACTGATCCCTTTGAATCACCACTGGTTACAGGTCTGTTGTTGGAGGTGGATTCCCTTATTTTGACTAGATGAGTGCTATCAGTGAGCTAATTAGTGACTCATCTAATGATATAAGGGTTGATGCCTAGTTGGGTGAGTTTGTCAATGATGCCTGAGCTAAGTCTAGGTAGGCTGCATTCACAGATCTCCCTTCATCCAGAGCCTTGGTGACTGTCTCGAAGAAGTCCACTTGGTTTAACAGGCATGATCTATATTTGACAAATCCAAACTGAGTAGAGTCAAGTGTTTGGAGATTACCTATGTCTTTGTTGATAAGGTCCATGATGATTTGCTCCATGGTGTTGCAGATAAGGCTAGTCAGGCTAATAGGTCTATAGTTCCTAGGGTCAGTGGAAGCACCACCTTTGTGCTAGGGAATAACGGTGGCTGTTTTCCATTCAGCTGGTATAAAGCCAGTGCTTAGAGTATGATTGAAAAGACTACCAATGGTGTTACTAATTCATGTTGGAGCCCATGTAGGAAGCAGCCTGGGATGTTATCGGGTCCCATAGATGCTGTATTTTTGGTCTTAGAGATGGCATTTATGACTTACAGAGATACAAGGTAGGGGACAGGTAGTAGGGATGTCATGGGGTATGTATGGTAATGAGTGAAGTTTTCATAGAACCTGTTGGCCAACAGGTTAGCTATGTTCACAGGCTCAGTATATGTGCTATTATTAACTACCAGTTTGGCACAAATCTGGGCCTTTTCTTTTAGGTTACAGATGCAACTATAGAATGTCTTGTGGTTGTCGTTTGTTGTGGAAGCTAATTTGGACCCGTAGTTTGCTTTGGAGGACTTCACAAGAAGTCTTATTTGCTTGTGTAACCTGAGCTACAAAAATACAAGAGAACAGTAAATGTCAAACATTGTTGTTTTGGGTCTATATTAGTTTGTCAAAAACTAACTTCAGCGAACAGCCATTCATTGAACATTTACATCAGAAAACATTTTTCACAGGGCAGTGAGTTACTTGGCCAACATACCGACTGTTATACACACCACAGTATATCAAACCCACCAAGGTGAGGGGCTGCACCCCCACCCCCCTACTTATGTATACCAATTCTGAGATCACACTACAGTGGGGAAAAGGACAAATGTCCTAATACTGGCCAAGTAACTCACTGCCCCGTAAAAAACATTTGCTGATGTGAGCATTCGATGAACTGCCATTCGCTGATTTATGTTCAATGAACAGCCATTCACTGAAGTCAGTTTTCAATTAACTAATATAAATCCGTTGTTTTCCTTTAATTCTTTTGTTTTTGCAGACCTCCCCCTGAACTTATATATACCAACTATGAGATAGCCACAGCTCAGAGAAAAGGGTATGCTCCAAGAAACAGCAATCTCAGTCTTAGTATATGCAAGTCTACATTTTCACTCATTCAGTCTTACTGTACAGGGTATCACACTAATGCGTCTCAGAATATCACACAGTTAGCCATGTTTTAACATTTTGTTGGCTGTGACAATATCCCTTTTGCTCTTAGACTGGTTTTGAAGAATTAGAGTTATTACTATAAAATTACCAGGTCTTTCTTTTTCCTGTTTCCTTTTAAACTGATCCCTCCTTACCTGTACATTTTTCTAAGGTTACTGTGATCCACATGTGGTATCTTGCACTTATATGCAGTAAACTTCAGCAGTGACTGTTCTGACTACTTTGCTGCTTAGCTTTTTAGATCTCATTTCGCAAAAATGGGGTCACTTCTATTCTTGGACTAGCCTTTTCAAACATAAAATTTGGAAATGGGCTCTGGATAATCAAATGTGCTGATGACAAGAAACAGGATAGCAGAATTACTTTAAAACTTTCTAAAATGGTTTAGAAAAAATACACACACAATGCAATAATACTGACCATGCCTTTACTGTCAGTAAATCTTCTGGCAGTCACAAGTTCAAGACCTGAAATTGTAGGTCCTGCAACTCTGAAAAATAAACTGTGATACAGTGAAAAACAGTGAATTTCAAAATTCATTGTTGCACCATTAAAGTATTTTCCAATCTGACTGCAAAGATGGGAGGGGGCTGCACACCTCCACATTCCTGTATTTACATGCACTAATCCTGATATTTCTGTACTTTGGAAAAGAAGAATATTCCAAAGTACTGTAAAGTGCGACAACATATATTCCCCTTATTTAAACCTTAGTATATATTCCTTTCATGCAGTTCCTTTCTTCTGAAAAGTGTAGTTATTGTATTCAGAACTTCAGCATGAACCTCAATAAATTTGGCATCATGAGACAGAGCAAAAAGAGCATAAATAATGATTATAAAATACATGGTCATATCATAAAAAAGCAGCACCATCAATAAACACCTAGGGACAATGGAAACAAATAATTCAAACTTTGATCAGTGTATAGCTATCAAAGTCCAAAAAGCATACTCTGTAACCCATCTAATTCCAGGGGGTATATCTAGTCACTATAGGGAGATTGTACTACTTTATAATCACTGATCTGATCCATTACAGTGTACCACTGGCTGTAATGCTCATTAACAATTAAGAGTGGTAAAATCACTGCAAGAAAAGGTGAGCTCATTAAACATTCTGCTTGTGGCTACAGCAGAGTCTGTGATAACGAGGTGCACTACTGAGGTGTGTTCACAGGGAAAGACAAAAGGAAAGGCAGAGAATTTAATTTGTGTACTTGCCTCCAGGATACTCTGGATGACTACATCCACAAAATAGCATTAAGATGAAGAAGTCATGTCAAAGCCTTAAACGGCTATTATACAGGTGTTAGCATTTATTTTTTGACCATTTTAAAGGTTGGAAATGACAATATAGGAAAGAGATGAGAAGGCTTAAACAAGAAGAGGGACAAACATAAGATGAAAACTTAAAGAATAACTAGGATGTGGAAAGTAGGATAAAATATTTTTTGCATCCAGTGCTCAATATGTATATATATATATATATATATATATATATATATATATATATATATATATATATATATATATATATACACACACACACACATATATATATATATATATATATATATATATGTGTGTGTGTGTGTGTGTGTGTGTGTTTGTGTGTGTATATACTGTTAACTCTGTTAACTCTCTTCTGAACCCTCTCCGCCCTGCTTTTAGAGGACAATTTTATCAGCCCTACGAACTCTCTCTTTACTGCTACTTCCCCTTCTAGTCACCACTTATCTGTTCTATCACACTATATCTCATAATCAAACTAT
Organism: Protopterus annectens; assembly: GCF_019279795.1. Lineage (NCBI taxonomy): Eukaryota > Metazoa > Chordata > Ceratodontiformes > Protopteridae > Protopterus > Protopterus annectens. Next base: position 966,140,321 of record NC_056746.1, read on the forward strand.
ATCTAACATTTTAAATTACCCTACTACCCTATTACCTCAAATGACCTTCTCACAGAACACTAACTATAAAAACTATCTTCTTATTACTTCTTCATTATTTTTTCTAGCTGTTCCCTACACTTTAACCATCTATGAACATTTCTCTCTAGTTAATTATGTACCTCCACACCAACAAACACTACCTAACATACACCCTAGCTCCATCTCCCATAGCAACATAACTTCTACCTCAGCCTACCTACTCCCAAGATTTCATAAATCTCCCCATATTCTTTACTTTTCCAATAAGATAAACTTATCCAAGTACTTTAAAAGCATAAAAACCTTACCAAAACATCACACTCTGCTCCTATTAGATGGTGATATTCATCCTAATCCGGGCCCAAATCAACAATTCTACAGTAACCCACAACAACATATAGCCAAAAATATTTCTACCTCTATACAAGTAGCAAACTCACTAAGAATTGCTCAACTTAACATCCGTAGCATTAATAACAAACTTAGTCAACTGCATGCTCTTTTACAAGTGCATGCATTTGATATCCTTTACCTTACAGAAACTTGGCTGAAACACTCTACTCATGACCTAGAAATAACCCCACCTGGTTACAACATCCTCAGAAATGACCGAACTTCCAAAAAGGGTGGCGGTGTAGCCATCTTATATAAATCAGAACTCCTAGTCTCGTCCTATAATGTGTTATTGCCCTCTAATAATAATGCAGAAACCCTCTCCATCAAACACCACCTTAACAAATCAAAATCTATTTACATCATTTGTACCTATATTCCTCCAGGAAACAATATTAACACTTTAGAAAACATTCTTAATACCCTTTCCACCCATCTACCTCAAGAAACAATTGTACTAGGTGATTTTAACATTGACTGGACTACCTGTAGCTAATCCAAACCTAACACCCTTATTAATCTTTATGGCTTCACACAAATAATAAACACCCCCACAAGAATTCACAAACCTAGTAATAAAGAAACCATCCTTGACTGGATCCTTATAAATAGTCATCCTGAAACCTACATACCAGGAACACTTCCTGATGACATTAGTGACCATGTACTAACCTATATAGCAAAGCAAAAAGCTCATAGTCCTAATAACAACAATTTTACATCCTATCGCTCAAAAAAACACTTTCAAGCTGAGAGCTTTCAAAGAGAACTAAAGGTCTGCAACTCATCTCCTCTGAAAGAACTTAGACTAGATGAAGCTGTTTCCTACTTTAATACTAAATTCTTACAAATCCTAGATCATCATGCCCCTCCTCGCTCTTCCCGAATTAGAAACAAAGCAGCCCCTTGGCTCACAAAACAAACCAGAGAAAAAATATTCCTTAGAAACAAAATATGGACCAAATGGAGAGCCACTAAGAGCTCTGCTGACCACCTACTCTATAAACAGCTAAGAAATTCAACCAAAAAAGACATTTTATTAGATAAACAAAACTATTATTTCCTCCTTCAACAAACACACCCAAAAAGTCCTCAAAAGTTCTGGTCAGGCATCAACAAGCTACTCAAACCAGGACATACCAAAACTCCAGCCCCATCATCAGTTCCACATAATAATCCTTTACAAATAGCAGATGCCTTTAACAATTACTTCACTGAAACTATCCAAACTCTTGCTAATACACTATCCCCTACTTCCCCCACCCCTTTCCAAAACACAAATAGCTCAGTGCCCTCCTTACATATACAACCCGTACCAACATCCTTTATCTGTAAACTCCTACAAAAACTCAAACCCTGTACCCCTTCTGCTGACCACCTCCCGGCTGAATACCTTCAAATAGCAGCCAAAGTCATTGCATATCCTATATCCATCCTTATAAACCGAACAATCATAGAAGGAAACATCCCATCCATTTGGAAAGTCTCCCATATGATTCCCTTACATAAAGGTGGTAATTCCACTGATATCTCTAATTTTAGACCTATTGCTTTACTTTCCCCTCTGGCCAAAATAATGGAAAAATGTATTCACTATCAACTACTTCAACATCTGCTCCATAATAATTTACTAGCCAATAGCCAGCATGGCTTCAGGCCCTTTCATAGTACAACTACCACCCTACTAACTTTCACAGACTGTATCAACAGAAATCGAAATAATAACTATCTTTCTTCTGCACTATTCATTGACTTATCCAAAGCCTTTGATATGGTGAACCACAAATTACTGATCAGTGTACTAAAAGCCCAATCTCTTGACCCACAAGCAATACACTGGTTTACATCCTATCTTGAAAATAGACAACAAGCAGTGCTCTGGGACAATACTCTCTCTACACCTCTACCCGTCAACATTGGAGTCCCTCAAGGTTCTATCCTAGGCCCTCTTCTTTTCTCAATTTTTATTAATGATCTCAAGACTGTATTTCCTAAAGCCACCTGTATACAATATGCCGATGACTCAACCTTGATATGTACTGCTAAATCAGCAACCTCTCTTCAAACCCTCACTCAAATAGTAATTAACACCGTTGAAAATTGGTTTACCCATCATTGCCTTCTCCTAAATCCCAAAAAGACAAAACTTCTGCTTTTTTCTCCTACTCTAAAGTCACCAGAGATCAACTTCATAATTACCTCTAATAATGGAACTACTCTTTCCCCTGATACTACTACATGTCTCCTGGGCATTACCATAGATAACAAACTCAACTTTGATGACCATATCAACAATACTATTCAATCTGTTAATAAAAAACTAGGCTCCCTGTATAGAGTCAAACCCTTCCTCACTCCACAAGCTAGAACCTCCATTGCCCAGACTCACCTCGCTTCCACCCTATTCTATGCTTCCGCTATATACACCAATCTATCAAGGCACAATCTAAGCAAGCTTGAAACTGGTTATAACAACATAGCCAGATTTGCCACAGGCACTCCTTTCAGAACCCATCACTGTCTTAATCTCAAACAACTTGGATGGTCCGAACTTCAAAACCATCTTCTGTATAATCAACTAGTGATCATACAAAAAATTCTCTACCACCCAAATAATGCCCCTATCCTTACTAACCTGATCTCCTCTTATGAAAATGTGGAAACACTTCACTCAGCTAATAAGTTACTCATTTCCAATGTTAAATCTAACAACAAAGCAGGCGATTCACTCTTTACTAATGTGGTGGGCAAAATCTGGAACCAGCTCCCTAAAACACTCACATCTCTCTTCAAAAAAAAACCTTAAAGAACATCTGAAAATTCTCTGGCTTTGTCCCTGCTCTAAACCAGACTGAATCCTAATTCCTCTCCTTATTTCTCTCATCTTGCGTTCAACCCTTATTCCTCTTCCATGTGCCCTCTACATCAATTTTTCTATGCAAACCAAACATATACTAGCCAGTGTATTATTTTTTCCTATTCTATTCTTCCATAACCTTCTTATGCCTCCATCTCTCTTTCTTAGGCCTAAATATTATTATCTTCTGACCTTGTGTGTATCTAAAATTGCTGTATCTTAAACTATGTTTTGAGTCTATACCTCTAGACTTAATTTGAATTTTTAAAAGTCCAAACATTGAAATTTGTATAGTATTGTTTAAGTATTGTATTTTCTCTTTTTACCTGCTTGGAGCTTATCTCCCTGGGCTTCTACTGAAAATGGATATGTATCCAGCTAGACTAGCCCAATCAACAAATGTAAAATAAATAAATAAATAAATAAATAAATAAATAAATAAATATACCTCTTAATTTGCCTCTCAATTGACACTGGCAGAGTTAAAGGTCAGTCACAAAGGAATTTTGGCACAGATCACATATTAGGAAAACAGTTTAAATGCTGGACATATTAACACAGAATTTCCAAAATAAGGTACATTTTTGTTAGGAATGGAGCAGAAGTGGTAAAACAATTAAACGTGTTTCTTCAAATGTACAGTTTAGAGTTATGATGACAAGATAAGTGGGGGAAGGAAGGGAAGTAAGAGAACGGTTGTCCCTCTCTACTACTTCCCTCTCTCAAACTGCAGAGTTTATCCTCTTATTAGTAACTCCAGAATTTTGCTCTTTTCATAACTGTTGATGTAAATCCTTAACCTTTTCTTTTAAGTAAGCTGATTATGTAGTTTAATAATGCAATCCACCCTCACCCACTTTTACAGTAAATTCCCTAGATTTTCACATGTTTTTGTATGGGTCTCTATTAACATTTAACTCTTGATCTCTTCCCACTCTTCAACAACTGCTTACCTAATTGCTTCCTCTATTGCAATCCCCCTTTTATTACTTATCCTTCTTTGACAACTGCTACTTGTCTTATTCACCTAGATACTTAGTTTGTGTTGAATCTGTTTCACAGTGCCTTATAAAGGCACTATGGGAGGACAATGTTTTAAACAATATTCAAAGTCTACAGGGGACAGTTACACAACATCCTTGACAAAGCAATGTGGTCTGGTGTCCATATCCTCCAATGCTGACATATATTGTAACCTCTTGGAATTACAACAGAAACTTAGTCAATTATTGAATTCAGTCATATTTGTTCATACTGTGGCATTATCCTTGGTGAAGTTAGAGTGCTGTTCAGTGCTAGGCATATAACAGCCTAAATAGTACAAGAGCTCCATGATATCCCTCTTCATATATTACAGGGAAGGATGTCTCAGGTCTTTACATCCTCTTGGACTATGACTGAATCATATTGGTATTTGTGGTCTAATGACTTGAGTGCATGGGTTATTTGGTGGATAGTGGCCCTTGATAGACGATTGACTATGAGCTTTTCCTTATTCATCTCGGTGAGTAAGAGATCTGTATGTCTAACAGTGGAGTCTCCTATAATTGATATATTGGGTAGTGTGCTGGCTAACTTCATTTTCTTTGTAGTTGAGGCTCAAAAGGTTGTGGTTGTATGTGTTGTGTTTTGATTTACGGGAGTACTTTTGGAGTTGTTGACAATTGCTTTTCTAAGACAAATGTTTAGGAGGTCTTTGGTGTTTAGTAAGGTTGCTTTTAAGTGTCTCAGCATATGTTGGTCTATGTCAGGTAGGTGTAATGCTTATGTCACTGACAACCTAATTAATATTTTGAATGCTTTTGTGTGTGAGTTGTATCTCCAGTGACATTGTGCAATTACATCTCTCACATACTATACCTGTTTCTCTAAAAATTATTTGTCTGTCAGTGAACATGACACAATTCCTACATTGTCACAGGTTGCCCATATCTACTAAGCTGGCAGTGTAGAAATTGTGAAAGTACCTATCCATGGTGTCAAATCTTTTTTTTGTAAACTGAATTTGTGTTGGATTTACTAACTAATGTTAGTAAAGAAATTGAGAAAAGGAGAATTGATGACTTTAGGCCTATTTTGATGGTTAACAATAGAAATTTTGGTACAATACATGACAATAATAACCCCGGTCAGAACTACCATTCTGGTATGGTTATTGAGTACAATTTGAAGGGAACAAAGTTAAGAATATTATACACTCTGTATGGGACAGTGTGTTTACTCAGGAATTAAAAGATGCAATTGGATGTGTTCCAGGGGTTATCAATAGTAGATGTCAGAATCTGAAAGATCTTTTTGAAAAATCTTCTTGGACAGCTAGTCAGAGACCTGCTAGGATGGGTAAATGCGATACATGTAGCACTTGTAAATGTATTAATGACAGACCATACGTACAGATATGCAGTTACAAGAAGACATTAAAATGTCCTGTTTACTGTTACTGTAACACAAGTATGGCTGTGTATGTGGCTACATGTTTATCCTGTACTGCATTTTATGTGGGTATGACCATAAGAAAATTGAGATTATGAATTCTTGAGCATAACAGAGACATTAAAAATAAAAAAATCTACTAATGCCCTATTTAATCATAATAAGAATTGCAGTAATTTTAAAAGGTTTTTATTTTTTGTCATTGATAGACTGCCAAAACGCGATTTTGGAGGACACCTTAAAACTTTACTGGAAGTAAGGGAATGTTTATGGCAGTTACGCCTGGATGCATCTAATGCACCGGGCATCAATGACAATATTTCAACAGCGTGTGTATTAAAATATAAATCACCGTTTTTATAATGTATGCATATTTTAGATGTTTATATAACATTAAATTCATGGCTAGGTTAGCTTTTTATTGTAAGAGAATGAGTGAGTTTAATTATTTTTAATTTTGCTGTAGCCTTAGTATAAACAACAAGTTTTTGCATACTTGGTGGTAACTTTTTATGTTGAAGGAAACTGGATGCTTGGGGGTTAAATGTATTTAACAATTAGAGAGTAATTTGTCCAATTAATTAGTACTAATTGCTATATAAATGTTATTTCTGTTGTTTTACACCGACTCTGATGAAGCCCAACTGTGGGTGAAAGTGCTTAGTCAGTTTAGTTGTTTTATTAAAGCTGATGTTCTTTCCTGCTTACGGATCTGGTTTGTTACTAGTTTTGAGTTTTTCTTTTAGACAGTAGTTATAAAAACATGCTCTTTAAGCACTGGACCTAACAGATAACCAACTTTTTGCAAATATCTCATTACATCAGATATTATAGGCCTACCCGGTGAGTTCTATCTATGTATAAGCACTTCTGGAATGTTATAAAAATTGGGTCAAAAGGATGTTTAACAAAAAGCATTGATATATCCCCTTGAGATAAAAGAACAAAAAATCCATTTCTCTTTTTAACAAATCAAACAGTTATTGCTGAAAAATATCATTTGACACTTGATATCAATTTTTACATAATTTTTCTCAACATTCGATAACATTTTACACACTACATTGTAGATGATACCTGGTGCATTACAGTCCATATTGCAGTTAATGAATACCCTTTACGGTTTACAAACCTCCTTCCCAGGTCCACAGGTGGGGCCATTATTTCAATATGGGTGCAACTTATGACCTTCTAGTACCTCTGGAAAATGGGATATACCATAGAAATTGTGTGTGATATTGTCTCTCTCTTCTGTAGTATTTTGTAACCCCTCCCATGCCGCAGCATGCCATTGCAAAACTGATAGAATATTCTCAAGGCAGATGTCTGAGATACCTCCAGTGGGTCCCCAGATGGTCACTGAAAAATCCCACTGTAAAGCGACATAAACCTTTATATCCACTAGGATTGGTACTTTACAACTCCCATGGGCCTGCAGGTGAGTGTTACATGTCCATAATGTCATGAATGGTGTCTCCGTCCACATGGCAGTGGCCCACAATGTCAGTGTTATGAAGCACATGAAATTTTAAGTGAAGTGGGATGACACTGTGCTTTTGAGGATGATAATGCTACAATCATAGTGGCAATAACAGATTCTTGCATATACAGATTAACTAATGCTGTGGCAACCCTTAGCATATTTCCAAGCTTTGGGTCATGAACATGGAGATTTAACTGTGCTAATTAACACTGACATGATCTGACTCATTTACATTCATGTGCCACTCATTTCACTGATGTTCATTACCAGTGATTATTTATCTGTTAATCTGTGGCCAGGTCTGCTGTCTGGCATGCATCACTTGGGGTATGTGTGTCCATGAATTGTACACACCCTGAATGTGGCAGCTTGACACAAAAAATCACATACCACAATGCGGCAAAGTTTTTTGAATCTCAGTGTAAGCCAGATTCATTTACAGTGACTTTCATTTCCTGGTGTTTCAACAAAGGTATGTGACAGTACAGGCTTACTGCAGTGTTTATATGCTCAGCATTAACAGTTCTCAGTCCATTCACAAAGTCAAGCAAATCAGATTGCAGGGTAACATCAGGGAAAGTGCTAGCTGAATGATCAACGTGTTGAGATCACATACACAGACTTTTGGTAACCAGTGACTGTGCATTGGAACAGTCAGTGTGTCAGACAGTATCTGCTGAGAAATGTACACCAGATTTGAAGCTGCTGTAATAATTTACTTTAACTTCAGTACATAGAAAATGATACGCAGTTATTTAAATAAAAATCTCTAATCTTTGTTTTTAATACAGTCACACTTTACTGTGGCTACTAATCAGATCTCAAAACAACACCACTTATAATATAGCCCCCCCCCCAAATAACTAAATAAATAATGCCTTGAAGCACTGATTTTAAATTGTGCTTCTGTGGGGGATAAAACCTCACACTCCTGGTACCATCTCTGATACTAAATATATGCTACACCAAAGCTACTCAGCTTTAGCAGTTAAGAGGAAAACTTCCTTATTCCCCAAAGCTATGAGATATTGCTATATAATTAGATGTATGACTAAACAAGACCTGACAAAATGACTGTGATCATTCAAGTCTAGGTTAAAGATTCTGTATACCCCTTTGCCAAATATAAGACTCTACTGGGTAATAATCAGGATATAAAATAGTTGCTAAATACAAGAAAACTAGCAAGACAGGAAGACAGCCACAAGTAAGAGAGCAGACTCTACAGACTCATGGGCATTTGTACTGCATTTGTTCTACATCCCAGCTATCATGGAAACTCTTTTGACACATTGTACATCACTGAAATTACTAAAGAAGTGCCTGGCATGATCCAATTTTACAACAGGTTTTTGCCACCCTATATATCCTCTGGGTCTGAGAGGAATAGGGTTACACTTTATTTAACTGAAAAATAATTTTGGAATGAAAACTGATAAGGGAAGGGTTAATCCACTATCACAGAAGTTTTAATAGTGGATGGCATCAGCGCATGTTAGTATATATTTATATATATTTTATAATAAAAAGAAGGGAAAAAAACTGTCCCCGCTGTATTGCAGACTTGTAGAACAAGCTACCAACTTTTTAAATACTACTAAAATAGCCGGAAGCATATGAATTCAATGTGCTGTGCTTCGATTTTTTGTGGTTGATCTTATGGTATTTGATATGTCAGCCTTATGACATTATGCGTACATTCCCCCCATTACCATGGTATTAATATGTTTTCTGCCAAATGTGTTCCATTTCTTGAAAATGTGTGCACTGTGTTCCCCTCTTCTAATGGTCTTTACTTTCAACACACCCCTAGAAACTGCTGAAGATAGAGGCTATACTAAGAATACATTAGCATGCCATGTTGTAGACTAGAAATAGACCTGTTGCAACCACACACCTCTGATGATTTAGAGTATTAATTTAGACATCAGAGACAGAGTTTTATCTCTGGATATTTCTAGATAAAAAAGTAATAAATATATGCCTAGCAACAAGATAAGAGCTGCTTCTGTGCAGGGGTACGGCAGAATTTCTACATTTGTAGAATGGGCCATTGTATATTAGCATGAAAATTGCAAAAGCTAGTAGCATTTGAAAATGCTAATTATTTAATTAGTTGGGTGCTTTCTGTAATTACCTTTACAATAACATGATAATAAGTGATGTACAGCAAGATAATCAAGAGGGAATGCCAGCAGAATGAAGTGGTTATTGATCGCTTGCTGCCTGTGGACAGGATGCAGTTTGTCTAGGACTGTATTTGGTACAGTGCAGTTCATTTGATGCAGTGCACATTAAAATATGTTTCAGAGAAAAGTAGGATTATCAATGAAAAATACAATGCAATTGCCAAATTATTGCTATTTGTGGTACTCTGGAAAGAAACCTGCAATGAGCATTTTTTCATATGCTTCCTTACTTGGTTACTGCAAATGCTCATTTTCATGAAAGATGATTAATAGGCAACTGCAGCAAGCCATTTTTCTCTTTCTCGCTCTCTCTCCCTCTCTCACACACATACACTGTTTGCAGCTTTATATTTGCTGGATGAGCAATTTCCTCTAAACATTATGGCAATCTTCACTACCTCACAAGTGTTGCATCTCAAATATGCTTTGAGGTTACTAGCAGTCAGGTTATCCTAGTGTGGACAAAGATGCTACTTGAATGCTACATCATAATACTTACCTGATGAAGACTGGCTTAAAATAACACTGAAAATTGATTGTTTTTGTTGCATTTCACAAAGAATCTTTAAAATGAGAACTTTCACTAGCAGAGGGATTGCAAATGTTTGCCAAAAGTTAGCACTAACTTGGCAAATGTCTTCATGGTACGGTATTTCAGAACTGGGATGTAAATATATCATTTGAAGCATAGGTAACCTCTATATATTTTATATGTAGAGCCAGCCAAAAGCCAAGGCATAATTCTGAGATTTTTTTTCTTCAGTTAGAATGACCACTACAAACAGCCACCTAGCAATATTCTCTGAATAATGCTGTAGCCATAAATTCTATAACTAGTCTTCTTATAAACTCTCAGAGGTCCTAAACATTGTGTACTTTCATAGTTATGTCCATATCGTTAAATTATGTTTACTTCTATTACTTTGTTATGAATGTGTGCCATATACTGACTCCCTTTTCTGCACAAAAAACTTTTGCTAATACGTTTCTTAATATAGCTGCAGTGTAGGATCCAGGAATCTGCAAAAGGGTGTGTGTGTGTGCAGTCTGGTTACCTGACTACTGAGATGTGAGTAAGAAAGTGGGGCACTGGGTTTGGTGACTGTGGAAAGATCACCTTAAGAAGCTCTGAAATTGTGTGAAAAGAGAGCAATATACATGCAGTTGCACATGATTTTGCTGTGGATGTGGTAGTAGAAACAAATATTTACTATTTAGTATGTATTATTACAGGTACTTACAGGATTACTCTCTATGTGTTTCCCCAAGTCCCTGACTACTGAGACAGCTCTTAGGGGTGGGTTGTTACCAGAGGTGGATGACTTCCCAAAGGATACTATTATGCATTTCCTGGAATTCACTTTTACTCCGTGGCTCTGACACTAGTTATTTGTCTGTGTCACTTTTCCTGCAGAACATTTGTGTCAGTGGGGGATTCTCTGACTGCTCCTACTTTGCAATCATCTGCAAAGTTAGTCAGCCAGAGGCCACTGACATTAGCCTTGACTTCAGAGAAGTAAATGCCAAAATGTAGTGGTCCCAGGACTGATCCCTGAGGGGCTCAGCTTGTGACTGGCCAATTTGTAGAGGTGGACTCTCCAGTTCTAATTTTCTGGGTCCTCTGGCTATCCACTGGATGAAAAAAGGGTTTACACCTAACCTCTTGAGTTTGTCAACAATGCCCAAGTGAGGTATTGTTTCAAATGTCTTGGCCAGGTCAAGGTGTGAGCCATTTTGCCCTCATCCCTTGCTTTGGTGACCACCAGGTTGAGTTGGCATGAGCTGCCCTTGATGAAATCAAATTGGGTTGGGTCCAATTTCTGGAGGCTTATTATATCATTATTGATCATTTCCATGATAATTATTTCTATGAATTTGCATATAAGACTTGTGAGATTTATGGGTCTGCAGTTTCCAGGGTCTGTAGATGGCCCACCTTTGTGACAAGGGATGACTGTTGCTGTTCTCCATTCATGACACATGAAGGCTCTTTGGAGGCTACAGTTAAATAGCAATTCCAGATGGCCTGCCAGGTCATGTTTCATGCTATTTAGAAGGCATCCTGGAATATTGTCTGGGCCCATTGTTGCAGTGTTCTCAGCTTTAGAGAGAGCATTAGGAACTTGTTCCCTAGTGATAGCAGGGAAAGTTATGTTTGATAGCAGGGGTGTTATATTTGATGGTGTATTTGATGATATTTCTTGAGGGAAGGTTGAGGGGGAGAAAGGGGTAAAGATGGAGATGAATTTGTCAGCTAGTAGGTTTGCTATATTGTCTGGCTCAGTATATGTGGATCCATTTACAATGAGCTCTGCACACAATTGTGTATTGCCTCTGAGGTTGCAGACATAACTAAAAATGCCTTGTTAGCCAGGGAGGTCAAATGTACCACACATTTGGCTTTGGTAGACTTTATTTACCCTCTGAGTTCTTTGTTAATTTTGATGAGAGTGCTTTTATCCTTCTGGGTGCTACAGCTCCTAATTTTTGCCGTGATTTTCTTCCTTCTGTTATACAGCCTATTAATTTTGTGATTCCACTGGGGTAGCTTGTTTTCTGAGTTAGTTCTGTACTTCTTCCTGGTGGGTACAGCTGCCTCTATGCAGCTATTACCATGTTTGTATAATGTTTCTGTGAACAGTTCTGCATATGCAGTAGTGTTCTCAGGGTTTATAGGGGCTTCATATTTTGCAGGAAGTTAACCTTAGAGTAGTTCTTGAATATTCCAGGGCTAGCTAGGGGTCCAGGTTTTATTTTTACTTCAAAGGAGACCATTTTGTGGTCTGACCTTACCAGAGAAGACATTACACTATGAGTGCAGCACTCTCCCATATAAGTGAGGACCAGATCCAGTTTGTTTGCATCCCAGGTTGGTGTATTGACAGTCTGGTGCTGGAAACTTGTATTTAAAAAATCTAGACATCTCTGTGCCTATACGTTTGGTGTCATCCAGCATTCCCACCTAATAGTAGGGTAATTAAAGTCACCCATGAATATGGTATTGGGTTGGATGGTGAGTGTTTCTAATAAGTTTAAATACATGGTATGGATTTCCTGGGTCATACATGGGACCTATAGCTTGCAAGGAAGGGTACTGGATTTTGCTTATGGTAATTTGAACATGGAGTAGCTCAAGTGCATTGTTCTGTTTGACAAGCCTTGAGTTATGTTTATAAATTGAGACATCTCCACCTTTAGTCCCTGTCTGTGTAGCTGGTCTAAATATGTGAAAGGCATTATAACCTTGCACTGTCGGTGTGCTCTCCTTGGCTTTAAACCATGTCTCAGTGACGTCACAGACATCAGCATTCTCTAAGGTGAAGAGAGTTCTAGAGTGTGGAATTTTTTCTTTAAACTCCTAGCACTGAGCAGTAATACCTTTAGATTTTGTTAGTTTTGATGTCTGAAGTACTTTCAGTTTGGCAATGCCTAAAAAAGGCACTATGGGGGAAAACAATGTTTTATATATATAATATTTGAAAGCCTAGTGGGGAGAGGTGCAGAGCATCCCTGATAAAGCAGTATGGTCCATTGACCATCTCCTTCCATGCTGACAAATATTGCACCCCCTTAAAATAACACCAGAAACAAAACCAATTATTAAAGTCATTCATCTTTTGTTCACATTGTGGCACCATCCTTGGAAAAGGTAAAATACTGCTCAATGCTAGGCTCATACTAGCCTGAGATACATATGTTGAGAGCTCCATGATGTCTCTCTTCATATAGTCTAGGGAGGTACATCTCAGATCATTTACACCCACATGGACTATGACTGAGTCATACTGGTACATGTGGTCCAATAACCTGAGTGTGTGTGTGTGTAATGTGGCAGATCCTAGCCCCAGAATAAGCAACTGACCTTGACTTTCTCCTTACTCAACCTGGTGAGAGAGACATCAGTGTGTCTCACAATGGAGTGTCCAATGACCAACCAGAATGTTGGATTGTGTGGTTGCTTGCCTTATGAGCTTAGAAGTAGAGGCTCCATGAAATGTGACTGTATGTGTTGATGTGGGTGTTGTTTTGAAAAAGTACATTTGGGGCTGCTGACGGTATTTGTTATGTGTACTTTGTCTAGGAGGTCTTTGGGGTTTAGGAAAGTTGTGTATAAATGCTTCAGCATATGTGGGTCTATATGTCTGCTTTGAATTGTTTGTGATGGGTGCAGGGTTTGTACCACTGACAACCTTATTGACATTAGGAGAGCTTTTATGTGATAGCTTTGCCTCCAGTGACATTGTATAAATGCCATTCGAAAAATAAACCAAACTGTCACAAAAATGCCAGGAAAGCAATGTTTTCTAATTATCACCGTTTAGTCACTTTAAAAGCAAAAATAAAAGTACGTTTTTCGTTCCACCAAATTGCGAAACTTCTTCAGAAAAAACACTCTACTCACAGTGACGCTTATATTTATAACTTCTTAGATATTTCCTACTAAATCGGCGGCAAAAACAAATCAATTAGCAATTTAATTTACTTAAAGTTATCTTAACCATAAATATGAACTACTATGAATTTAAATAAATATGAATAAATATATATGAATAAATATTCCAAACTTCTCAAATCAGTGAGCAAATTTCAGTCAAGTGCAGGCGCACAAATTTAATTCCGACAAACATTTAAAAATTATTATTTTTAAAAATTAATAAAATATATTATATATATATATATATATATATATATATATATATATATATATATTTATAAACATATATATATATATATATATATATATATATATATATATATATATATATACACACACACACACCCATACTTCATAAATTTCATAAATAATACCATTTCTATTAAAATTAAAATTAAAATTATGAAATAGCCATTATGAGGGTGCGTTTTTAACGAATCAAATTGTATTATACTTTATACATAAATTTCCCATCTAACAACACAGCAAATTTATCGAAAATATCAAAAATATCAGATTTATGACTTTTATAAAATATAAATCAAAATCGTATATACACTTTATAAATACATTATATAAATACATATATACAATATAAATACTCAAAATACTAAAAAGACATTCATATAAAAATATAAGTATAAGTACAATATAAATAAAAATGTATATTTATCTCATCTGACTTTTTAACTTTAACAAGCACATTATATTGCATTTGTCATTTAGACCTGGATACACATAGGCATTAAGCCTGATTTGCCATAAAAGTTCAATTTTCTCAAGCATTAATGATACAGGTCCACCTCTTTCATCTTGATTTACTTGTTGTATAATTTTAAACTTAAACTTATGACTAGGGAACATTATTATGTGTCTTGCTAAAGCATTTTCTTCTTTATGCTGATTTATGCATCTTAAATGCTCCAATACCCTCTCCTTAAATTTTCTATCCATCTTGCCAACATAAATACATGGACAAACCTGGCATTGGGCTAAATATACAACTCCTTTAGTTGTACAGTTAAATTTTCTTGTAATATTTATTTTATATCCATTAACCACAATGCTTTTGCCTATCTCTACCACATGACAAATTGAGCAATTACACATTGTGTCATTCCTACATTCTTTATAAAGGGATGTCTTTGTTTTTGAAACATTTGTTTAAAACTAATAGCCTTTCTCCACACTATCTTCGGTTTTGTCTGAATATCAAAGCCCAAAGTACTATCCCCATTAATCAGAACCCAATTTTTGAGTATAATCTCCTTTATATGCATATAATTAGAACAAAAATTATACATGCCAAATTAAATTCATTACTATTGACATTTTGCAAAACATTTAAATTCTGATTATGGGGTAAAAGTTCGTGTTCATTTAATCCACTAGAACACATTTCGGTTCTATTTGTTAAAAAAGCAGTAAAAATCCCATTCATTCTTTTGGATGTCACTTCAGTAATTATTTTTTCTATTAAGTCTTCTGGATATGCCCTATTCAGAAACATATGTTTTAAAACAATACATTCAGCTTGAAATTTTTGATCAGTTGTGACCATTCTCGCTGCTCGGACAAATTGTCCTTTTAGCACTGAACGTTTTTGATGTAGGGGGTGCGCACTGGAAAAATGCAAAAACTTATTTGAATATGTTGGTTTTCTATAGATACTGGCTTCATACTGTTGCTCTTCATAATTTTTTATCAAAAATACATCTAAATAAGAAATAGATGTATCAAAAATATATGTGAAGTTCAAAAAATCAGTCGATTGATTCATCTCGTCGACCAATTTTGATGCCATTTTTGTGCATCCTTCAACTATTAAAAAGATGTCGTCAATAAACCTCACATAAAATTTCACCATATTTTGGAACAAGCCATTGGGAAAAAGATATGTATTTTCCCAAAATGACATTACTAAATTTGCATAGCTTGCACCACACGGTGATCCCATTGCCACCCCTTTTTTTTAATATAATATTGCTTATCAAAAATTATAAAATTGTAAGATAAAATTATATCCAATAGTTCCTGAATTAGGGATATCTCCGATTCCAAGGCTTGTTGTTGCCACATCCTTGTAGTAACCCATTCTATTCCCTGAATATGTGGAATACTAGAATATAACTCCTTTACATCTATAGTTAGGAAATTATAATTTTCTTTGAACGGAAATGTATTCAACCTCTCTAAGAACATCCAAGAATCTTTTAAAATCCATTCTTCCTTTTTTACATATTTCTTGAGGATGGAGTCAACAAACTTAGCACATGCATATGTGGAAGAATTTCTTCCATCCACTATCGGCCTGAATGGGGGATTTTGAAGATTCTTATGAATTTTAGGCATCCCAAAAATACAGGGTGCCTTTGGTGCTATTATCATCAAATAATTGAATAAATGAACATCAATTCTGGCTTCAATGAATAATTCATTAATTAAACTTTTGATGAATTGGTTAGCTTTGTTATATTCATTACAAGATGCTAATTCATATGTATCTGTTGTCAAAATGTCCCTTATGTGTTGTAAATAATCTGGCATGTCCATAAAAAACAATCCTCCTCCCTTATCAGGATTCATTATACGTATATTAGCTTTTAGCAGACAATCAAGACTCTGTCTTTCCTCTTCACATAAATTGTCTATAAATGATGTTTTTTTCTTACTTAATTCTCTAAGATCTATTTCACAAATTCTTTCAAAACTAGACAATGTATTGTGAAGGGGTGGATTATAGCAGCTTGCGACCCTAAATTCACTATTAGTCCCATGTTGTTCTCCAAATAAAGTTCTAAAATTCAATTTCCTAACAAAAAGTTTAAGGTCGCAAATAGTCTCTGCTAAATTCATCCTACAAGATGGTACAAAAGTTAAACCCTTGGATAGTATATCAACCAGAGCTTGTGACACCTGAAAAGAAGAAAAATTATAGACAATAAAATCATGTTGACTGTTATTAATCATAACAGGTCCTTATACTTATATTTATATATGAATGTCTTTTTAGTATTTTGAGTATTTATATTGTATATATGTATTTATATAATGCATTTATAAAGTGTATATACGATTTTGATTTATATTTTATAAAAGTCATAAATCTGATATTTTTGATATTTTCGATAAATTTGCTGTGTTGTTAGATGGGAAATTTATGTATAAAGTACAATACAATTTGATTAATTAAAAACGCACCCTCATAATGGCTATTTCATAATTTTAATTTTAATTTTAATAGAAATGGTATTATTTATGAAATTTATGAAGTATGGGTGTGTGTATATATATATATATATATATATATATATATATATATATATATATATATATATATATATATATATATATATATATATATATATATATATATAAAATATATTTTATTAATTTTTAAAAATAATTTTTAAATGTTTGTCGGAATTAAATTTGTGTGCCTGCACTTGACTGACATTTGCTCACTGATTTGAGAAGTTTGGAATATTTATTCATATATATTTATTCATATTTATTTAAATTCATAGTATTTCATATTTATGGTTAAGATAACTTTAAGTAAATTAAATTGCTAATTGATTTGTTTTTGCCGCCAGTTTAGTAGGAAATATCTAAGAAGTTATAAATATAAGCGTCACTGTGAGTAGAGTGTTTTTTCTGAAGAAGTTTCGCAATTTGGTGGAACGAAAAACGTACTTTTATTTTTGCGTTTAAAGTGAATAAACGGTGATAGTTAGAAAACATCGCTTTCCTGGCATTTTTGTGACACATTGTATAAATACATCTCCCACATACCATATTAGTTTGTTTAAGAATTAACTAGTTGCCAGTAAATATGAGACAATTTCTACATTGCCACACGATGCACACATCCACCAAGCTCTTAACGGAGACTGTGGGAAAGTTTATATCCATGGTAGCAGACCCTTTTTATTGATTAGATAGTTGCAGTGAGAATATAAAGCAATGTCAGGAGTATCTGGTTTGCAACTCTGGAGACAGTGCTTGTCACTGCAAGCTAGTCTTGTGTGCAGTTAGGTATTGGTGAAATTTCATTTGTGCTTTTACAAGGAAAATGTCACTCAAAATGTCTTTCTCTATACAGGGCACTGCCAAACACTTGAGGGGAAACTAATAAGTAGACCCTGAAAATTTAATGATGGCAATAAAATAATACCAAATACAAGAAAACAAAAGCAAACTAACCTTTCCCTCACAGCAAATTGCAGCAGAGTCTTGATGAGCTCTTCCAGCAAAGCTTTGAAATGTTTTATTTTGCCCCTTAAACAAAATGTTTGGTTCCCAGCTCCACCGTCAGTTCACAGATAATTAACCTTAACTGACCTGTTCTAATCTTCTGTGTGACTAACCTGTTCTAACATCTGTGTGACTCACAAGGACACAACCATGGTCTCTTCATTAGTTTTAATATACAATTAAAAGCAGAATACAAGTAAAACATTTGGTTATCATAGCCCATTAGCCAGTGCAAAGACACTTAACTTCCTCTAGCGGCAATATGTGCATGTTCATTTAATACAATAACAATAATGGCAATAACTCCCACTCCCTCTGTAAGTGGTGACATTTTCATGTACTATTTCAGCACCCATGCTCTTGGGAGTCCATGTAATAAAATAGTAAAATGCACCCCCATAAAATACCCAGTCTGGCTAAAGTTGAGTACTGTACACCCTGTGGACCTTCAAGCACAGATGTTGGTGTGTAACGGCTATTCATCTTGACCAGTGCAAACTTACTGATGTTTTCAGGAATTTCTTATAAAAATATTTCTGACCATAAATGTCCCCTGTGTAAATTATCCACAATACAACAGATGAGTAGGTGCCAAGTCTGCCAGTAATGTGACTGCCTCACCCATACACTGTGCTTTGACAGTGAAAGAGTAACAATGAAAGTGTCCCTTCTCACACTGTCACAATTCTCCCAACAAACATGTTTCAACAGTGAAAGAATTCTTCCCACACTGTCACAATACTCCCAATAAACATGGTTCAACAGTGAAATAGTTCCTTCCCACACTGTCACAATAGAATTCCTTCCCACACTGTCACAATACTCCCAATAAACATGGTTCAACAGTGAAAGAGTTCCTTCCCACACTGTCACAATACTCCCAACAAACATGTTTCAACAGTGAAAGAGTTCCTTCCCACACTGTCACAATACCCCAACAAACATGTTTCAACAGTGAAAGAATTCCTTCCCACACTGTCACAATACTCCCAATAAACATGGTTCAACAGTGAAAGAGTTCCTTCCCACACTGTCACAATACTCCCAACAAACATGTTTCAACAGTGAAAGAGTTCCTTCCTACACTGTCACAATACTCCCAACAAACATGTTTCAACAGTGAAAGAATTCCTTCCCACACTGTCACAATTCTCCCAATAAACATGGTTCAGCAGTGAAAGAGTTCCTTCCCACACTGTCACAATACTCCCTATAAACATGGTTCAACAGTGAAATAATTCCTTCCCACACTGTCACAATACTCCCAACAAACATGTTTTGACAGTGCAAGAGTTCCTTATCACCCTGTCACAATACTCCAAACAAACATGTTGCAGTAACCTGAGCAGCATAGTTATCCACCTTGATGACCACTGGTCATCATCTACAGTTCTTGATAATGGCTGAATTTAGGTTTTTAGTGTAATCAATCAAAGAAATAAAGAACATTTATCCATACAATTATGTAGCCATGCAGCTATTTTTATTTTTTCCTCTGTGAAAAAATCCATTATTTTTGTGGCACCAATAACCTACTCTTACCTGTTCTTCTCACTGAGGACATCCCAGTATATGCACTTTCAACTTAAACTAGTAACACACTTTACAGTATTTTATGCAACTTTGGTTATTCAAGCTTAATATGTATCTGTGTGTTGCGCGCTTGCGCACGCACAAGTGCATCTGTGTATGTGTGTGTGTGTGTGTGTGTGTGTGTGTGAGTGTGTGTGTGTGTGTGTGTGTGTGTGTGTGTGTGTGTTGTTTTTTACTCTCAGTTATAATGTTACAACAGTATATGTCCCAGGATATTCATTTGGCAGTTACTTCATATTTTTGATTAGAATGCTTCCGGACTGCTTTAATGGTTTTCTGTAAAATAAAGTAATCAGCTTTGTTTAACTTAGTTCTTTTATAGAAATCATTACTTAACTTAAGAATTCTTCTGTCTTCAATATTTTCCTTGGATGACAGATTTGCTAGCCGTAACTATAGAAATAAATGTACTTTGGGTATGGAGCTGACTTATGACGCAGGTAACCTTAAGGGGAGATGGTAAATTTCTCATTACCCTGAAAGCACTGTTTTTATGATATAGAATCACTGACAAGTTTCTTGAAAATGTCACTATTTATGAATTCTGATGAGATAGCATTTTACTGGAAGGTAGTCAAAAGGAGTTTCTCAACACAAAAGTCACATTTGGGCTAATGGCACAACTTCAATAGTGGCAAAACAATAAAATGGAGCACTGCACAACATCAGTCTATGATGAAAGTAAAGAGCAATCTCTTAAAATGTTCAAAAAATTATGGGTTATGTAAGAAGCTTTGTAGCTGTTTTACTGTTGCACACTCAAAAATCCAGCTACTTTAGTGGTTCAAAACCAGAGCCATTCTAGGATTAAAATTTTCCACTGACATTTGTAATTACAAATATCAATAATGGGTTTGAGAAGAAGCTGTATCAATCAGAGTCATACTTGTGGGAGCTTCATTAATAGTAATAACACTTTTGCCATCACTTACATATTCTGACTTAATCGATCAAATACAAACATTACTTGGTTAGGCACCAGCAAATCCTGTGTCCGTGAGGGCACCAAAACAAGGACAATTAACTTATTACGATGTTTCCGTTAAAATGTTTGTTAGAACCCTACTAGGCATTGTTCTGTATCATAACAATATTCTACTCAGTACTTCTGTAGTTACCTTTGATATTAAACTAGCGCAGAGGGCAAAATCTCACATGACTATTGATGCAGTTATATTAATTATCCTTAAATAGTCTGTGTGTTTTATCTGTTTGGTCTTCAGCAGGAAGAAAATAATGCAATATAAAATCTTGGAATGTCATTACCAATAAATAATGAGACTGCTGTGTAAAACTCGCATATCTTTTAAGGGAAGACTCAATACCTATCTCTCCAGAGGATCTTGTTAGTCCAGTGACAGTGACACCAGCACTGTATGCTGACGATCTTGGCTGCAAGTCCCAAATAAGAGCTAATATTATCCTTTCACTTCTATGACTCTAACATTGCCTAAGGAGAGGATTTTCTCTGTATTTGTGTGTGTGTGTGTGTGTGTGTGTGTGTGTGTGTGTGTGTGTGTGTGTGTGTGTGTGTGTGTGTGTGTGTGTGTGTGTGTGTGTGTGTGTGTGCGTGTGTGTGTGTGTGTGTGTGTGTGTGTGTGTGTGTGTGTTTGTGTGTATGCGTGTGTGTGTGTGTGTGTGTGTGTGTGTGTGTGTGTGTGTGTGTGTGTGTGTGTGTGTGTTTGTAATTTGACCTTAATCACAGTGCTGGAGGTTTCCTAGCTGAAAGGATAAGGCTTTTAAAGGAAGACTCAGTATGTATTGGTCCAGAGACTCTTATTGGTGCAGTGGCAGTATCACCATCACAGGATGCTGGCAGCCATGGGTCTGAGTCCCAAATGGAAGCCAATGTTATTATTTCATTTCTGACTATGGACTTCTTCACTCATAGAACGTATCTGTTCTCTTTCATTTGTTCTTATCTTTATGATCATTATCTGGTGTTGGATGGAAGGCAGCACTACAGTGCAGAGGGATGAAGCCTACTGTGACCTGTGTGACTGAGGTTCAAGTACTCAGTAGAGGAACTAGATAATTTTGGGGTGGGATTGAGGAGCATAATGCTATCTCACCGATTCTAGCAACATGGTGTGCTTCTTGTTTTACTACAGTCCCTAATGGAGATGAGGTCTAGCTTGGACTGGAAAAATTAAGGGAGACACAGACAGAGAAGAGGGTATGTATGATGACACACTGACACAAATGTTCCTCAGGAGTGGATGTGACACAGACAAACAACTGGTGTCAGAGTCATGGACTAAACCTAAATGCTAAGAAATACATAATAGTATCCTTTGGGAAGTCATTCATCCCTGGTAACTATCATATTGACAACACACCCCTTACAGTTGACCCAGTAGTCAGGGACTTAGGGACACACATAGATAGTAATCTAGCCTTTGATCATCATGTGTCTACAGTGGTGAGGAAATTGTTCTATGTTGCGCAACTTATAAACAAAGGTATGGCATCTAAGTCCAAGCAAGTCATTGTCCCACTGTATTCAGCATTCATCAGACCTATCATTGAGTACAGTGCCCCCTTTGGCATGTACCTAACCAGGCATATCCAACAATTGGAATGTCCACATAGGTTCCTCATTAAATGAATACAGGGCATAAGTAATATGTCTTATGCAGACCGCCTCAATGCCCTATTCCTGTATTCTGTTTCCTACAGGCTTTTGAGGGGAGATTTATGCCTGGCACACAGGGCATTGTCAGAACCCACTCTGATGGACCTCTTGCATATCTGCAAAATAAATAGTGCCAGAATTACCCATTCTCAAGACTTAAACCTTGCCTGTGATATAAATAGGATATCGTGGAGACATAGGTATGTATCCCAGAGACTACCCTATCTATGGAACAGGCTCCCCATCCATGTGAAACAGAGTTCCTCCCTAATCCAATTCAAGTGTAACTTGGACAATTGAATGGGAAACCAGAAATTCATCCCTGGTTTTACACCTATGTCTCTGATGCAAACAGGTAACCTGTAAATGGTTCATCTCCCAGGCCCATGCTTACACTTATCAAGGGTATCAAAACTCGTCAGAGATTTGGGATGCATGGCTAGGTTTAAAAAGGCCCTTGTTGTGGTTAGCCTAGTAAACACCTATGAACCTATGCAGCTTCTGAATATGAACCACAATTAAGGATGGAAAGAATGGCAAAATATAAAATACCAAATGTCTCAAAAACTTCAGAATGCTCTGCAACTGTGCTAAAAAGCAAGTAAATGAAGACAAAATGTATTCTATAACATGCAGAACAAAAGTAAATACAACCCTAAAAATTTCTGGTCAGCCATTAGAGAAACCTTAACATCCAGGCCAAAAATTCAACCCTAACCCCTAACCCAATAACTCACCACTCAAAACTGTGATTCCGTGTTTCTCTAAGGAATGATTCACCAACATCAAATCCTAACTCTGCCCAACAGGTACACATCACCATATCCACTTTCACCTTCAAACCTGTGCCTACATTCTATATAAAACTACTCTAAAACAAATTCAAACCATGCTTTACTTCTGCTGATGACCTTCCAAGTAAATACCTTAAAATAGCAACCAATAGCATTGCTTAACCTGTCTCAATCCTTATAAATAAGTCAGTCCAGAAGCCCACATTCCCTCCTTCTGGAAAAAAATTCAAACATTATTCATCTACACAAAGGAAGAAATTCAACAGACAACTTTAGACCTATACCAATTTTATCCCCCTCTCCAAAATACTTGAAAAATGTATTTAAAAGCAATTGCTAAAGTATCTTCTGAAGGAATAACTGCTATCCCCCACACAACATGGCTTATATTGCTTCCCATAGTACTATCACTGCACTTCTAAGTCTTATAGATACTGTCAGGAATGCTAGAGATAATGCAAAAGTAGTCTTCACCTTATTTCTCAACTTATCTAAAACCTCTGACGCAGTTTGTCACAGCAACTTTCTATTTCAAATGTCTTCACTAGCTCTATCTCGGCCTACCCTTCTATGGTTCAAAAGCTACCTGTTCAATAGGTATCAGTCATAAAATGACACTCCACTCTCTCTCTCTCCATAACTCCCAGTCATCATCGGTGTACTGCAAGGCTCTACCCTTAATCCCTTCCTCTTTAACATTTTCATCAACACCCTCCATACATACACACTACAGGTCTCCCTAATACAATTCTCAGATAACTTCCCAGCCATATACACATCTGACAACGTAGCACATCTTGAAAAAATTCCTCAGGAAACATTCACTGAAACATTGCTTTCTAACTCACATCTTCTTCTTAACACCCCATCCAAAAAAAAAAACAAAGCACTTCTTTTTTTCCCAAATCCCTTTCTCATGAAAAAAAAAACACAATTCAAATCCTCTCTGTTAATAGTGCAACCACTGAAGTCACTTCCATAGCAAGTTATTAGGGATGATAGTGGATGATAATCTTAAATTTGATCTCCATATACAAAACAGCATTAAAAAACTCCCCAAAAACCAGGAATGATTTATAGAACCAAAAACTTTCCCACCAATGCAACTAAAACTACACTTGCCACTACTTACCTCCTCCTCTTACTACTGTATGAAAGCCCCATCCTTACTAACCTGCAGGCATCACAAAAAAAAAAAACTTAAACAATATTATAAAAAAGTGGTTAAATTTACAGCAAATACCCCTTTCAAAACTCATCACTGTTGCTGTTGTTGTTGTTGTGTCTTTTGGCTTTTCCAGGTTAGGGGTCACCACAGCGGAACTCTGGTCTGCTAATGATTGGCAGTAGATTTTTATGCGCCGAGTTGCCAGCTCTGATGCACAACCTTCAATGAAGGTACGCCCATTCACGCATGTCTCCACACAGAAGACACTCTAGCTGAGAATCAAACAGGACAACGTCTTACTGTGAGGCAACAACGCTACCGCAGCACCACCACCGCAGTATAGTACTAAAAAGTTTAAATTGGTTAGGACTACCCCATCAGCTAATATATACACAGCTTCTTACCACCTAAAAGTATAGCCTTTAGCTCATACTAGGTATATAAAAGCAAATTTACTTATCATCTCAGTAACTGACTGCACTTTTTGATCATTGGCATTGTTGCAGTACTGTTTGTTCTAATTACTAATGTGCTATGGTGTTTAAAGCTACTGCTCAGCAGTACCACAACAGGGAGTACAAGGTTACATTTGTGACATACCTTTATTACATGACTGACTGCTACACTGTCACCGCACCTGAAACTACTTATTTACATTATCGTTAGCTATTACAGCTACTGCATCTGGATCCAGCGAGTTAGACTACCCATTGTTCATTGTTTCTACTGTGTAGGTAGAACCCAAATTGGCATTCTGGGTGAAGCTATTTAGTTGAATTTGCACTGTTGCCAATTTCCTAATTGACCCAACATAGTCTGTGACTTTTACAATTTGATTTTACACTTTGCAGCTATTACAGTAATCACAGATCGTTCTTTTATCCTTTAGGCATATCCTAGTTTATTTTATCTTTAGCCATATCCTATCACCTTTTTCTCACTCAGTTTTCCTCTTCTTAACCTATCCTATACCCCTTCATCTGTACTGGATAGTATGGAGTCTCAGTCAGTTGTCCTATACCCCTTCATCTGTACTGGGCAGTATGGAGTCTCAGTCAGTTGTCCTATACCCCTTCATCTGTACTGGGCAGTATGGAATCTCAGTCAGTTGTCCTATACCCCTTCATCTGTACTGGGCAGTATGGAATCTCAGTCAGTTGTCCTATACCCCTTCATCTGTACTGGGCAGTATGGAGTCTCAGTCAGTTGTCCTATACCCCTTCATCTGTACTGGGCAGTATGGAGTCTCAGTCAGTTGTCCTATACCCCTTCATCTGTACTGGGCAGTATGGAGTCTCAGTCAGTTGTCCTATACCCCTTCATCTGTACTGGGCAGTATGGAGTCTCAGTCAGTTGTCCTATACCCCTTCATCTGTACTGGGCAGTATGGAGTCTCAGTCAGCTGTTTTCCCCTTCTGTTGCCTTCTGAGAGCATTAGGTATTTTGAGACAGTGCGGTAAATACTTCTTGTTTACAGAAAACTCTCTATTGTTACCTCACAATGATTCAGTACATGAAGAGATGTAAGTATTTACTTAACCTGAAGGCTACCATCTCACCTCAGAACACATTCAGTAAGCATAACACACAAACACTTATAGCACAGAGCACTTCCACATAACTGACTTATGCTGCGGTTGTTAACAGAGTACTGCCTAAGCCTCCCAGTCTAAAGACTAAGAAACCTCAGACATTAGTATACGCAGCAACTCACCTACTTTCATCCTTCACACCCACACCTAAAACACATACCTCTAAAAACCACAAGGGTGCAAACTTCAAGCCCTTATGGCTCACTGTGACTGTATCAAATCAGGGTAATGTTTTAGTTATAGGTGACTGTTTTTGTAAGGCACCCATGCCCATTTGCTGTCTTTCTGAAGCCAGGGTCTAGGATGTAACAAGGGCTCTTAGAGCCTTTCATCCTGACAAATATGATTATGATCGGATAGTGGTCCATGTGGGGGTGAACGACCTTAGATGCTTAACCTAGATGGACATGCAGAAGGCTATGATTGAGCTTGCTATGAATGTGTTTGAGGGAGGAAAGACGGTAGCCTTGAGTGGCATTTTGCCATAACCCAGAATGATGCTGAGATCTGAAGACAAGATAATCATCTTTAATAATTAACTGTGTAGTTGGTGTCATTCTAGAGCAATCCAGTATGTGTCAGCTTGGGATGAGATGACTGACAAGTTTTCCTGCTTTGCCAGGGATAGCCTTTACCTGTCTTACTAAGGCTTTCACATTCTGGCCTTTGCTTTCCCCATTAGTGCTTATTTTAGGCAGAGTTCATCTGATCAACAACACAAACCAAGTCAATTTTAATTTGGAACAATTACTCAATGCCAGGAGCCAAAAAGAGCCTAGACTTGAGGCTTTTCTGGAACTTGAACACATTCATGTATGTATAGTTCCAGAAAATGGAAAGTACTCCCTCTAGTACTGCATATAATGCCTATCACATCTTCAGACCCACTGGCAATTGTGGGTGAGTATCAGTACTTGGGAAGAATATCATCATCTCATGACACATTCCCTGGGGCACCACATGTGAACTCCGAGAACTCCAAATCATCCTAAACAAGACTAATTGTCACTTCATAGCAAGCTATAGAACACCTTCAATGTCCTCTTCTGAGCACAATAGCTATCTTAACACATTAGCTGAAATTCACATTAAACCCAAGACATTTCTACTGGGGGACTTCAACCATCCATCGGTAAATTGGCTGACCTACACTTCCAGTGGTTGGCATGCCCAGTTCTTCCTTGACATTATAAATGTGAACTCTGTTACACAAATAGTTAACTATACTACTATGGGCCCCAATATCCTTGATCTAGTTGTCACAAATATGGCCACTTCTTGCATAGCTGTATATGTATCATGTCTTGTTAAATCAGGGCATAATTTAGCAACCTTTTCCTTTAAATCTGGTGGTATTTCCCTGTAAATAGCTCTATGTTTACAGACTTCTCAAAAAAAACCTTCTCCAGTTACTTGATTATTTAAATAAATTCTGCTGTAATCCTCCTTTGAAGGATCCTATTGCTAAAGCTGCTACCTATGCCTCTGACTTCTATACCCATGATAAAACAGTTATTATCCACAACAAAGTTAATGAGAAGTTTAAAGACAAACTCCTGTGGTGGAATACCTGTAAAAGATATTATATAACAAGAAAAAGAAACTGATTGATACTTATAAGAGGTCTCATTCTACCTACCTTAAGAGCACACTAAAGCAAACTAATAAAAGAGCTTAAGGGAACCATTAGAAAGATCGAAGCTGAGTATAAACTTAAAATAGCCACTAAAACCAAACATAATTGCAAATCTTTCTTTAACTATGTGAAGAAGTTAAGAACTAGCATCCAACAGTGGTTGGACCTAGTCTACCATACAACTACACTCTGACCCAAAGGAAATATCTAATGTTGTAGCTAACAATTTTAGTACAAATTTAACTCCACCCTCAGGTATTGCTGTCTCACAGGTTCCACAGTCCCAGCCACACCCTTTAATTACTATGGAACAAGTTATCTCAGCCCTTTCAAAAACTAAGAATAATTCATCCATGAACCCTCTCAACATTCCAGATTGCCTGATTATCAGTGCCAAATATTACCTTTCTGAAGTCCTATTTAAACTCTTTAATCTAAGCTTTTACACTGGTTGCATTCCTGAAGCCTGGAAAACAGCTATCGTAATATCATTACACAAAGGTGGCACAACCTTGGACCCTGAGAAATATAGGCCATTAGTCTCACTAGTTTCATATGTAAAGCTATGGAGTGCATTATCTCAGACTTCATTAAACTGGACATGGAAAATTCTCTCTGCCGTGGACCCTCATCAATTTGGCTTTGTCAAAGGAAGATCCTGCCTCTTTAACCTCATTAATTTATTTGAAGAAGTAACTGAAGCAGTGTATACTGGTCATTTAAACTTGGCCAAAGCCTTTGACACTATTCCCCATGCAAGCATTATTGATAGACTTGTCAATCTGAATATAAATCTTTATATTGTGCTATGGATGGCTAACTAGCTGTCTGACAGAACCCATGTTGTTAGAGTACCATCCGCTTCTGAAAGCAAAACAGCTACCAGTGGTGCATCATATGGCTCATTTTTGGGCCCTTGCCTATTTGGCATATATTTCTCAGACTTTCAGGCCAGCACTTCTGGCCTATTGTTAACTAAATTTGCAGATGACTATAAATTGGGTGTTGCTATTCAATCTTCAACTGACTCACAATTGCTCTAAAACAACTTATACCATATTAACAGTTGGTGCAAGGACAATGGTCTCAAATTAAATGTAAAAAATGTAACATAGTTCATTCTGGTAAACAAAACAGTTTCACTTACCATATAGGAGATGCACCCCTCCAATCAGACACTGTTGTAAGGGATCTGGGTACTCTTATTGATAATTCCTTGTCATTTGACCATCATGTCTCCATTGCAGATCAGAAAGCCTTTCATCTGGCCAATCTAATTTCCAAAGGCATCTCCACTAGAGCCAAATAAGTCTTAATTCACCTTTACATATATCTTATCAGACCCATTGTTGAATATAACACACCTTTTGGCATTTATATATCTAAATATATAACACAACTTGAGAGAGCTCGGAGATTCATAATTAAAAAAAAAAAATCAGTAGGCTCAAAAATCAGTTATCAGAAAGGAGTGGCAGTCCTTTTCTGTACTCAGTTTCTTAACAGTCTCTGCTGTTGAGATCTAAGTCTAGCCCTTCATGCCATGAAAGATCCAACCTTATTTGATTTCCTAGTCCTTCACAGAACTAATGGTACATCAAATAATCGGTTAAAGGAACTAAACATCAGCAGATAAATAAGGCACATTGGCATGGTTGATTCATATCCCAATGTAACCCTCACCTCTGGAACAAATTTCCACTATGTCTCAAGCAGAGTATCACCTTTAGCACCTTCAATGTAAACCTAGATAATTGGATGGGCAACCTAAAATGCTTTCCCAGTCTACCTTGTCTTACTCTCCTTGAGGCTAGAGGAAATTTTGAATTGGTTTCTTTGGCTAGGTTTGAAATGGTCTGCAGACCAATTGCCTAATACATACCTATTAACCTAGGAACCTATAAAATTATACAGCATTCATCAGCTTGTCCAGCACTAAATACCATTTTTACAGCTATGTTCCCAGTCAGTCATTATTACTCAATGACCAAAAACTCCTGTCAGTCCACAGATCTGCTGGGCATGGTCTATATATACTCATGCCATGTTGCTAAGACTTGGAACTCCTTACCTGTATCCATCAGATCAATACCCTCTTTCTAGTCCTTTAAAACCTTTCTGAAAGACTTCTTAGCCAGAAGCTGACTCTGTTCTTACGCACCTCAGGATAAACTATATCCATAAATGTGAACAAGTACCTATTCATACCTTACACCTTCTTACACTCCCTTCATCACTCACTTCCTTACTTCTGTTTCTCTCCGACTCTCTTTCTTAATATGCCATAACCCTGATTTTTCTCTCACTTCATACTGCAATTCTCATTTGTATTATACTAGCTTACCTTCAATTTCTCTAAAAACTGGCTAAAAAATCTCTAGATATTAAATCATTGTCATACAAGTTATATCTATTCTAAATCAATGTTTTCACATTATGTCTAATTTGGTATTATTTAAACTGTAGACATTTTTGCATTATTTAAGACTGTAAAGTTATTGTTCTTAAAATATTATTGTAATAACTTGAAGCTTTTCTTTCCAGGGCTCTGCTGAAAATGGGCAACTACCCAGTCGGGCTTTATCAGTAACAAATGTCAGTAAGTAAGTAAGTAAATAAATAATGTCAGTACATGACATGCTTGTACTGGGACTTTAACAATAGCTCAAAAGGGACAAAACTCCTCAGCCATAAGGATGATACCATACTAGGACATCACTGTTTCCTGTTTGACTTGCTTTGAATTGTAAGGAGAGATACCGGGATACTGCAGATTATGATAAAAACAAACAAAAAGTACCGACCCAACACAGCTAGCAAAAACAAATTTATTTAATAAAAAGATGTAAGCGCTTTCGCAATAGTTCAAATCGCTTCATCAGACTAACTTCATCTAGCAAAATGCAGCTTATTTAAAAGAAATTAAACCAATCATTCACTAACAAGCTAATAAAAATTAATTAAGCTCTGATTAAACACTAAAAAGCACTTAATAGTTTCAACAATATAAGATAGCGCTTACTTCTTTTTATTAAATAAAATTGTTTTTGCCAGCTGTGTTGGTTTGGTACTTTTTGTTTGTTTTTATCAAAGTATTTTGTTATTAGTACTGCTCCTCTATCTTGGTCTCGTTTATTATTTATATATTTCATACTGCAAATTATGGTTAATGGGCTATCTAAAACAGATGTGGAAAAGACTACTGTAGTACCATTTTAATTTGGGGACTACATTGTTTTCATTACAATAATATAGTTCCACCTGCTATGACTGCTGTTACCAATATATAAAGTACAGTTGTGTAAAATCTTACCATAACAGTACATGTCCTTGCCTTCACTGCTGCAGTATTCTTAACACATGGGATTCCCTGCTATGGAAGTCCGATGTCTGGCCAGTCTAGCAAAGACACCTGTTGCTTTAAAGGTATGCCAAATGTCACCCAAATGCTCCTTGCGTAGCGTAAGGCATAAAGGTGAAGTTCAGGGCTTCCATAGTCAGAATAAAAAGTTCATATACCATTATTCACACACCTCATACATATTAATATAAACGTCATACATATTTAAAAGCTTCACAAAAACATCTTAGATAAGAGAATGCAATAAAAGTACTTAAAAGAAATATGATATAAACAATATGTTATTACTAAATAAACATTAGGTGTACTCTCCAGTCCAACTGGTGAATCTGGGCATTTTGAGGCAAAGTTACAACTGCCTCATGTACACAGACAACCCCCTCCTCCTACCACCAAACACTAATACATGTGAGAGATGCAATTATACAGCCAAACTGGAGGCTAAGCTCTCTCAACCCAAGACTGGATCAAACAGTCAAGAGGAGAAGGGAAATACTTGCATCATACCACCAGTCTCACATAAACCCATTAAATCAGCACTGGAAAAAAACACACATAAATACATGAAAACATACTTGGAGGCTCTAAATAAAAATCTGCAAAATCAGCAGAGACCTCCAAAGCAAACAGCCAAGCAACCTCCACCCCCCAACACAAACCGTGAAACACATACTTCACAAAACCAATGTGCCATGCAATCACAGCCCTTAAGGCAAAATAACATACCCAACATACTAGTAATAGGTGACTCTATAGTCAGGCACACTGACATCCCACTCACTAGGCTGAATAAGGGGAAGGTTACTGTTAGCTGCCTGTCGGGCACCAGGATCTGCCACATAACACAAGAACTCAGGTCACTACAGAACAAGTACAAATATGACTCTGTCATTGTCCATGTTGGTGTGAATGACCTGAGCCATACCTCTCTGGATTACATGAAAAGAGACATGGAAGAGCTCTCTGATCACATAGCCCAGGCCGGTATGACCCTGACCCTGAGTAGCATCCTGCCCTCACCAAGAATGATACCACGGTATAAAGAAAAAATTCTCAATTTCAACAATTGGCTAAATTTCTGGTGTCTTTCAAAGGGGATCCAGTGTCTGTCCACCTGGGATGACATGCTCGACAAGCCACGCTTCTTTGCTAGAGACAGCTTGCACCTGTCACCCTTAGGCTTTCAAATACTGGCCAAGGCTCTTGCCACCCCCATAGTGCTCTTTTAGACAAGGCTCAAAAGACAAACCTACCGCCATAAATAGCACAAGTAACAAAAAACTGAGGATAGTGCTACTCAATGCCAGAAGTCTGAACCTCAAAATGCATGCACTCGAGGCACTCCTCAGTATGGAGAAAATCGATATATGTGCAGTAACAGAAACCTGGTTTAAGGCTCCAGAGAGCACCCTAGCACTACCAGGCTACAACTCATACCATACATTTCGGCCACAGAACTCAAACCGAAATACAAAAGGTGGGGGCGTATCCATATTCATCAAGGATACCCACACCTCCAGGTTAGTGGCACAGCACGATGCTTCAGAGATCATCCATGTGCAACTAACAATGGGCAAAACTGCAATTCAAATTGTAGCTTGCTACAGATCACCCATCATGTCCCAGGACCCCCATTCCACGTTCCTGGAAACACTGGGAAACATAAAGGTCCTACCAAACACCCTAATATTGGGTGATTTCAATTATCCAAACATTAACTGAGAGAACTACTCAAGTACTAACTCCCTTGCCCAACATTTCCTAGAATTTATAAACTCAAACGCCCTGGTTCAACTGGTCAACACTCCCACCAGAGGTGACAACATATTGGACCTGGTCATCACCAACATGGGCGACCAGTGTTCCACACTGGAGGTCAACCCCTTGCTGGTTAGATCTGACCATAAACAAATCACTTTGGATATCCACATTCCGCCCCCACCCCCGGACAAGAAACCACCGTGAAAAACTTTTCAAAAGCAAACTTCATGTTTCTTAAGACCGAGGTGGAAAGTTTCAAAGCCCCCATGTTGAAGGAAAACGCTGTTCAAGCTGCAAAAATCTTTACTAATGCATTCTATGGGCACCTAGAAGAATGCATGGATCATGCCATCCCAAGCAAAACCAAGACTCACTCCTCCAAGAAAAGGAAACCAGTCTGGTGGACTCCTGCCATAAACAAGCTATACAATAGAAGGAGGAAACTAGTACAGAAAAGAGTAAAATCCCAAGAAAGGAAGACATCCCTGATCAGTATCAGATGAAACTACGATCCCTCATAAAATCATCCAAGGTGAGCTTTGAAAGAAAAATTGGCAAGCACTCCAAAGATAACCACAAGGCATTCTTTAGCTATGTCAAGAATCTAAGTGGCAATGCTCAGATCTGCTCGGAGTTAGTGCAGAATGGCACAAAATACACTGAACCGACTGATATCAACAACATCCTGGCAGACGGGTTCAGCGCAAACTTCACCCCCCTCTCACCCCCAAGAGGGCCCATAACCATACCAGAAGAATGTAGAGTCCCTGAAATCACAGGTTAAAACAGCCCTCTCCAAAGCCAAAAACACAGCATCAGTGAGACCGGACTGTGTCCCAGGCTGCGTCCTATATGAGCTCAAAGACGAATTAACCCCTCACCTAAACACACTGTTCAAACTCAGCCTCTCCACAGGCTACGTACCCATAGAGTGGTGCACAGCAGCGGTTATTCTGCTCCACAAAGTTGGAGCCACAACAGACCCCGGGAACTATCGTGCTATAAGCCTGACTAGCTTGGTCTGCAAGGCTATGGAGCGCATCATCATGGAACTCATTAACAGAGACATTGGGAACCTCCAAACACTGGACCCTACCCAGTTCAGCTTTGTTAAGGGCAGATCATGCCTCCTGAACCTGGTGGACTTTTTTGAGACAGTTACCAAGG
Organism: Protopterus annectens; assembly: GCF_019279795.1. Lineage (NCBI taxonomy): Eukaryota > Metazoa > Chordata > Ceratodontiformes > Protopteridae > Protopterus > Protopterus annectens. The sequence continues at coordinate 966,174,096 of NC_056746.1, forward strand.
CTGTAGATGAGGGAAAGGTGGTACACACAGCCTACCTAGACCTTGCAAAGGCCTTCAACACCATTCCCCATTCTGGTATTATAGACAAGCTCACCAGCCTGAACATAAACCCCTACGTCACAAGATGGGTTGCCAACTGGCTCACGGACAGAACCACATGGTGAGAGTTGCAGGAGCTAGGTCCGACTCTAAATCGGTTACAAGTGGAATTCTCCAGGGCTCAGTCCTAGGACCCCTCCTGTTCGGCATGTACTTCTCAGAGGTACAGGTAAGCACAGGAGGATTATGGCTGACCAAGTTCACAGACGACTGCAAACTAGGGGCTATAATTGACTGTCCAGCTGACACAGACATCCTCCAAAAGGGTCTCACTGAGATGGATACCTGGTATCAAAATCATGGCCTCAAGCTAAATGCCAAAAAGTGCATAGTCATCCCCTTTGGAAAAAACAAAGTACCCACAAACTACCACATAGGTGGTAGTCCCCTAAATATGGAAGACATAATAAGGGATCTGGGGACCCAAGTAGATAGTAATCTCAACTTTGATAATCACATTGCCAAAGTGGTTAGAAAATCCTTCTACGTGGCCCACCTAATCACAAAAGGGTTTGCATCCAGATCAAAAGAGGTCATTGTACCCCTCTACTCATCACTCATCAGATCCATCATAGAATACAACGCCCCATTTGGGATGTACCTTACAAGACACCCGCAACAGCTGGAAAGACCACAGAAGTACCTCACCAAGAGGATCACTGGCCTCAAACAGATGCCCTATACAGCTCGACTGAAGAAATTACAGCTGTATTCGGTTGCATAACGCCTTCTCAGAGGTGATCTCTGCCTGATATACAAGGCCATGTCCAACCCAGAATTGATGGGCATGCTCCACCTAAAGAAAACCTTATCCCCGTGAGCCACACGCTCTAGGGATCTAAACCTCACCATAACAAAAAATAGGACGAGCTGGAGGGATAGATTCCTATCCCAGAGACTTTCCATGCTTTGGAACACGATCCCAATCTACATCAGGCAGAGCTCCTCGCTAACACTCTTCAAAAGAAATCTTGATGAGTGGATGGGAAACATAAAATTTACCTCGGGGATCACTTCAGTGGCTCTGCTGGACAGAGGCACAGAGAACTAATCTAAGGGGGCGGCGAAAGCCAACACATTCTGGCTAAGTTTATAAATGCCTTCGGGCAGATAGCCGAGTACCTACCTATGAACCTATTAAAAGACTATATTCAAGTAATAAATATTCAAGTAATAAATATTTAATATTTTTTTACCTAGTTAATGCCTTCAACTTTAGGAAACAAGCCAAGGACAAGACATCATTAATTCCTTTTTTTGTGGCATTTGTTCTTATTTGCCATAATGCTTCTTGCCTTTCCAGCTCTAAGGTCCAAGGACTACCCCTTGGATCAATGCCAAGTACATCAATAATAATACATTTAAAAGTGTGTCCTTCAAATTCCTTGCAATGTCTGGCAAGCGCATTCATGTCTTTGCCCAATCAAGTGTTCATAAATTCTACATCTTAATTTCCTTTCGGTTTTCCCAATATAAAAAGTGGGACAAACCATGCATAGGACACAATACACCACTCTTTCAGTTTGGCATGAACCCTTCCTTTTCAACTTTATAGTCACACCATTAATTACACAAGATGGGCCCTCAAGGATATATGTGCAAGACGTAAAGGTCCCACATTTCCTCATATAATCTATCATAGGCCCCTTCATCTGAGATTAAAAGACATTTTTAAGGGTCCTACCCCTTCTATATATAACACTTGGTTTCTCACCTACCCATTGTCTAATATCATTGCAGGATGAGATAATCACCCAATTCTTGTACAAAATATCAGCAATCTCCTTACTAGACCTATTATAGGATGTAACAAATGCTGACCTTGGATATGTTACACCTATGGTCCTTTTATCAGCATCATGATCCCTCAGACCTATATTAATGTGGTCAATGTCAAAGTCATTGACTTCAGTAATTAATAGGGGATCACTCAAATCCTGATTAAAATGGCCTTAAAATGACCTCTTTCTCTCTCTTGTTCAAAACCTCAATAAATACTTGATTAACAAGACAAAATGGGTAACCCCTCCTCAAAAACATCTCTTTCAGCAATTCACATTCACTCAGAAATGCCTCAAAGCTTTTAACCATATGGGCAGTCCTTACAAGCTTGTCCTTTACAACAGCCTTTTTTTGTTTATACGGATCAAAGTGTAGAAAACTGTTAGAGAATGTTTTTTTATGAAAGGTCTCAGATTGGAAGACCCGCATGGAACTATTCTTTACTAACTTTACATCTAAGTATGCAATTTCTTTCTCATCAGAATTACAAGTAAAATATAAAAATTGCATAGAACTATTAATATAGCTCAAAAACTCTACAATCATATCCTGAGGACCTACCCAAAAAATAAAAATGTCATCCAAAAAATGGATGTACATTCTGCAATAATCTGAATTCACTAAATATTTTTTCTCCCATTGGAGCATGACAATATTCGGATATAGGCCCCCACATAGTGAACCCATAGCAACCCCCTTGGTCTGGAGAAAGTATTCATTGTCATAGAATATAAAATTATTCTTCAGTACCAGCTCCAAAACTTGCTCATATACATTAATATTCAGTTGGGGTGCCACCTTCTCGAGTAAATATTCACAAAAACATTCCAGGCCAAGGTCATAGAGAATCACCGTATATAGATCTTTGACATCCATAGTAATAAAAATGCCTGACTCAACATACTCCAAATGGTTGACTCTTTCTAAAAGTAACCATGAATCTCTACATAAATTATTTTCTGTAGTTAAAAATGGTTTTAACTTAATGTCCAAAATTTAGCTAATGGATAAGTTATAGATCCACGACCATCCACAATGGGTCTCATAGGGGGATTAGATAAACATTTATGAATTTTAGGTAGTCCGAAGAATCATGGTGTTTTTTGTATAAAGTACAGATAAAAAATTAAGTTCATCAATAGTAATTGAACCATCAATGAACAAGTCATTAAGTTCATTCCAAATCTTCTTGTATGCAACATTTAACGCATTTAATGAACTTCTCTCATAAGCATTACCTAGCAACACATTTTTCATTCTCCGGTTATAATGCAGAATATCCACTATAACCACCCCACCCCCTTTATCTGGTTTAATAATTCTAACATCTGGATTATGTTTTAAATTATTTAAACAATCAATTTCATCAATACTTAAATTTGTGATACGTACATCCATTTTCAAATTTCTTAAATCAATCTCACATAATTTCTCAAACATTTGTAATGACAGGTGAACCGGTGGATTATATGTGCTAGAAATATGTAACAGGTTACTTACATATTCAACAGATTTAAACAAGACATTAAGATTTAACTTCCTTATATAATGTTTCAGATCAATTAATGTATTAGGTAAATCAAAAATTCTGTCCGGCACAAATGTCATGCCTCTAGATAACAAGTTAAACACAGTTTCATCAATTTGTAGGGAGGAGAAATTAAATACATTAAAGTCACCAGATTTATTCTTTAAAATACCATATGAAGATGATGACTTGTCATCCGTTATCTTCTGCCCGGGTGACCAGCTTTCCAATCCCATCTTCGATTCACTGTGTGTCAACACCCCCCCCTCCCGGCCTCTGTTCATGTGTAAGCACCCTGTCCTGAAGTCTCCCTGTTGTACCTTTGTTAGAGACGTTCAGATCACTTTAAATGGGAAAATTGTTCTTCGTCTAAAAAGGTGCTTCATTTAACTCTCCATTAGCATAATTAAAACCATTACTAGTCCCCCAGTTTTATGACTTGGGAGGTTCTGGATACGCTATATTCTCATTATACTGAATTCTGTCACATTCTAATTTTTTTCACTTTCCTATTTTTAATGGTGTTAATTTGATGTTCGATAGATTTAAAGACACGATTATAATCAAACAAATTGCCCACATGTGCCCTGTCCTCAGTAATTTTCTTACAGGTTCAGTAGCATCCTTTATCAAATTAGTCACCAAAATGTCATTATATTTAATAACTGTCTCCATATATTCAAATCCATGTCTATCTAACATGGAAATCAATTCTTTATGCAAAGCAGAGTTGGCAGTTAAACCCGGAAGGAACCCTCACATATGTAAACCCTTTGGTACTATTTTTGTCCTCAAGCATTTCCTAAAATATGAGTTATCTAATTTTAACTTCTTTATCTTTAGTAATAAATAGTCTAACCTTTGTAAATTAGTATTGTAACCAGCCGTACTCACAGTACCTTCTGATGTCAAAGTTGGGTTCTGTTGAAGCCATTCACCAACACAAAAATTTCTCTCTGTCCGGTATTGCCATTCTGTAAATTAAATCCGCTTTTTATATTGTGAAAACTGAAAGGAAATTAAGATGTATCATTTATAAACACTTGAGGGATATTAGATTGGACAAGGACACAAATGTGCTTGCCAAACATTGCAAGGAATGTGAAGGACACACTTTTAAATTTATTATTATTGATGTACTTGGCATTGATCCAAGGGGTGGTCTTTGGACCTTACAATTGGAAATACAAGAAGCATTATGGCAAATAAGAACAAATGCCACAAACTGGCCAGGAATTAATGATGCCCTGTCCTTGGCTTGTTTCCTGAAGTTGAAGGCGTTAACTAGACAAAGAAAGATTAAATATTTATTACTTGAATATTTATTACTTGAATATAGTCTTTTAATGTTTATTCAGTAATAATATATTGTTTATATTGTATTGCTTTTAAATACTTTTATTGCATTCTCTTATTAAGATGTTTTTGTGAAGCTTTTAAATATGTATGAAGTTTTTATTAATATGTATGAGGTGTGTGAATAATGGTATATGAACTTTCTATTGGTCTAATGTTAATTAGGGGATGGATCTTTTTAGCTTAAAATCAACTTCCTGACAGCATTTGTTATCCTTGAAAAAGTTTCTGAATAAGCAGAGATGAAAGTGCTTGGAAATATTGTTGCCAGATTTATTATTTTATGTGAATAAAGTGTGGTATTAATTGGAAACTTGGTTTTCTTTTCCTCAACTTGCTGCTGTTTTCCTGAACCTGCTACTGCTGTTTTACATCTACCGTTATGGTAAGATTTTACACAACTGTACTATGTCCTTAAATTCACAGCTGCAGTATTCTTAACATATGGGAGAGTGCCAAAGCTAAAGAGGAATCTAGGGAGGGGAAGGAGCAGAAGAGTCCCCTAAAAAGCCTTGAAGAATGGCACTAGCAAAACCAGCCCTAGCTCTAGAGATACCATCTAACTTGTGGTGCTTAGTAAAGGTATGCACAGATGTCCAGTTAGCCGCTTCAAAAAAAGAATTAGTATCTAAGTCCTTCAAAAAAGCAGCAGAAGAAGCCACAGCTCTAGTAGAATGAGCCTTGACAGAGGAGGGAAGGCTCTTGCCATGAAAAGTGTAACAAAAAGAAACAGCCTTAGTCTTATCCAAATAAATCCTGAGTTGCTTAGGCACATCCAAAGTATGCAGTACCCTCTCACTGTCAGTTTGTGGAGAAGGGAAAAAGTAGGCAGATTACTAGACTGATTAAGCGATAGCTCATTAACCACCTAGGCATAAAAGAAGGGTTAGTATGCAAGGACATGCTATCCTCATGAAAAATCAAAAAGGAAGATAAGCCATAATTGCCTGTAACTCAGCCACCCGGCTGGCAGAAATAAAAGCTAACAAAAGAACAGTCTTTCAGGAACAATGCTGCAAGGAAAAAGAAGCAGCAGGCTCAAAAAGAGTCTGAGTCAACTTCTCCAAAACAAAATTAAGATCCCAGGGAGGAGGAACAGGATTCCTGGGAGGTCTAATATTAAGGACACATTTCAAATTGTTTCCTCTCAAATCTAGAAGCTAAAGGAGAAGAAAAAGACAAGCAGAGATAGCTGATAACTGGGCCTTAATAGAAGAATAGGCCAAACCAGCATTGAGCAACTCACGCAAATAAGAGAGAACCAAAGGAACATCCACAGTAAGTGGGTCAAGGTTATGAGAGAGACACCAAATGGAAAACCTCTTCCATTTGGATAAGTAGGATTTCCTAGCAGTCGGTTACCCGGCCTTCTGCAAGACTTGTAACATGTCCTCAGAAAAAGGTGTCTATGAGGAATCAAAATCCTATCACCCACAGTGTCATTTCAAGCATGGACAGGTGGGGATGGATGAGAGATCCCTTGTCTTTTGAGAGTTGATCCATCCAGTGAGGCAACTTGTGATGATTGCCCCTGGCTAAATGCAAAAGAAGAGGGAACCAGTGCTATCATGGCTAAAAGGGAGTCACCAACAAGATTTTGGGAGCATCCTGCTGAATTTTGAACAGAACTTTTGGAATGATAGGAATGGGATGGAACACATAAAGAAACATCACCTTCCAAGAAAATGAGAGGGCATCCACATTACACACTAGAGGACCTAGGACCCTGGCACAAAACAGAGGAAGTTGTCTGTTCAGAGGGGAGGCAAAAAGATCCACCTGAGGAGCACCCCACTGGTGGATAATGTCCAGAAACACATCCCTGTGAAGCATCCATTCATGGGACTGAGTTAAGGACCTGCTTAGGGTGTCTGCCACAATGTTCTGACAGGAAGTAATATAAACTGCCTGAAGAGTCACTTGATACTTGACAGCAAGATCCCATACCAGAAGTGCCAACTGGCAAAGAAGATAAGATCTCATTCCTTCCTGTTTGTTGACATACCACATCACTGTGGTATTGTCTGTAAATACCTTGAGAGGCCCTGGAGAGAAAAGAGGATGAAAAGCCTGAAGAGCCAGCAGAAGAGTTCTCATCTCTTTGACATTGCTCCTTCTGCTGACAAGGTGACCACAGCCCTGTATTTTTAGGGAGCCAAATGTTGCCCCCATCCCATGTCCAAAGCATCAGTGAACAATTCCTGAGAGGGAAGAAGGAGAAAAAAAGCATCCCTGGATTCAGAGGTAACTGCTGAATCTACCAATGAAGTTCCAGTCTGAGACAAGGAAGAAGAACTACAAAGTCTAGAAGATGTGCATGTTGAAGTCACACTGACTTCCGAAACCACTGAAACTTTGTCATGTAAAGCTTGCCCAGAGGGGGCATCAGAATGGTGGATGCCAAGAAACCCAGAGCTCTCAGTTACTCCTTGGCACTAATGGAAGCCAATGAAAAAAGAGTGTGAAAAAAAGAAATGAGAGTTAAAGCCTTTGGAGGGGGCAGTGATGCAAGCATTGTCACCGTCTGAATCCTGCTATCCAGAAAAACATGATCCTGAGAAAGAGTCAGAGAAGACTTTTTGAAATTTATAGTGAACCCCAGACTAAGAATAAGGAAAACAGCAAAATGAAGATTTTGCAAAAGGGTCTCTGGAGAGGATGCCTGAATCAACAGGTCATCCAAGTAAAGAAATATTTGGATATCTTGAAGCCTGCAAGAAGCAATCACAGGAGCAAGGCTTTTGGTGAACACCTTTGGGGCAGTAGAAAGGCCAAAGGGCAAAGCAGAGAACTAAAAATACCAGGAAGCAACAGAGAAATGCAAAATCTTCTTGAAAAGAGGATGGAGAGGAATATGGAGATAAGCATCCTTGGCATCCAGAGACACCATATAGACCTGAGGGAGCAAGACAGGAAACAGAATCTGAAGGGACAACATCCGAAAGGAAGGTACTTTTAGAAAAGTGTTTAGATGAGAGAGGTCTATAATAGGTCTCCAAGTGTCCTCTTTCCCAGGCACTAGAAACAGTCGGGGTAGAACCCTTTCCACCTTTGGTATACAGGCACCTCTTGAATAATACTCTGGGTCAAGAGATTCTGAAGAGCCCTGGGAAAAAGGGAAGTTGTTTCTGAGGAGGCTGAGGAAAGCTCCATATAAAGAGGATGGGATTTCCACACCATGAAGTACCCCTGATGAATGACTGACAAAACTCAAAAATCCTGAGTGATCTGAAACCAAAGAGGAAGGGTAAAAGAAGGGTAAAAAGAAAGAAGAATGTGGCTGGGAAGGGACAGATAGTCACACAGCACCTGGTTTGTCTGTAAAGGAAGGCTTTGAAGTTCCTGAAAACTGAGGACCCTTAGCAGGAAGCATCCGTTTGCCACTCTTCCTACCTTTAGTAGAAGGGTGGGATTGTCTACAAACAAAGGCAGGCTTAGCAGGGTAGTTTCTCTGAAATTTAGGCACAGGAGAAATTAACACATGTTTAAGCTCCTGTAAGGCCTTACCCTTATCCAGAAGGGACTTAAACAATCCAGCAGCAGCTTCACCAAACAAAAGCTTAGACTCCAGAAGAGCATTCATCAACTTAGCCTTAATATCATCAGGTAGATGTTGAAGCCTAAACCAAGAGTACCTCCACATCACTGAACCAAAAACAGCAGCCCTAGAAAAGGCATCTGTCGCATCATAACTACATTTAATAGAATGATGAACAACTTGAAAGGAAGTCCCTAGCAAGGAAATAACAGAGGTTTTACCTTTATAGTCTGGAAAATCAAAAATAAGTTGACAGGCCTGAGAAAGATGAGCCAACACATACCCAGACATATGAGTCTGATAATTAATAGCCCTAAAAGCTAGGGTAGCAGAAGTGTGAACTTTCTTATCCAGCCTTTCCATAGCTCTGCTGTCCTTGTCAGAAGGCAATAACTTGGGTGAAGGAAGCAAATGAGACAGCTTATCAGAGGCTACAGATATTACAGAGGGGTCAGCAGCAGGACATTTATATAAAAAATAACAATCCTCAGGCACCCTATAAAACCTGTCAGGTTTCTTGGGAGAAGGAGGCAAAGAATCAGGAGCAAATCAGCAAAGCAACGAAAACAGGAGGAATAGTTGCAGGCTTAGGAGATTCCAACTGCAGCAGCTCATAGTACCTTTTATGATATCAGAGATGTGAGCACAATCCCACTTAAAAAAAATCCATCATCTTAGAGAGTGTGTCCCCAAAGGAAATTTCCTCAAAAGGAACATCAGGACTAATAGATTCCTCCTCCTCCTCTGATCATAGTTCAAAGTAAAAGGGATTTGAGTAGAATAAATAAGGGATTCATCACTGGAATCTGACTCATCCTCAGAAGAATCCTGTTCTCTAGGCCTTTTAAGGAGAGTAGAGGACCAAGGAGGAGCAGGAACCGAAACCCACTGAGGAGGCTTTAAGGACTTTAAAGCAGTAAATAGCCTCTGAGTAAAAGCTTGCCAGTCACTATGTGGATCCCAAGAAGCAGAAGAAATATGTTTAAGTTTTTGTTTCATTTTTTAGGGGAATGTCGCTTCCAAAAAACTGAGAAGGCTCAGACCCAGGACAAGAGTCAAGAACCATAGTAGGAACTTCTTCCCTAATTAAAAATGGAGCAACTCCCCTAGGCCCCATGGAAAGAATCAACTGTGGTTTCCCATGAATGTCCGAGATGGATGCCTGCAAAATCTCTTCAGACGTACTGCCAGCCGGATCCACACTGGCCTCCAACAGGGTCATGGCAGAGAATTCCAGCAACACATCTGGGTGAGCCTCTGGGTTTGTAACAACCTTAAGAGAAACACCTAGCAGAGGCTGGACAGCAGAAGATTCTGGTTGCACCTTTTCACCTTCTTCCCTAATGGCTGACTCTTGGAGCAGGAGATTCCTTCCACTGTATATTTAGAGAGAAGCTTAAGAAACTGGTTTTAAAGATATAAGGAAAGGGGATAAAGTCTACTGTGAAGGGTTTTTGGGATGAACACCTGACAAACTGAACAAGAAGTATGGTCATAAGAAGCTCCTAGGTAAAAAAAAGACACTTATCATGATGGTCTTTATGGGGAATCTGTCTCCGACACTGGCATTTACCCTTCTTGGATGACATTAACCTCTTGGGTTCCTTGGACTGGTGTTCCTACTGGGGCAATCAGTTCTGACTGTGGTAGGCCTAAAAGTCACCTTTATGCCCTACATATGCTAGGGGCAGTTGGGTGATATTCAGCAAAACTTCAAAGGAGTCTTTGTTAGACTGGCCAGACATTGGGCTTCCACAGCAGGGAATCTCATATGTTAAGAATACTGTAGCAGTGAATGTAAGGACATCATGGTTTACAGCAACTCATAACTTGGAGATCAGTCACATTTCATGTCTGCAGAAACTGAAAAACATAAGCTAAACAATATTGTTCCTGGATAGAAGTATGAGATTCATTTCTGTGACTTACAATGTCTCAAAAATTAGTTGAAATTCAAACAAAAACCAGCAAATTCTGAAACTTGCTGATATATCATCATAGCATTCCACTGATGAAGAAATCTTTGCCAATACACCCCTGCTATTGACATAAATATATATATATATATATACACACACACACACACACACACACACACACACACACACACACACACACACACACACACACACACACACACACACTAACCTCTAGAGCAATGTTCTCAGAATTGGGGTATATACCAAAATAAAAGGCAATGTCAAGTTTAGTATATCATCACCATCGTTATTATAGGTTCATAGGTTCATAGGTGTGTACTAGGCTAATGGCCCTGGAGCCTTTACAAGCCTTGCCCATAGGACTACGCTGGCATTGTACCACCTGACCTTAGCTCTCAGTGCGTCTGTTGAGTAGAGCAACTGGAGTGATCCCTGGGGTGAATTTTCTATTTCCCATCCACTCATCAGGATTTCTCTTGAAGAGGGCCAGTGAGGTGCTCTGTTTGACACGTATGGGAAGTCTATTTCATAGCATGGGCAGTCTCTGGGTTATGACCTTGTCCCTCCAGCATGTTCTGTTGATTGTGATAATGAGGTTGAGGTCTCTGGATCGTGTGGTGTGGAGGGATTGGGATTTCTTCAGATGTAGCATTTCTAACAGAGCTGGGTCAGACATGGCTTTGTAAATCAAGCAGAGATTGCCTCTAACTAGGCAATATGAGACACAGAATAGTTGGAGTTTTTTGAGTCTGTCCATACAGGACAAGGGTTTAAGGCCTAGGATCCTCTTTGTGAGGTACTTTTGTGGCCTCTCCAGTTGTTGCAGGTGTCTAGTGAAGTACATGCCAAATGGGGCATTGTACTCGATGATTGGCCTAATGAGGGAAGAGTAGAGGGAGACAATGACCTCTTTCTTCCTGAATGCAAAGCCCTTAGTAATGAGATGTGCCACATAGAAGGACTTTCTGACCACAATGGCGATATGGTGGTCTTTAAAAGAGTGGTTGTTGTCAACCTGTGTCCCAGATCTCTTAGAATGCCTTCTGTGTTCAGTGGACTACCATCGATGTGGTAATTCATGGCAAGTGTTTTTTTCCCAAAGGGGATGACAACACATTTTTTGGCATTGATCTTAAGGCCATGGTTCTGACACCAGTCGCTGGTCTCAGTGAGGCCTTTCTGTAGGATGTCAACATCACTTGGGGAAGCTCTCAACTTGCAATCCTCTGTGAACTTTGTCAGCCAGAGTCACTTTGTGTTGGCCTGGACTTCAGAGAAGTAGATACCAAAAAGGAGAGGACCCAGGACTGAACCCTGTGGGACTCCACTCGTGACTGGTTGTCAGTCTGACTTGGAGTCAGCTACTTTCACACCGTGGGTTCTATCTGTGAGCCAGTTTGCAACCCACCTAGCGATATAGGGTTGATGCCTAGCTTAGTGAGTTTTTCTATGATTCCTGAGTGGGGAATGGTATCAAAGGCCTTGGCCAGATCAAGGTAGGCTATATGAACCACCTTCCCTTCATTCACAGCTCTGATAACTGACTCAAATAACTCAACCAGGTTGAGCAGGCATGATCTACCCTTCACAAAACCAAACTGTGTGAGATCCAGAGTATGGATATCCCCTATATCCTTGTTTATTAGGTCCATTATGATGCGTTCCATAGCTTTGCATATCAGACTTGTCAGGCTAATGGGGCGATAGTTCACAGGGTCTGTAGTTGTTCCTCCTTTGTGGAGAGGGATGACTGTAGCAGTGCACCATTTGGTAGGGACAAAGCCTGAGGTGAGGCTGTGATTGAACAGGGTACACAGGTGAGGTGTCACTTCACTCTGTAGTACATGTAGAACACAGCCAGGGTTATTGTCAGGTCTCATAGAAGCTGTAGTCTTGGCCTTATTTTTCCCATTAACCTTATTTTTCCCATTTTCTATATGTGGTTAGGGTATTGTGTCAACTGTCACCAACTTTCTTGATTCACAGCCATTCTTCTACCTTTTTTGACAGTCACGCTGGACTAACAAAAGTCTTTTCTCATGCTTCCCATTCATTTTCTTTCTGGATATTCTCATTTTCTCTTGTCTTCTTCCTGTGTTTCCCAAATTTTATTTACAGGTTTGTTTTCTTCTTCTCATCTGAATGTGACGGAACTACTGTAATGTGTTCTCCTTGACCTTCTGTGTAACTGGAATTACTTTGGTTTCTGCTCTGAAGTCATAATTTACTTTTCTGTCTCACACTGTACATCCTACAACCCATCTCAGACACTTCATCTCCATCACCACAAGGCTTCTTTGGCATTCTTTTGTCACACACTACATTGGACACTTTGTGGCAGTTGGCTGCAGCATATCTGATTCTAGCTTTGTCCTCCTCATTCAAACTTACATTTCCTCAGCCACACCTCTCAGATACTCAAAGGTGTTAACCTGTTCAATTACTTTCCCTTTTATATAAATTTTCAGCTTCTTCTGATTCCCCCATTTTCTGCAATAACTGTCTTGTCTGTACTCAGTTTCATCCCATGTGACTTCAGCTTTGCATTTCATCCCCCTATTATTTGCTTTTGCTTTTGTTCAGAGTCTGTTTGCAGTGCCATATTGTCCATATACAGCAGCTTTATCAGGCTGTCCCTTTGACCTCTGCTAACATTGTCCATCACTAAAAAAAACAACAGTAGCTTAGAACTGAACCCTGATACACTGGAAACCACTTTGTGAGCCCGATCATTGTATGCACTTGTGTCATTGGGTCCCTGTATATATCTTGTACTAATCCTACCAGTGTTTGGTAGTTTGGCAAATCACAGATTTGCCCAAATCAGCTTTTTTTGGGACCTTGTCATGTGTTTTCCTGAATTTTTGAAATGCCCAATTGGACTATTTCTTAATTTCTAGCTTTTTTTCACTATCTGTCTCCTTGCAAACACTGGGTAAGTTGTTTAGCATCCTGATATCAATTCAAACTGCACATCTCCCATAGTAATTTCTACAACCTTGTATATTCATTTATCAATCACCTTCTACATTACTTGCAGTATGATAGGAGTCTGATACCTCTGTACTGCACACAGTTGTAATTGTCCCCTTTATTCTTCTATACTGGCACTAGAATGCCTATTATCCAGTGATCTGGAATACACCTTTCTCTCAATACCACTATAAGTAATCTAAGTAGCTATTTTTCCCCTAAATGATGCAGGATCTTGATTATATCTGCCATGAACTTATCTGGGCTTACTAATTTTCCTGACTTTATTTCCTTAGTGCTATTCATATTTCTTCTAGGGTAGGTCCTTTTTCCTCTTTCACTGTAGACTGTGTCCAGGGCAGTACAACTTATATGCGGTTTTCTTCATTCAGAAGCTGCTGGAAGTATTCATTCCACCTGCCTTTGCTGTCCTGTGGACTGGCATGTTGATTGTTGCACTTTAATCAATAAATAAATAAGTAGATGGACAGCCACCAGCTCTTTAAAAGCAAATGCAATGAAAACATGAAATATTTTACTTAATAAACAGTACATGGAAAAGTTAACTATGCAGATTAATATAAACTTGCACAGAGAAAATAAAGTAATCACCTTGAACAGATTACAAGAAAGAAAGAAAATCGAAGAAAGAAAGAAAAAAAATCTGTACAACTAAATCTCCTAGCTTTCTCTTCAATAAAAGAAATACTGAAGCCTAAGCTACACCAGCTAAATTTCTAACAGACTCTTGTTTGGTATATATTTCTCGGAGGTACAGGCCAACATGGAAGGACTGTGGCTGACCAAGTTCACAGATGACTGCAAACTGGGCGCCATAATCGACTCTCCAGCTGACACAAGCATCCTCCAAAAGGGCCTCATAGAAACAGACAACTGGTGCCAGAGCCATGGCCTCAAGCTAAACGCCAAAAAGTGTATAGTCATCCCCTTTGGCAAAAACAAAGTGCCCACAAATTACCACATAGGTGGTAATCCATTAAGTACAGAAGAAGTAATTAGGGACCTGGGGACCTAGGTTGATAACAATCTCTCATTTGACAACCACGTGGCCAAAGTGGCTAGAAAAACATTTTATATAGCCCACCTAATCATGAAGGGATTCACATCTAGATCATGGGAGGTCATCGTGCCTCTTTACTCATCCCTCATCCCTCATCAGGCCCATAATTGAGTACAATGCCCCTTTTGGGATGTACCTTACCAGACACCTGCAGCAACTGGAAAGACCCGAAAAGTACCTCACCAAGAGGATCAAAGGGCTCAAACAGATGCCATATGCTGCCCAGTTAAAGAAACTCCAGCTCTACTCAGTGACACACCGCCTGCTCAGAGGCAATCTGTGCCTGATGTATAAAGCCATGTCTGACCCGGAATTAATGGACATGCTGAACCTCAGAAAATCCAAATCCCATCGAGCTACGCGCTCGAGAGACTTGAACCTCAGCACTGAAATAAATAGGACATGCTGGAGGGACAGATTCATAACCTAGAGGCTCCCTTCACTCTGGAATAAAATCCCAGTCCAGGTTAGGCAGAGTTCCTCATTGACTCTCTTCAAGAGGAATCTTGATGAGTGGATGGGAGATCGTAGGTTTACCCTGAGTATCACTTCTGTGTCACTGTTAGACAGAGGCACAGTATACTAACCTCGAAAAAGGGTATAGCAAAATTAATTTAAAATGGGTGGCAAAAGCCAAACACACTCTGGCTAGGCTTATAAATACCCTAGGGCAGATAGCCTAGTATGAACCTATGAACCTATGAACCTCACTAGTAGAGATATTAGTGCAGAAAACAAACTCACAGGTCTAAACACCACAAACTCCATGGTAGCTCTCTCCTCGCTGTCTCATTCATTCAGCTGTTTGGCTTCTGCTTCCCCTGACTACAACCACAGATGCAATTAAAATTATTTTGAAATTGAACTGTTAATGAGTTTATTTTCCTGTGCTTGGCTAGCCTTTTCCTTACAGAATGTTCAGCCTGCTCTTTTATAGCTTTTAGCTTCCTGGCCTGGGAACAGCCACAGATCTTGCAATTACAGGGCAGAACAATTACACTTTCTGTTTCATGTGGATGTTATACACTTCATATCTTATGTATAATTGCTGTACTTTCCAGGAGAAGGCAGTTACAAATCTGATATCTTTTTTGTAATTAAATTGAAAAAGATGACAAGTTTTCAAGGCTCCTTGTTGAATTGTCAAGACTCAAAATCCTGACATGTTGGAAAAAAATGATAGAAAATTTAGGAGAAGAGTAACTAACTGAACAGCATTCTTTTTCTCCTTTAAACATCTTTTCTGCACACCCTAAATTTATATATTTTATTTATTTTATTTTTTTATTTTACATTTGTTGACCGGGATAGTCCAGCTGGATACATATCCGTTTTCAGTGGAGGCCCGGGGAGAAAAGCTCCAAGGAACAGAGGTACAAGAGACAAATTACAAACAATACAATGGAAATTAGACATTTAGTATAATACGTTAAGTACTCTTCTGATATTGGAAAAGCTCCTAAGAATATTGATACAAGAGCAAAAATTCCAAGCAATACAACAGAAATTAGACATTTAGTACAATAAGTTGGTACACTTCTAATATTGGATAAGAACAATAAGTAGATAAATAAAAAAGATGGAATCCTGGGAAGAAAGGAGTTGGTAGATGGATTGTAAAGGTTATAAGGTGACCCAGTTGAGTTAGGTTACGTAGTGGCTATGCAAGGCCGTGTGTGGACATATATACCGAGTCCAAGATCACCATACTTCAGAGAAAGGGAATATTCTGAGACATTTCAGTCTGGGATGTAGGGCCCAACCTTTCCAATGGTTGCTGTTTTTGCATCTTTTGTCACTGAAAAACACATACACACAGCAGATTCAAGAACACATTTTTAGTTTACCTGCTCCAGATTTTAGAAGGCTTAGGTATATCTCATGGATCTGTTACAGAGTAAGAAAACAATGGCAAGTTTATTCTTAGATATCACACAAGGGGTGGAGTGGTGGTGCAGCAGTTAGCATTGTCAACTCCCAGCAAGAGGTTCTCCAGTTTGATTCTCAGCTTGGGTGTCTTCATGTCCTGCTTGTGTTTGTGTGGGTTTCCTCCCACATTCCAAAGACATGGAGCAGGTGGACTGGACACTCTAAATTTGTCCTAGGTGTCAGTGGTATGGATGAACGACTAAGGCAGGGCTAGCCAACCCATGGTGTAAACCTTGGCTCTAGATGGCTGTTGAAGTGACACCCCAACCCCATGTGCAAAAAGTGGTTGAGAATGGATGGTTGGATCACACAAGGGTCCAGCCTACGCTGAATTCCTTTCTCTAGTTTTGTAAATGATATTAATAATATAATAATTTCTACTTAATATTCTTGAAAAACTAGACTGGACTCTTCTTAAGCAACTGCCCTCAGATGCTGCTGTGCAACACTTCAACGACACCTTCCTTACTATTCCAAACAGACTTGCACCTCCAAGAACAGTTTGAGTCAAAGCAAACTACACACCATGGTCAACCCAAGAGACTTGTACCCTCCTAAAACAAAGGGACAAAGCATGGCAAGCTTGGGCTAAAAATAAATCCCTCCAAAACCATTTCATTTACAAGCAACTTAGAAACAATGCCAAACACCAAATTAAACTTGACAAACAACACTACTATTCTAATTTACAATGGAAATACAGAATGAATCCACAAAAGTTCTGGAACACAATCGATAACATGCTTCGTCCTAGCCAAACCACAACTCTCTCCTTCCCCAACTTACCTGATAACACAAAAAATATTGCTGAACAATTTAACATATTTTTCACTGAAAGTGTTTTAGCACTGACTAAGAATAGCAAGTCTCGCACAATGCCAACACCCAACAATCCAAACAATATTGTAGATGCATTCTCATTTCAGGCAGTCCGAAAACAAACTATTGGAAAACTATTAAGAAGTTGAAACCCACTTCACTGGCAGCAGATAACTTGCCAGCAATATCTAAAATTAACAGCAGCTGTTATTGCCATCCATGTGTCAAGACTTATAAGCCACTCTATAACAGAACAATATGTCCCAGCTATTTGGAAAAATTGCATATATTGCACCATTACACAAAGGAGGCAATTCAACAGAACTAACAAATTACCGGTCCATTGCTATAGTTTCACCACTTTCTAAAATTCCGGAAGGATGTATCCATTTTCAACTTCTTAAACACTTTCTAAACAATAATCTCCTCTCATCGTCACAGCATGGATTCCAACCATATCATAGCACTACTACAGCTCTTCTAAGTTTCACTAATACTATAAATAAATTCAGAGATGATGGCAAAATAGTGTCTTCAGTCTTTTTGGACATGTCTAAAGCATTTGATACAGTTTCCCATCCTAAGTTACTGTCCACTCTATATAATTGTAATATCAACCCCGATGCTGTCAGCTGGTTTCAATGTTATCTATCTAGCCACCAGCAAGCTGTGAAATGGAAGCAAGATATATCCCCACTACTTCCTGTTACTCCTGTTACACTTGGAGTCCCTCAGGGTTAAATCCTAGGGCATCTCCTCTTCAGCATATTCATAAATGTTCTTAATACTGCCTCCTGTCAAGCATCTATCATACAATATGCAGATGATTCAACCCTCATATTTGCAGCATCCACAATAACTCAACTTCTTACAATCACACAAAAAGCCTTCTCTGATATTGAAATGTGGCTAGCAAACTCACAACTCATTCTCAACCCTAATAAAACTAAACTTATGATCTTTTATCCATCTAAACCTACTGACCTCTCAGCTAACTTTTATATCACTGCCAGTAATAATACTAGGATTTTCCCAAATTCCCAAACAAAAATATTAGGCATCATAATTGACAACAGACTAAAATTTGACATACACATTTCTAACACAATCAAAAAGGTTTACAAAAAAATGGGAACAATGTATAGAAACAAAAACTTCTTAACAGACGCTGCAAGAATTGCTACAGCTAGAACACACCTTCTCTCCTCACTCTTATATGCATCCCCAATACTTACCAACCTCAAAAAGCCAGAACTAAGTAAATTAGAATCATATTACAATAAGACTGCCAAATTTACAACAGATTCCACATATTCGACCAATCACTGTCAGTGCCTCAAAAATCTTTCTTGGTTGGTACTATCTCATGTTATGAACTATAACCAATTAATAATGGCTCACAAAATAATGCACAATCCTGACAATGTTCCTTCCCTAAAAAATCTTCTACAACCCTGTTCTAACATTCATAATCTTCGATCATCTAACAGACTTACTCCAAGTAACCAAAGTATCCAATACAGCAGGCAACTCTCTTTGCTCTAACTTCGTTGCCAAAAATGGGAATACCCTTCCACATAGTATTAGATTTATAAGCAATCTTAATTAATTCAAAATCTCTCAAAAGACACTTATTTGAATCTTGGCTTTGCACATGTAACATTCCAGGGTAATTATTAACTTAGTACTACTTATACAATTTGGCTGTATATACTAATTCTGTTAACATATCCTTTCTAACAACATTACTTCTCTATAAGTAGTTACATTCCCAGCTGCAACTCTCACAACAGAAGTATTACTAACTATGCACTACTTTGCCTAAGTGATTCTACCTACTTAATTTCCTAACTAATGTTATGTTCCTCCACATATATAAGTGCAAACATATATTTGTCTATATTCAAGTGTTTAAAGTCTTGTTCTATTTGATGTGATGACTTTGTATGTAAACTTAAGCTGGAGCTTTTCTCCCCGAGCCTCCACTGAAAATGGGCATTGTCCCAGTCGGACCATCCAAGTAAACAAATGTAAAATAAATCAATAAAATAAATAATATGTCCAAGAACAATGAACCTGAAAGATTAATTCAATATGTTGATTACTGTACTGTTTTGCTACTTCACAGCCTGATGACATCAATACCAGCCTTAAAATCAGTCTAGACAAAGTGCAAATGGTTAACTGGTTCTGGTCTGTTATGGAACACACTTAAGAAGAAAGTGATACTTTTCAACTGATTTCAGAACAGATCTCTGAATTCTTTATTCAAAACATTCACTAAGAACAATGCTGTTAGTCAACTAATGTGCCATTCTTGATTAGCACTGATGTATATATCAATACTTAGCCAGTAGACAGGTTTTATCTTTAGAAAAAAGGTAATTTACTGACTATACCAGAAATGTGCTAACAGTATCTCTATATCTTCCTGCTCTCACTTATGAATCCTGTTGTCTAAGAAATGTTCCATCTTCTCATCTCTATATTCTACAGAAAAGCTATAACAGGCTTCCTTTTCCTACCTCTACCCCTTGCTTAAATATCTCCATTCATTGGAATTCCCACATTGTGTCAGAATGCTGTGACGAAGGATTGCTCATTCTGTTTTTTATTGATACTGCAAGTGTCCGGCTCAAGTTTATTTGATGGGTACTCACCTTAAAAACAGCTTAGATTCCTTAATCATTTACAGTTAGTTCTCTGGTCTTACATCACTCCGAAGCACTCTGTTCTTGGTTGTTGTGTTTAACCTCTGGAACTGCCTCCTACTTGATTTGCATATTATGTCTCAGAAGAAACCATTAAAAATCTGTTGTTTTTATGTCTATTAAGAA
Source organism: Protopterus annectens (assembly GCF_019279795.1). Classification (NCBI taxonomy): domain Eukaryota; kingdom Metazoa; phylum Chordata; order Ceratodontiformes; family Protopteridae; genus Protopterus; species Protopterus annectens. The sequence goes on from NC_056746.1 coordinate 966,193,978, forward strand.
ACTGGTCATGCAGGGGCAGTGAGGGTATCACTTGTTTCTACTTGTTGATAACCCATTTAACTCCTGCTTTATCATTAGATAAAATATGCCATGAGATTTTTATGCTGTTAAAAAGCATTCTGTTGGTATTATCTACATTAAGCTGCATTTAATATTGTTGCATTACCTTATGCTATGCCTATAAATGTGCATATATTAACTGCTGTGGAGATTTGCTTTTGGGACTCTGCTGAAAATGGGTTCTGCCCAAATGGAAATTCCTGGCTAATAAACATAATGAATGAATGCACCTGTAAAGTACAATTATTGGAAAAAAAGTAATAATTTACAAGTAAATGTATTCCATCATTTCCATTTTAAAATATCTTTGCCTTCAGAATAAGATTAACTGAGTGCATTAAGCAGAGCTAATTCTAGCTGATTACATAATTTTAAACACCAGTAAAGTTGTTCTTTATCTAACACTCCACAACCCACATGTTACTTAGATCTGTATATGCACATGGCATAAATTTCTGGAATGTTGTTATACAATGGGCTTGTTATCATTGTTCATTAGTTCATTCTGCTCCAGTTAATCCCAACTCTTTCACTTTTGCACCCATTCAAAAAACTCTCCTAACCAAGCTTAAACCCAGCTGTCTTGCAGCTGACCAACTTCCTAATGAATTTCTAAAAATTGCCACTTCTTCCATTGCTTACCCCATATCTATATTGATTAATTATTCTGTTGCAGAGCAATATGTCCCACTTCTCTGGAAAATATCACACATCATTCCCCTCCACAAAGGTGGACTGTCTAAAGAAATAATCAACTTCTGCCCCATAGCCACCCTCTTCCCCCTTGCAAAAATCTTAGAAAAATGCATCCACAACTCCTTAACTACTTCCTTAGTCACAACCTATTATCAAGTTCCCAACATGGTTTTAGGCCTAAACATAGTACTAGCACTGCCATAATAACTTTCACTAACACCATTCATCATCTCATAAATGAAGGTCAGCTTGTCTCATCCATCTTTCTCGATATGTCCAAAGGCTTTGACACCATTTCACACCAACTACTACTCAACAAACTGTCTTCTTATGGACTTAGTTCATCATCCCTAACCTCGTTCCATAGCTATCTTTCCAATCAACAGCAGGACACTAAATGGGAGCACAGTCTTTCCCCCTACTCCCCATCTCAGTCAGTGTTCCCCAAAGTTCCATACTTGGTTCTCTCCTCTTTATTATATTTACTAACAACCTTAGTTCTGCAACTCATCTAGCCTCCATTGTCCAGTACACCGATGATGCTACACTTATCTGTTCAGCCCCTCACCCCAGGAACTTCAACTAAAAATGCAAACTGCTGTATGGGACATAGAAAAATACCTCACCAAAAATCAACTAAAACTAAACCCAAACAAAACTAATTTGTTTTCAGAAACAAGAAATCCAAACCATCCCACTCCCCTCACACAATCCTCACTTCAAATGGAATCAAAATAAAACCCACAAATCAGACTAAACTCCAAGGTGTCACAATAGACGATAAGCTAAAATTTGATAAACATATTTCTCTGACAATCAAAAAACTCCATATCAAGCTTGGCACCCTCTACTGGGCCAAACCGTTCCTTACTCAAAATGCAAGGCTTGCCACTGCTTGATCATACCTGCTATCCTCCATCCTCTATGGTTCTCTCATATTCACAAACCTGAGAATGACTGACCTCAATAACCTAGAATCCTGTTACAACAAAATTGCCAAGTTTGCCACTAATCATCCACACAGGACCCACCACTGCACAGTTCTCTCCTAACTCAACTGGCTAGAACTCCCTAATCTATTATCTCTCAATCAACTTACCATGGCCACAAAATAGTCCACCAATCCAACAACTGCTCTGTTCTTTCCAATCTACTCCAACCTAGTACCACTTTCAGGTCCCTCAGATCCTCAGGCAAACTTTTGCTAAAAGTTACCCACTCCCACAACTATCACTGTGACTCCATCTATTCTTACAAAATAGCCACATTATGGAACACTCTTCCTCAACCCATCACAAAGAATCCGAACTATCATGACTTCAAACAACTTCTAAAGGAATACCTAGCTACTCATTGGCTTTGCTCCTGCCCTACTCCTGGCTAATTCTTCCTAGCTCCATTACATTATCACTCATTTCCCACCTCCCACCCTTCTGTCTCTAGCATTTCCACTTCTTCAATTCATCTCTGTGCTATATTGCTTTTATTATACAACTTCATTCCACTGCTCTGTTGGACATGGGTTCATATGTACTATGCTCATAATCTGTTCATGTAAATCACAACTATTCATTGTGGCTCTGTTATTATTCATGTATTCACTATTATTATTTTGCTAAACACTGTATATATTTGTGTACACTATTATTTGCTTTTACATTTTTGTATATATAATTTTCTAATGTAAATATTGATACTTTTTGGAGATTTTCTCCATGGGCCTTCACTGAATACGGGCTCCTAGCCCAGTCAGACATTACACGGTTAACAAACGTAATAAATAAACAAATACAATTAGGGTGATGGGGGTTCCCCGTGGTGTTTACACTTGTTACTCTTTAAGGCTTGTAATATGTGATTTAGGCTGCTCTTTTTATTGTTCAGAAGGCATATTACCCTTCAGTAGATACTATAGCTTTACTATGCTGCCTAAAGTCTGTATGTGCTACTGTGTAACTGCGGGAATGCCATGCTTGGAACACACTGTGCACAGAGACACTAAGACACAAACAGAGTAGTTCCAGGGCTTGTACATGAGCATGCTTTGGTGGCTTTCTCTTTACTCTGTATGGCTTTGGATAGTAAGAACAAACTACTGATTGCCTTGGTCAAGAAGCTATTAACCACAAGCTGGAAAACTCTTCTAGATCCACATGGAGCTTCCCTTACATCGTCTATGTTTTTATTTCTTAAAATTAAACTATAACAGCAACTTCAAGCAGAAGCATGAGGTAGTAGTGCCTGTACCCAAAAACAGATCACTTTTAGAAATTTGGAATGAAGTGGTTGTTATTTTTAAGGTTTTCATGTGTTTATAATCTTATATATAAAATTTGACAAAGCTAATCATAGTCAGAGCTGACCTGCTTATTCTGGCTGATTGCTTTAAAGTGGAGTTCAATGAATACTGACCCACTCTTTTTCTCCCTCTATCTGGGTAATGCAATCTATTTTAAAGAGTCTGGTCTGGCATCTATGCTGTGTTTGAGGTCATAGTTTTGCATGACAACCCTGTCTGACTCCTTGTTTTAAGGTTATATTTGTAGAAGAGAGCATGGCTACTGTTAGGAGATCAGCCCTTCATGGAAAGGACAGGAGAGCTTGAACTGATGGCATCAACTGAGTTAGACGAGTCAAACTCTGGGACAACTGACAGAAAGAATAACTGACAGAAACTAAGGATATGTCTAGCTCTGGGATAACTAACAGGAATAATAAATGACAGTAACTGTGGGAATAATTCCTTGGCTTTGAAGATGGAGTGGTTATCACAGTTTCTATTTCTAGATGATATACATGTCAAATGTCAGTGGTATAAGCAGCTTTGTACATTTGAAACTGAAATTACACCAAATAAACTAACATGGGGCTAACAGCTACAGATAAATACACTGTAGTATAATATCAAAAAGCAAAACAGCACTATTATTTTTTTCAGTAAGGAATGACTATTATTTTTTTTTTGCAACAACTTATAATCTTAGATTTCGTCTGCTCTTTTTATTTTTAACATGGGGAAACTCTTAGCCAAGCCACTATCAAAGCATGGAGTGACCCCAGATAGATAAGCAAAATAGCTCTAAGTAGCTAGACCTTGAAATTCAAAGGTGAAATTGGCAAAGGACAAAACAGGGATTAAATCATGTAGTGTGAAGAAAAACAGGCAATTCTCTGTAGAATGTCACCAAGCACCATTAAATCCACCACAATCGAAAAGCGAAATGCAAAACAGGGAGACTTATGCCTGGCCTACAGAGCAGCCCAAGACCCAAACCTAATGACCTTACTGCATATCCATAAATCAAATGGGTATAGGGTTACCCGTTCCAGGGACTTAAATATGGCCTGTGATTTAAATAGGACATGTTGGAGGGATAGATTTATGTCCCAGTGACTGCCAGGTCTTTGGAACAGGGTACCAATTGATGTGAAACAGAGCCCCTCTATGACACTGTTTAAGAGGAACCTGGATGAGTGGATGGTGCACCATAAATTCTTAGCAGGGATGGTGCTCACAACCCTCCTGGACATGGGCAGTCATCACTAAATGCAATCTTGGGTATTGACTAGTACCTCTACGGTATTACATTGGGTTGAAACGACTAGGCTTAAAAATGTCCTTGGGGTCGATAGCCTAGTAATCTCCTAGATACTTTTATTAGGAGGCTGTGCATCCCTAATAGTATGAAATGTCAAAATAATAAGTTAGAAAAAGAAGTAATAAAGCTGATTTTCTACTTATATTAATTGTTTTAGTGAGAGACTATTTCCCCTTTAACACCCCATTCTCTAAACATACAACATCCAAGGTTGCATACTTCAGAATAAAAGGAAAAGCTATTTTTGTAGAATATCAACTTTTTCTTTTAGTTTGGATTTATACAGTCTTAACGTATGTTTAGAGATTGGCAGTATGATGATGAAGACCAGAAGTTTGCATTTTTTTTCTTCTCACGGGATTTGAAAGCAAGATGGAGGAAGATAAGGAACTATACAGGGTGAGTGGGATAGATCATCTGTCTATGACAGAAAACAAAGTCTGTACATAAAGAAGACAGAAATTAGATAAGGTGTAAGGCACAGCCATAGAGTTGCTGAGGATAGAGCCTCAGCTTTTATTGGGGAGGCAATCACAGACATATGGGAGCACTCATTTAAATGAATATCCATGAATCTGGAGCTATCAGGGTAAAGGATTAGAAGCAAAGAGGAAATTGTTGATAGACTGTCAGGAGACTTGAACATTTCAAGTTTTGAAGTTCATAACTTGTGATCTAAACAACACATGAAGTTCAGACAGCTGTTTTAAAGAAAGATTTTGCTTTCATATCAGCTAAAAGAGCAAGCTGAACAGGTGCCATCACTAAGCTGGCACTGTTCACTTACAAATTAAATTTTCTTTTGTAACAACTGCATAAAACATATGCAAGTACAAATTTACAGTTGTACAGTACTTTTAGCCCTCCCTTGCACAAATGCTAAGCGTCATTCAAAAGGCCTATGAAATGGAGATAAGGGTACTTTATGGAATTCAGTTATTAAAGATTTTTTTTAATTCAACACATATAGGAAAGAAAGATCTTAATGATTTCATTCAAGATAGAACTTTGAGCCTTATGAACCCTAATAAGGAGGTGGCATAGTCATAATGGACCACACACTCTGCTTGTTCACTAGAATGTACATATACATTTTTTCTGTGTAGTCTGAATGTTGTTAGTGCATATGCTCCACAAGCTGGGTGTGCGATAGATGAGAAAGAACATTTTTGGAGTGAGTTTGATGAAGTGGTGATGACTGTACCCAAGGGTGAGAGACTGGTGATTGGAGCAGATTTCAATGGTCATGTTGGTGAAGGGAACAGAGGGAATGAGGAAGTGATGGGTAGGTATGGTGTTAAACAAAGGAATGTAGAAGGTCAGATGGTAGTGGATTTTGCGAAAAGGATGGACATGGTTGTGATAAATACGTATTTTAACAAGAGGGAGGAGCATAAGGTGACATACAAGAGTGGAGGAAGATGTACATAGATGGATTATATCTTATGTAGAAGGGCCAATCTGAAGGAGACTGTAAAGTGGTGGCAGGGTAAAGTGTAGTTAGGCAGCATAGGATGGTGGTTTGTAGGATGACATTGGTGATCAAGAAGAGGAGGATGAGTGTGAGGGCAGCACCAAGGATCAAATGGTGGAAATTGAAAAAGGGTAATTGTGAGGTGATGTTCAGGGAAGAGTTAAGACAGGCACTGGGTGGCAGTGAAGAGTTACCAAATAGCTGGGTAACTACAGCAGAGCTAGTAAGAGAGATGGCTAGAAAGGTGCTTGGTGTGACATCTGGAAAAAGGAAGGAGGACAAGGAGACCTGGTGGTGGAATGAGGAAGTACAGGAGAGTATACAGAGAAAGAGGTTGGCGAAGAAGAAGTGGGATTGTCAAAGAGATGAAGAAAGTAGACAAGAGTATAAGGAGATGAGGTGCATGGCAAAGAGAGAGGTGGCAAAGGCTAAGAATAAGGCGTATGAAGAGTTGTATAAAAGGTTGGCCACTAAGGAGGGAGAAAAGGACCTGTACCGATTGGCTAGACAGAGGGACCGAGCTAGTAAAGATGGGCAGCAGGTAAGGGTGATAAAGGATAATGAGGGAAACGTACTCACAAGCAAGGAGAGTATGTTGAGCAGATGGAAAGAGTACTTTGAGGGGTTGATGAATAAAGAGAATGAGAGGGAGAGAAGGTTGGATGATCTGCGAATAGTGAATCATGAAGTGCAGTGGATTAGCAAGGAGGAAGTAAGGATAGCTCTGAAGAGCATGAAGAACGGAAAGGCTGTTGGTCCTGATGACATACCTGTGGAAGCATGGAGGTGTTTAGGTGAAATGGCAGTGGAGTTTTTAACTAGATTGTTTAATGAAATCTTGGAAGCTGAGAGGATGCCTGAGGAATGGAGAAAAAGTGTTTTGGTACCAATTTTTAAGAATAAGGGTGATGTACAGAGCTGTAGTAACTACAGAGGGATTAAACTCATCAGTCACAGCATGAAGTTATGGGAAAGAGTAGTGGAAGCTAGGTTAAGAAGGGAGGTGATGATTAGTGATCAGCAGTATGGTTTCATGCCAGGAAAGAGCACTACAGATGTGATGTTTGCTGTGAGAGTGTTGATGGAGAAGTACAGAGAAGGTCAGAAGGAGTTGCATTGTGTCTTTGTGGATTTAGAGAAAGCATATGACAGGGTGCCAAGAGAGGAGTTGTGGTATTGTATAAGGAAGTCGGGAGTGTCAGAGAAGTATGTAAGAGTGGTACTGGATATGTACAAGGGTAGTGTGACAGTGGTGAGGTCTGCGGTGGGAGTGACAGATGCATTTAAGGTGGAGGTGGGATTACATCAAGGATCAGCTCTGAACCCTTTCTTATTTGCAATGGTGATGGACAGGTTGACAGATGAGATCAGACAGGAGTCCCCATGGACTATGGCGTTTGCAGATGACATTGTGATCTGTAGTGAGAGTAGGGAACAGGTGGAGGAGACCCTGGAGAGGTGGAGATATGCTCTAGAGAGAAGAGGAATGAAGGTCAGCAGCACTAAGACAGAATATATGTGTGTGAATGAGAGGGAGGATAGAAGAATGGTGAGGATGCAGAGAGTAGAGGTGGCAAAGGTGAATGAGTTTAAGTACTTGGGATCAACAGTTCAGAGTAATGGTGAGTGTGGAAGAGAGGTGAAGAAGAGAGTACAGGTGGGATGGAGTGGGTGGAGAAGAGTGTCAGGTGAGATTTGTGACAGACAAGTACCAGTAAGAATGAAAGGGAAGGTCTACAAGAGGGTAGTGAGACCAGCTATGTTATATGGGTTGGAGACAGTGGCACTGACAAAAAGGCAGGAGTCAGAGCTTGACGTGGCAGAGCTGAAGATGTTAAGATTTGTACTGGGTGTGATGAGGATGGACAGGATTAGGAATAAGTATATTAGAGGGTCAGCCCAGGTTGGAAGGTTTGGAGACAAAGCCAGAGAGGCAAGATTACATTGGTTTGGACATGTGCTGAGGAGGGATGCAGAGTATATTGGGAAAAAGATGCTAAGGATGAAGCTGCCAGATAACAGGAAAAGAGGAAGGCCTAAGATAAGGTTTATGGATGTGGTGAGAAAGGACATGCAGGTGGTTGGTGTGACACAGCAAGATGCAGAGGAAAGGAAGAAATGGAAACAGTTGATCTGATGTGGCGACCCCTAACGGGAGCAACCGAAAGAAGAAGAAGAAGTCTGAACTACTCTGTTATTGCTTGCATTTTTTTATTTTCATTTGTGAAATGTTTTAAATTTCACTTTAGTTTAGCAGGAAATTGGTCAGTACTGATCAGTGCACTACCACAGTAAATAAATATGTATATACATAAATAAATAAATAAAAATAAATATAAACAATCCCAAGGCGGATTTTTTCTCTTTCACCCTTCTGTCACTCTCCAGTGCAAAAATTGTCTGTCTACTATATGCAAGCCAAAGGGTACAAAATGGCACACGGTTAAACCATTTAGTAAAAACTACAAGAAAAAAGTCATCAATGCTAGGTTCTTTACTATGTAACACCTTAAACCTCCTGCAGTGAAGGTCCACTGGGATACATGCAAATGACCTTGTAAGAATGTACTAGTATTTCAGATACTTGGCTTTTGAATGTCCATGACTTTTTTTTGCTTTCATTTTAAGTCTTTAATGGTGGATAGGTTCATAGGTTCATACTAGGCTATCTGCCCTAGGGCATTTGTAAGCCTAGCCAGAGTGTGTTTGGCTTTCGCCACCCATTTTAAATTAATTTTGCTATGCCTTTTTTTGAGGTTAGTATACTGTGCCTCTGTCTAACAGTGACACAGAAGTGATAGCTGGGATAAACCTATGATCTCCCATCCACTCATCAAGATTCCTCTTGAAGAGAGTCAATGTGGGACTCTGCCTAACCTGGACTGGGATTTTATTCCAGAGTGAAGGGAGCCTCTGGGTTATGAATCTGTCCCTCCAGCATGTCCTATTTATTTCAGTGCTGAGGTTCAAGTCTCTCGAGCGAGTAGCTCGATGGGATTTGGATTTTCTGAGGTGCAGCATGTCCATTAATTTCGGGTTGGACATGGCTTTATACGTCAGGCACAGATCGCCTCTGAGCAGGCGGTATGCCACTGAGTAGAGCTGGAGTTTCTTTAACCGGGCAGCATATGGCATCTGTTTGAGCCCTTTGATCCTCTTGGTGAGGTACTTTTGGGGTATTTCCAGTTGCTGCAGGTGTCTGGTAAGGCACATCCCAAAAGGGGCATTGTACTCAATTATGGGCCTGATGAGGGATAAGTAAAGAGGTATGATGACCTCCCCTCATCTAGATGTGAATCCCTTCATGATTAGGTGGGCTATATAAAATGTTTTTCTAACCACTTTGGCCACGTGGTTGTCAAATGAGAGATTGCTATCAACTTGGGTCCCCAGGTCCCTAATGACTTCTTCTGTACTTAATGGATTACCACCTATGTGGTAATTTGTGGGAACTTTGTTTTTGCCAAAGGGGATGACTATACACTTTTTGATGTTTAGCTTGAGGCCATGGCTCTGGCACCAGTTGTCTGTTTCTATGAGGGCCTTTTGGAGGATGCTTGTGTCGGCTGGAGAGTTGATTATGGTGCCCAGTTTGCAGTCATCTGCGAACTTGGTCAGCCACAGTCCTTCCGTGTTGGCCTGTACCGCCGACAAATATATACCGAACAAGAGAGGTCCCAGAACTGAGCCTTGTGGGATGCAACTTGTAACTGGTTTGGAGTCTGATATGGCTCCAGCAATTCTAACCATGTGGGTTCTGTCCTTGAGCCAGTTTGCAACCCATCTAGTGACATAGGGGTTTATATTTAAGCTGGTGAGCTTATCTATAATGCCCGAGTGGGGTATTGTATCGAAGGCTTTTGCGAGGTCAAGGTAGGCTGTGTGGACCACCTTCCCCTCGTCAATGGTCTTGGTGACTGTTTCAAAGAAATTGACCAGGTTTAAGAGGCAGGATCTGCCCTTAACAAAGCCAAACTGGGTAGGATCCAGTGTCTGTAGGTCCCAAATATCTTTATTTATGAGGTCCATGATGATCCTTTCCATAGCTTTGCAGAGCAAGCTAGTCAGGCTTATGGGGCGATAGTTTCCAGGATCCGTTGAGGCACCACCTTTGTGGAGAGGGACCACTGTTGCTGTATACCACTCTTTGGGTACATATCCTGTAGTAAGGCTAAGATTGAACAGTAGTTTTATGTTTGGGTTTAGCTCTTCTTGGAGTTCATGTAGGACGCAGCCTGGGACACCATCTGGTCCCATTGATGCTGTGGAGAGGGACCACTGTTGCTGTACACCACTCTTTGGGTACATATCCTGTAGTAAGGCTAAGATTGAACAGTAGTTTTATGTTTGGGTTTAGCACTTCTTGGAGTTCATGTAGGACGCAGCCTGGGACACCATCTGGTCCCATTGATGCTGTGTTTTTTGCTTTGGAGAGGGCGGCTCTTACCTGAGCATCTGAGATGTCAGGGGGTAGCACTCTGTTGGGATAGATATTTGCCCTTTTGGTGGGGAGAGGGGGGAGAAGTTTGCACTGAACCTGTCAGCTAGGATGTTGGCATTGTCTGTGGGCTCGGTGTATTTTTTGTCAATTTGGACTAATTCTGAGCATATCTGGGAATTCCCACCCAGGTTCCTAACATAACTAAAGTAAGCCTTGTGATTATCCTTAGTGTCCTGTGCAATTTTTCTCTCGAAGCTGGCCTTAGACGATTTTATGAGTGCCCGTAGTTTTTTGCTAATACTGATCAGAGATGCCTTCCCTTTTTGGGATTTTGCTCTATCATGTAGTAGCTTCCTCCTTCTATTGTATAGTTTGTTTATGGATGGGGTCCACCAGACAGGACGTCTGCCTTTGGAGGATTGGGTCTTGGTTTTATTTGGGATTGCATGATCCATGCATTCCTGAAGGTGTTCATAGAATGCGTTTATAAAGGATTCTGCGGTCTGGGCCGTATTTTCCACAGGCCCGGGGGCTTTGAAGGATTTCGCCTCGGTTTTAAGGCATGTGAAATTTGCTTTAGAGAAGTTTTTCACTGTGGTTTTCTGGGCAGGGGGTGGGGTCGGGATGTGAATATCCAGTGAGATTAGTTTATGGTCTGATCTTACCAGTGAGGGATACACTTCTGGTCTGGAGCATAGTGTCCCCATGTTGGTGATGATCAGGTCCAGTATGTTTTCCCCTCTTGTGGGAGTGGTAACAAATTGTTCCATAGCATTTGAGTTTATAAATTCTAGGAACCTTTGGCTAGGGTGTTGGAGCTAGAGTAATTCTCCTAGTCTATGTTTGGATAGTTGAAGTCGCCCAATATAATGGTGTTTGGAGAGACCTTCATATTTTCCAGTATTCTCAGGAAGGCCAAGTGGGGTTCCTGTGTTTGGGAGGGTGGTCTGTAGCAGGCTATAAACTGGAAGGCAGGTTTACCCACAGTTAGTTGCACATGGATAGTCTCTGATGCTTCGTGCTGTGCCACCAACCTGGAGGTGTGGGTATCTTTGACGAATATTGATACTCCCCCTCCTTTTGTGGTTCGGTCCAAGTTTGGGGCCGAAAAGCATGGTATGAGGTATAACCTGGTAGTGCTGGGGTGCTCTCGGGAGCCTTGAACCAGGTTTCTGTTACTGCACCGATATCGATGTTTTCCATGCTAAGGAGAGTTTCGAGTGCCTGCATCTTGAGGTTTAGACTTCTGGCATTGAGTAGCATTACTCTTAGTTTCTTATCCCTTGTGATACCTATGGAGGTGGGTTTGTCTTTTGAGCCTTGCCTAAAAAAGGCACTATGGGGGTAGCAAGAGCCTTTGCCAATATCCGAAAGCCCAGGGGTGACAGGTGCAAGCCGTCCCTAGCGAAGCATTGTGGCTTGTCGAGCATGTCATCCCAGGCTGACAGGCATTGGATCCCCTTTGAATGACACCAACACTTAAGCAAATTGTTGAAATTGATCATCTTGTCTTCATATTGTGGCATCATTCTTGGTGAGGGTAAGATGCTACTCAAGGTCAGGGTCATACCGGCCTGGGCTACATGCTCAGAGAGCTCCTCTATGTCTCTTTTCATGTAGTCCAGGGAGGTACGTCTCAGGTCATTCAAACCAGCATGGACAATGACTGAGTCATATTTGTACTTGCCTTGGAGTGACCTGAGTGCTTGTGTTATGTGGAGGATCCTAGCACCCGATAGGCAGCTCACCGTGACCTTCTCCTTGTTCAGCCTGGTGAGTGGGACGTCAGTGTGCCTGATGATAGAGTCACCTATTACAAGTGTATCAGGTGTGTTGTTTAGCCTTAAGGGCTGTGACTGTTCGGCACACTGGCTTTGTGAGCTATGTGTTGCACGTGTTTTGTTTTGGGGTAGCAGTTGCTTGGGTGTCTGCCTTGGAGGTCTCTGCTGCTTAGGCAGATTTTTATTTAGAGCCTCCGAGTATGTTTTTGTGTGTTTATGTGTTTGGTTTGTTGTCGTGGTAGGTCTATGTGAGACTGGAATTGTAGTGAGTGTGGTTTCCTTCTCCTCCTGACTGGTTACACCAGTACTGAGTTGAGAGAGCTTAGCCTCCAGTTTGGCTATATGGTTGCATCTCTCACATGTGTTGGAATTTGTTGGGAGGAGGAGAGGGTTGTCTGTGTACATGAGGCAGTTGTAACATTGCCTCAAGATTCCCAGATTCACCAGCTGGACCGGAGAGGAGATTGACAACTGACCTTTGGACATGCTAGAATAGTATTGGGAATTCCTTTATAATTGAAAAAAGGGCCAATGGGGAACAAGGTACTCAAGGGAAGTTTGTGAGGGTGTAGTGCTTTTAATTTTTTAGAGCTGACTTATATAATTGCTTTAGTGAGCAAGTGCCAGGTAACTTAAATGCAATGTGTTACAGGTAACTTAATTGTAAAAATGACTAACAGTAACTTTCTTTCAAGTGAAACAAGGAAATAAGTACAGTAAGCAATGCAGATATCACTAGGGATCCACAGAAGTGCTAAAAGGCCGCGTTTTAGGTGGAATTAGCGTTTCAGGGAAATAAACAAACAACAAGCATACAAATAAAGCTAGATTCAGCAGGCCTGGATCTAGTCTATGCTACAGCAAACAAGGTGTACCAATTTCAGTAAGAAACAGTTAGAATATGCAGGCACTATAAGCCTTTAACCAGAAATTCCCTGCTCAGAAGGGCAGAGTCCAGCCTCTCCTCCCACAAGAGTGCAGACCGCAATCCTTCTTAACGTAAAATAACTGGCCTGAAGCCCAAGTGCTTAAACCAGAACTAATACACTTTTAGAATAACAGACACTGAGCTCTCAATCAGCAGTTCCCAACTTAGAAGGATGTAAGCTACCTGTCCTGCCACCACAGTGCAGGCCACAAACCTTCCTAATGTAAAACAACTGGTCTGAAGCCCAAGTGCTTAATCCAAAAGACTTAGAAATGATAGCTACACTTTAATCAAGTTACTACCAGCAGTAATAAATACAACTGAATACTTTAAAGAATGCCTAAAGTCAAACCCACTAGCATTAGACAACCATGTTTCACCCTTTTTTCTGAACACATTAGTATGGCATAAGTGGATTGTTTAACATTAGTGTAGAAACAGAGAGGGACAGATTCTGTAACATTCCTGGAATTTTGTGCATTTTGCCGATATCTACACAAACGTTGTCGATAAGTTTGTAATAAGCAAATATCTTTCAGTGAATTTACAATATCTTGGTACAAAACAGAATCAATCGACCAGCCACATTGGTGCACTGTCTAGCATTCACAACTACTCAGTAATTCATGAAAAGTGTCTCAAACCATGCTGTGCATTTACAAAGCTACTGAAATTATACAAGACAATGCAAGCTGTGGGACATTTGAATGTAATACACATCACAAGCAAACACTTCAGAAGGTCCACAAACAACTACAGGTGTCTCTGTAAGTTGTTTACTAATAAACTACATTCATAGGAAAATACTGTATTTGATAGAATTCATAAAATTTCTGATAAAAAATAATAAAGGCAAAGGGCATTCATAGCCACTTTGCTAGGGCTGACAGTAGCTATCATTGGGTGTGGGACAAGTGTGGGGAAGACAAGTAATGCACATACCCAACAAAACAGGGAGATAGAAAGGAAGATGTGGAGTACAGTTGAAGAAGAGGGATACACAAGAGGTATGTTGGAATAGGAATATCTGATGGACAGTCAGAGTGGCATGGGCATTTTTTTTTTTTTTTTGGGAATTAGTTCCATTTTTTATTTTTTGGAGAAATGAAGGAGAGTAAAAGACAGGGAAAGAGGAGGAGAAGGGGAAAAAAAGCAGGTATAAACATATAACAAATATCACAAGACTTGACAGACAAAGGTCAGACAAATCTAAATGAAAGGTAAGGTACACAGACCGCGCACTCTACAACATGCATATCAGCCATGGTGACATGCAGAAATAGTTACATACTTATGCACTATGACATGTTGTAAAATGTCTGACAGTCATACCTGAATGCGCATAATTGATGGCAGGTGTGTGATGTAGGGCAAGAAATAGGGATTACAGTACACACTGGATAATGAATCCAGTATTCAAGTAGACTGTCAACAGTGCAAGTGTAAGTCAAGCAATGTTAGCTACTGTCAGCAAATGCAGCCCAGCAGAAGACAGAATAGAACCTCTAACCATACATGTGAAAGGCAAACAAACAAGGACAGTGCCAAACACGAGTACTGTAGTAAAGTAACAAACTGGCTGCTCCTTACCCACTTAAGTATACACAGATGTGTAATGGAATGCATATGCTACTGATATATGCCATGTCAGAGGCAACACACATGTAGACATATATGTGTGACCTTTACTGGCCTAACAGGAATCTATCAAAAATCAGTGTCAATACACATATACACACCAATAACTTGGAATAATATACATTCTATAATGTACAATTAATGCTATATAAGGACTGTCAAGTTGTATACATGAAGTAAGGCAAATTACTCTGGATAATATGTAACACACAAGTATAACAGGAACAAGGCTGTAATGCAAGCAATAGCCTGCAACTTGTGCGCATATGTCCTGCATGTGTAGATAAGCCAAAAGGATGGCACAAGTTGGCCTTCTAACAATATAACTAAATGATAATGGATGATAATTCATAGAAAGCTTAACATATACAATGCATATGTACAAGATATATGCCAAACCTACAAAGGGGGAAGGGAGGTGGAAAACATGGGCCCACATCAAGGATGACATGCCAGCAAAGCAAAGTATGCAAACGACAAAGTAGGACAACACCATGCAAGGGGACACATTGCAGATGCATGTGTAGACCACATTGCGTGGTTTTGAAGTCAACTCAAGCTACATTGAAGCAAATGGCAAATGTATGTCACATGGGCAGACTGCACTGCTGATGGCAGTAAACATGACAGTGTAGAAATCACAAGTATATATATATATATATATATATATATATATATATATATATATATATAATCCCAAAAACTGGAGAGCCGTCGAGCGGAATGCACTCACTAGAAAATCTCTTGACCAAAAACGAACAGTGACACCATAGACCATGCATAAACGCTTTTATTCCACAAAATCCACATGCGTTTTCGTCCCTTCATCTAGGACTTCATCAGATAAAATAACATAAAAACTTGTTCACTTTTATATTAACCTTGAGGTTAATTAACCTATAATGCCAAGCTACTTTAATTTAAATGAACCAATCCTTTTTCTTTCCTCTCCTCATTAATATTTATTTATTACGTTTATTGATTCCTTGTGAACCCTCTTAAAAAAACATTAATTAATATACATTATATAAATTTGAACCATTTTCAACAGTTAATTTTGATTTGTAAGAACTTTTTATTAATTCTTACAATAAATGAATGTTTAACTAAATGCATACTACTATATGAACATGTAAAACTCCCTCTAGTGTCCGAAACCTATAATACCTTATAATAAATATATACAATATAAATACACTTTCCTTTCATAAATATATATATATAATGAATATAAAAACTCCATAAATATATCAAAAATTTAAAATGTGTATAAATAAGTATAAAATATTATATATTTAATTATATATTTAATTGTAATATAATGTATACAATCAAGTATGTTTCTTTATTAAAAAATACAACCCAGGAAAATAAAATACCTCAAACTTTATTGGCTTTCAATTTTAATATAGGTCCAATGGAGATATTTTCATTCAATCCAGGCTTCTTACAGGTGTCAAGATAAACTTGCCACCACAATTCTCTATTTTCTAATACTTCCTCCCATGGACCTCCCCTAACATCCTGTCTTACCTGTTCTAATATAAAAAATAAAAATTTTGCTCCTATACAACTTTTAAAGTGCCTATATAGTGCATTTGTTTCCTTAGCTTTACCAATATCATACATGTGTTCATATATACGCCTTTTAAAAACCCTTTCTGTCTTTCCAATATAAAAAGATTGACAGTTTTGGCAAACTGCTAAGTAAACTACTCCTTGTGTATTACAATTAAATCTATCCTTACTTGTTATCATTCTTTTCCTACTTTCAATAAAAATTTCATCTTTATTCATAATGTAAGGACACTGTGCTCATCTCCCACACTTAAAAGTACCTACCTTCCTGTTATCTACCCCTTTTCTATACTTTCCAAATCCTTCTATTTTCTTTCTTATGTTAGGTGGATTTCTGAAAGTCACTTGAGGTATTATATTTTTGACTTCTTCTATGTCCGTAAAAGATGAAAATCTCTCCCATTCTTAAATATATGTTTGACATCTTTACTTAATGTATTAAATTCTGTAACTAACCTTTTTACATTTTTATTCTCTTTTAAATTTTCATTTTTTTCTATCCAAACCCTTTTTCTTTAACTCCATTATTCCTTTTATTGGTTGGAATTTTTCTCTTCTACCAATCTCCACTTCTTTTCTTATTCCCCTCACAAATTCCAAAGGGTAACCTCTATCTAAAAACATTGTTTCTAATTTGTTACATTCTTTAAAAAAATCCCCTTCATCACTTGTCATCCTGGACCCACTCACGAACTGGCCTTTCACAATATTTTTCTTACAATGGGTAGGGTGAAAACTATCGTAATGCAAATAAGAATTGCAATATGTATCCTTTCTAAAAACCTTAGTTTCAAATTTTTTGTTTTTCCTTATAAACTTCAACATCCAAATAATTAATAACATCTGCATTCATAACATAAGTAAAATTTAAATAATTTGTAGTCGAATTTATATAGGTAATAAATTCCATAAATTTTTCTTCCCCACCTATCCAAAATATCACTATATCATCCAGGAATCTGTGATAAAGTGACCAATATTGGCTAAAGAAAGATTTAACTATAAATTTCTCTTCCCATTTAGCAAGTACTATATTAGCGAAAGTAGGGGCACATGCCGCCCCCATGGAGACCCCTGATATCTGTTGATAGTATTCTCCGTTGAACATTAAATAATTATACCTTAATATAGTATCCATTAATGTCACTATGGTCACTTTTTCTTCTTGTGACAATTTTTCATCAGCATAAATACTTTCTTCAAAGAATTCCATACCTTCCCTATGGGGAATACTAGAAAAGAGGTCTATAACATCTATTGTGACAAAAATTAACTCATCTTTGTATGTTTTTGGCGTGAGTTCCCTTAGAAAATCCCACAAATATTTTAGAATAATGTCATTGTTCATCCATATGTGTTTAGCTTTGTTGTCAACATATTTGGCCAAAGGCGCTATTTTTGCCCCTTCTGCAGTAACTATAGGCCTTAAGGGGGGATTGATCTGATTTTTATGAATTTTGGGTATACCAAACATGGTTGCTATCCTAGGCTTCTTTACTTCCAAATATTTATAAGTTTTGATATCTATGACCTTGTCCATTAACAAGTTTTCTAGTACTAGGTCACTTTTCCTGTATGCCACTGCTAGCTCATTTTTTGAAACTATTGAGTATTTTCCTCCATCTAAAAGTATTGTATTCATTTTAGTTTCATAAATAGTTTTATCCATAATAACAATCCCTCCCCCCTTATCTGGTTTCATTACTCTTACTGCAGGATTTTCCATTATTTCTTTCAATACTTCGAACTCACCATTCTTAAAATTAGTTCTATATTTATTTTTGTATTTGTCTTTCCTTTCAAGTTTCCTAATTTCTTTTTCTAATACATTTTCAAAATTCTTTAATTGTGGTGCTAAAGGCAGGTTGAAAGTTGAACTCCTAGTTAGTTCAGCAATTCCATTATTATTTCTTTCTAACCCTATTTTAGAGGCCAAAATGGTTAAGTTTATTTTCCTAGTAAATAACTTAATGTCTAAAATTGTACCAGTTACATCTCCTTTTTTCACTGGGTTGTATTTCAATCCTTTACTAAAGAGACTGAAGTGCTCCGTCTTTAAGCTAATATTACTAAAATTATAAATTGTGAAACCATTGTATGTGCTTTTGGTTTCACTTTCAATCCTTATACCCTCTTCTGTTTCTATACAATCAATGGGGACTGGGGTACCAACTAAAATTGTCTCCCCCTCCCCCTTCTCCCCCCCCTCAATTGAAAATTTCTTTCTTTGTTGTAAGGTAGATGTTGTTCTTGACCTATTTCTTGCAAGGGAGGGAATTCTGTATCATAATCGTGTTCCACATTCCTTGTTTCCATATTTCTATTATTATAAAACCTTCTATTACCATTATTAAAATTCCTAAAATTACCTTTAACATTAAAAGATGTAGGTTTCGGATAACTAGTATTGTTTGCATATTCCTTTATGTCCCTATTTAACTTTCCCATTTTACGTTGTATTGTATCTTCACATTTCAAATCAATTTCATTTCTCAGTTGAAAATATCTCTCCCTTTCTTGCCTAATACCAAATATAAGGTCCTTTTTGATATTTATATCCAGCTCATTAATTTCTTGTTCAAGTGAAATTTGTTTCCTTTCATTTTCTTCAATAATAAGCTGGATTATCTCTAAACCACATTTATTAAAAGTTTTAAGTAAACTTTCATGGAACAATGACCCTACTTGCACATTATTTGGGTACTTGTATACCCTCAGTCCTTTAGGGACTATTTCTTTAAGCAAACATTCGTTCAAATATGCATTTTCAATTCTTAAAGTTCTGAAATTCAACATCAACTTATATAATTTATCCAACTTAACAATATACGAATTACCATTGTGAAATACTTCATTAACAGTGTCACTGTCAGCCTTAAATAAATATTCCTTCTTTAAACACTCATTGGTGGTTTTTGAGTTTGGAATTACAGTACCTTTAGGTTCATTTCGTATTTTAGGTCGAGCCCCTTTGTCCATTGAACCATTATAATTGCCTTCTTGTACTCCTGTATCGCACTCCAAAACTCTCGGTGTTCTCATGGGGTTGAAATTAGTTAATTCCATCTCTCCAGGGTCGCCAGCGTCGAAGTTGTCGCCAATAAGCTCCCTCTTCCTCTTAACGGCTTGTCCGTTAGTCCCTTCATGAAATGAAACATCCGAGTTCAATGCTGCCCTTACAGGAAGCAAACTGTGGCAAAGGGGCATGAGCAAATCGATCAGTTCGGTTAACTGACCAATAAGTTTGCGTGTTTGCCCCATCTCTTCCTGTCCTTCCGAACCCATAACAGGAAATCTAACGAAATGCAAAGCTGCTCGATACACTCAATGACCAAACTAGTAACCTTGTGTGGCAGTCCAACAGATAAACTAATAATCCCAAAAACTGGAGAGCCGTCGAGCGGAATGCACTCACTAGAAAATCTCTTGACCAAAAACGAACAGTGACACCATAGACCATGCATAAACGCTTTTATTCCACAAAATCCACATGCGTTTTCGTCCCTTCATCCAGGACTTCATCAGATAAAATAACATAAAAACTTGTTCACTTTTATATTAACCTTGAGGTTAATTAACCTATAATGCCAAGCTACTTTAATTTAAATGAACCAATCCTTTTTCTTTCCTCTCCTCATTAATATTTATTTATTACGTTTATTGATTCCTTGTGAACCCTCTATATATATTATATAATATATATATTACCACAGGTGTTTATAATAGGTGGGAGGTTCGCATAATGGTTATGGTGTTGACACAAGGTGTAGGGTTTGATTCTCACATAGGATAATTGGCTAGGCTTAAAATAGCCCACAAGAGCAGTTAGCCTAGTATGAATCTATGACCCTATATAAATATATATATATATATATATATATATATATATATATATATATATATGTATATAGCAAAACAAATATGGTGTATACCCCAGAGCCTGTGTGCAAATGGATCCAAACGAACACACATCAGCTAATCCAACACTTCAAAATCTTCTTCCTCAATTGAAGTTTTTATTTATAATCCAACCAATAGCCGTTTCAACCATAACTTCAAAATGGAAAATCCATAATATACAAAAATAATGAAAAGACAGCAGAAAGCAATGCTGCCATCCTAGTAGGATAAATCACAAGCAACTACCAGCAGTAGACAGGAAAAACACACACACACACACATATATATATAGATCTACTACAGTTTATCAAAGTTTCAAAACTTTGAAGACCACATGGCTAAGACCATATGATCGAAGTTTTGAAACTTCAAACACTTTGCATTGAGATCGCTGTACAGCACGGAACTCGGGATTTGCCATTTTCCTCACTGCAGTGTGATCTCGTTGTTGGTATATTTAAATAGCAGGGAGTTGGGGCGTACAGGGGGCTTGTCCCCCCTGCAAAAACGTAAGTATAACATGTTTGTTTACTTTTTGTGTTTTTAAGTTTTATTTTGAAGTTGCAAATCTCGGTTATATGGTCTTTGAAGTTTTAAAACTTCAATAAAATGTAGTAGATATATATATATATATATATATATATATATATATATATATATATATATATATATATATGGATTCACTTTATAACCTTGAAATACTGAAATATCGAATTTCACTATCTCGAGACTATAAAACCGAATCCACAAAACACTGACACAAAAAACCCACGAAATTCACAACACCGAAAAAAACGCACACACTATACCACACATACACCACAACACCCACATCACAACATAAACAAAGAAAACTACACACATACACAACTCATACACACATAAGCAGGGGGCAAGCCCCCCTGCACCCCCCATGTGGGGGGGCTGTGCTCCCCACACCCCCTACTTATATATACTAACTCCGAGATCGCACAAACGCAAAACAAAAGCTAACTCACACACGCACATTCTCCGACCCCTCACACACACATCAAACACATCATCACACTCACACACACACTCTAACTCCCACTCAAAACCCTTAGAAAACACTTACCTGACATAACACCTACATCCACACATGGCACCGTGCACCATCAAAACACAATCCTGGACATTACGCAGCGTAAGGTCATAACCGCGAATTCGACATATATTCAAGTTCGCGATTATGACCTTTCGCTATTTTTAACATTCGGCTTTATAGTCTCGAGATACTGAAATTCGACATTTCAGTATATATATATATATATATATATATTTATATATATATATATATATATATATATATATATGTATATATTTATATATATATATATATATATATATATATATATATATATATATATATATATATATATATATATATATATATATATATATATATATATATATATATATATATATATATATATATATATATATATATATATATATATATGTAGAGAGAGAGATATAGTATAGATATATAGGGTTCCTATTAGATGACCGAAGATGCATTATATCGAATGCGTCTTTGTCAAACTTAAAATAACGAAAATGCAAAATAGTGAAGTGGCTTTTAAGGAAATTCTTTCCCAGGGAAAGAATTCACTTGGCCGCTTCTGTTACCTTGCTGTTTTCAGCAATGTATTGTGATCTCGGAGTTGGTATATTTAAGTAAAGGGGTGTGTGGGGGAAACACCCCCTCTACATTGGACTACTTTATGTATTATTCAATTTTTTATTATTTATTTATTTATTTTTTTTGGAACAGCGATTTTTTTCCCTTGGAAAAAAATCACTGTTCTGAGCTTTCGAGATCGTAAGCTTTCACTTACATGGGTTCAACTATTCATTGTTAGCTTTTTTAAGCATTCAATGATATACTATAGACCCAATATATACATATTACTGACCAGAAACTTAGCTGGTGCAACCAGTGCCCTGGGCCAGTACTATGAACCAGTGGCCCTCCCCCTCAGATCTTCAAATGAAGAGCCAAAAAAAAATCACTGTAATAAGCTGATTGCAAAGATCAGCTTATTACAGTTAGTTCTATGCCCCCACCCCCCCTTCCTTTAATATACAAAAAAAAAATCACTATAAGCTGATCGCAAAGATTACAGTTAATTCTACACCCTCACTCTCTTCTCTCTATTGTTAAAGTGCAAAAATAAAAAAAAACACTGACATTCCTTCCTTCTACTACCATGCCAGATGCATGGTACAGCCCCCAGCCATTCAGGCCCCATTTTTGTGCCCTGCCCCAACTCTCCTTCAACTTATTTAAATCAAAATAAGTCCTTGCCTGCACAGAGCACTATGGTGCTCATGTTTTAGTTTAAAAAAGTTTTTTTTTTAAACTGTAGCATACTGCTTGCTACAAATCTAGCAAATGGTTGCTACAGTTTATACTGTGCCTGCATGGAGCAGTTTGGTACTTATGCTTTAATAATAAAAAAAAAAAAAATCTTCTTTTTAAACTGTAGCAAACTGCTTCCTGCAAATGTAGCAATCAGTTGCTACTGTTTATACCCTGCCAGCATGAGTGCTACAGCATTCAGGCTAGACCACATATGCAATACCAGCTTTTAAAAGCTTGCATTACATTAAAGAGAGATCACGATCAGCTGATGGCAGATCTCACCCCAACACATTGTATCCATGGCAGTTGCCCCTCTCACCCCTCCTTAGCTATGCTACATTACTGACAATGGGTATGTCTTAGCAAAGAACAGTCCTATGAACAACAGTACAGTACATGAACATGGAATCAGTGAATGCTCCCAGTCCCAAGTTACAATGGGTTTTCTCTGTTGATCAGAATATGTTCAGAGATATGCACCTAAATCAGTGCATATGTACACCAGTAGCCGAAATACGGCCATGTATGTGAATAAGCAATGCATTTGGAAATGTAACATAGGCCAAAGCAGGCATACTTGACTATTGCTTTATAAAGCAGCAATCCCGTGTTGCATGCATGAATGGGAAGTAGTGGTCTATGCATTATGCAAAGGAGGACTGCCCTTATATAGCAGCCACACTTAGATAATATATGATTGCACTATCACTGTCAATACAAACAAAGCCAGCATGCCAGTGTGACAGCAGGACACAGTGTCATACAAAGTACAGGGGTAAGGATGTGTCCTGTTATTGAACAGACATGACACAGCATCCCACAAAACATACCCATCACACTATGTTATTTGAGAAGTACGGACAAAATGTTGTTTGTGAGTTGCTGTCAATCCCACACACATGTACAGTGGAACCCTTGCATCAGTAGCTGCATGACAACTGCAAAAGGCATAACTGTGCCATACAGGGCCACGGTGTATTGGGCACAACAACAGTATGCTGCACTGCATGAATAGGAGTACATAAACACACACACACACACACACACACACACACACACACACACACACACACACACACACACACACACACACACTTAAAGATTACCACACCTGCAAGCAATGTATGAATCAAGTGCAGCAATGCATGGACATCAGCATGATTACTGCATGTCTAATGTGTTAATGTGCATTGCACCAGGTGCAACATAATTCAAAATGTCACATGGCATCTGCATTGTATGTTCGGACATGTATCACATAAGCATGGCAGCAATATGATATTCATGCACAAATGTGGCTATACAGTCCAATTGCTTATATGGTAAATACTAAGGTTGTAGAAGTACACAAGAGGATCACACAGACAATACTTACAGTCCTAATGGTGTGTCCTGATGGGGCTGAACATCACAAATGATTTTGTTGGCTATTTCCCTGAATGAGTCTTACATAACCTGCACTAGATCCTGGAAGAAATTTCTCATCAGGTCCCTTATCTGTGTCTGACAGATATCAGCCATCACTTCCTGGATCTGGCCCCCCCAAATTGTCTGCTGCTGGTGTTGGTGATGGTGGTCAACATCTCCTTTGGGGTGTAGCAAGAATGATGGCACATGCAGGTCCAGGTCCTTCTTTTTTGACATCATCATCCCCATCATGGTCATCACCATCATTGGAATCTGAGGACTTGGGTAGTGGACTTTATCTGTGGAAATCCTGATATTACCTGAACAATTGCTAACCAGCCATCATTATGCATGACAAATGTGCACAGTTAGCACAGGCAGATAGCATGACACAGGAAGAAAAGCATGCCACGGCACTGTGGCATGCAACACTCACATGAGTGTAGATTGCAAAACAAGCATTACACTATTACACCACTGTGAAACTGAAAACTTAAAGCAATGTGATCTAAAGTGTGCAATATGTGAGGTATGCTTTACTGCATTGGCTAGCAGACTGTCTAAAGTATATCACTAATTCCATGTTTCCTGTCTTGTATATGTCCCCCTTGCACATTTTTGTCAGTGTGTGAATATATGAATCACTCACAACTGTAACCCAGGTGTCTGTGCAAGTACTGAGTCATGTTAGCCTCCAAATAACCTATTTGTATAATGAAGATAGATTCGATAGATTCATTACAGAAGAAAAATCAGTGCGAAATATAAAAGTTATATGCAAATGAGATAAGCACTGCAACATGGTCATAGTCTGACACAAATCATCAATTATCTGGAATGCAACACAACATGCTACAGTAAAATGGACAATCATATACACAATGACAGCATGTGACATATAAAGCCATAAGCAATGTCCTAGAAACAGAACTGTCTGTCTACTAATGTATCAATGCCCTGCACACATTTTTCAACAATCACTATGTATGTAACTGCAAAATGCAAACAGTGTAATGCAACTCATTGATTATGTAACAGGTAGGTACAAATGAAGGAAAGGGATGGCTATGTGCACAACAATTCCTAAATACAGGAAACAAGGGTGTTGCAAACAAAGTATCACCAGTCTTGTAGCAGAAGCACTAGTCATATTTAACTGAAGTACATGCCAGAGTCCACTAACAGCAATCCAAATACAAAGACAGCAGGCACCCATTCAGTATGTGAATAGGCAAGCTATGCAGAACAAGAGCAGTCACTGAGCACCACAGCTGGACATACAAGTGTACTACCACCTATTGTACAATCAGCAGGAAAAGCACAATTAACTTGTATGTGAAACATGTAGTCAAAAGCACAGTTCCTGTTACATATAATTGATTGTCATCTATGTTGTGACTTACAATTAACAATATTACCCTTAGCAAATATGCTCTGCTACTAGCTCATATATAAACTTTTTATGAAATACATGCAGGTAAACAAAGGAAATGTATGACTATATTGCAATTACCTTGCAGATACATGCTGTTTAGTCTTGAATAAAGAGTAGCATGCATATAGTTGCAAACCAAGCCAGTACTTTTACAAAGTTCTCATCTATTTTAGGTAAAATAATGTGAAAATGTATAAAACATACCTCTATCCCTCCACTGCTCCTCCACCTTCTTCATCTGCTCAATGCACAATGCTCTATTCCTCACTCCATCCTCCTCACCTGCAAAAGGTACAAAACATGTATGATTAGCAAATACTAGTTATGCACAAAATAACAGTTAAATTCAGTGAGCAGCACATTTTCTACCTTTTACATTGAATAACAGTACTTGAGTCTGCATATTCATTTATTGCTGTGTCAAACACAATACTTTACACCTTGGAAGTCTTAACTACAAATTTGAGACCTGAGATTCAAACCTGCATCTCCCAGCTATGTTCACACTAAAGCTGTGACACCTATCTGCCTAGCTAGTCTGTCTTGGCTGTGATTACATTGAGTAACTGAAGTGAAACAAATTGAAGGTATGACTGTGCAAGGATGGAGTAATAACATGCATCAGAGCTTCCAAATTACAAGATGGTTAAACTGCAGTCCAAATTTCCCTAAGTGCTGTGCATTTGCAAAACAAAACATGTAAGACTAACTGCATGTTGCACAGTGTCCCAACCAAAAAGTACAACTGTAACATTTCATAGCTCAGAATCTAGAACATTTTCATAGAACACATAACTGCTTTTAGCAGACAACTTTACTAACCAGACTTCCTGTTCATCACAGACATCAAAATTTAGGTTAGGTAAGACAGCAGGAAATATCTACATAGATTCTCTTGTTACATAACAAATTATACATCACAAATGCCCCTGATATTTGGGAATATCCCTGATTTAAACTCAAACCATATATCTGTCTCTCTCACTACCTCCAAATAATAGTAGGAGAAGGGCAGTAAATTGCACTTAATAAATAATGACAGTACTACGCCAATGTTATAACATTACACATTCCTGCACACTGTCAGTGTCAAACAGTAGTAGTAGTAACACAGAAAATGTGTCCTTGATTGTCAATTATTATTTCTGATTTATGTTGCAGTGTATCGCTGCTTGGTTGAGAGTGATCTTAACAAGAGATCAGGTGTACTATCCTGCTATACTCAAAATATTACACATAAAGCTATAGTAACATAGCTGTTGTTGTTACAAACATTACAGATAAAGGAAATACATGTAGTAATCTGGCAAATAAATGCTATAGTTGTATGCATGTAATAAACATCTTAAACAAGAGGCCAACATACATATATTGTGGCTGTTGGGTTCAAATCTATGTAGGGGATAGCTTTCATTACATTTTATCTGTCTGTGTAAACATTTTGAAAATGCATGCATAGATATTTGCTTGTTCATCTTTATAGTTATTTATTGCATGCATACAACCCTCATAACAGACTACTGATGGATGTGTGTTTCTATATCCCTGCGGATAACGGAGGAATACATAAACGATTTACTATCATGTACAAAAAGTGAACTCGGTAGAATCCACTTTGTACGAATCCTGAAACATAAACATTGGCAATGCTGAACTCTGATATTGCCAAACTACAAATCTCAACCCTATCTCAACCCATGTTAACACTCTTCCTTAGGTCGCATTCGATCTGTATTTTGGCAATACCAGATTTCGGCAGTGTAAGTTTTTGTGGACGTGGGTCAATGATATGACTATTCGACTGAGACTGCTTCAGTTACATGATAATAAACCTACATAACCATCTGACACTAAACACTATAGGCTTTGCACAATTGAGATGTATGACTGCCAACTAGCATTAAATTTTACAATGTACTACATCTGCTAGACATGCTGACCTGCAGTGATCTTACACTAATGTGTTTAACAAACAGGTAACTGTACTGTGCATTTTCTAAAGCAGAGCTGACTAGTGGTGGTTTGCATGAGTCACTTTTTACACATACAGAAGTATACTGTGTGATGGTATTGGAGTATTATGATTAATGGAGAAATCCATAGTCATCGGCAGCCTAGGTTTTATAGGTGTCTGTGAAACATGGCCATGCTAAATGTGTAAATATGCAGAATATGTTGGAAAACAAACAGGATTTATGTGCAATATTAATTAAAAACAAAATGAAAGAAATAACTACCTTGGAAATCAAACCTGTACTTAGGTGGGAACAGTCACATCACCTTAGTGAATAAACTGATGATATCATTTTCAGAACTGCTAAATAATGAGTTTAAAAGGAATATTTATGGCATATGGATCACAACTATTAAGATTCTCAGTATCCCTCCAATGCAGGTCATTGAAACAATGGTGTATCTGCACACTAGTCCAGTATATTCCAGTGCAATGTCAGTGCTCCCTTGCAATCTGGTTCCGGATGTCGATCATTGTGAAGTTCCATGGTCTTGGTCTTATGCGATGCTCCACTCCATTGTAGATGGTCATCATCATCTGGGTGGTCTCCTCCTCATTCCAAATTGGTGCTTGGACACATAAAACCCTCCTTGCAGTAGCCATGTTGATTATAATGTTAGTAGAGCAAACTTCCAGAAATTGCTCACTGAGGTACCACACAGTTCACATATAGCAATGATCTGATCTGTAACTGTATCAAAATCACATTTTAAAAGTGCTGCTTATAGGATGGTATCATATCATTGCAGTGTAATGGACACATGTTGCATATGATCCCATTTAATTATACCTACTGGGAATTTGCGTGGAGCGCATTTCAGTTTGCCAAGCTATTGGTTAATGCACCAGATTTTGAGAACTTATGCAGACCCGCACAAATGGGATTCCAAAACCTTGAATTTTGATTAATTCCCTCCAGTACAACTCTTGATTATGTACCTTTAACTCCCAGTGGGTGTAGCTTGAGCCTTTAAAAAAATGAACGTATCACCTTATAGTTCAAATAAGTATTCATATCTCTGGATCCCTAAGAGGTTCTAGAAAACTATAAATGACAAACTATACAGGATAAATTAATTATAAATGAATTCTATTATTATAAATTAATATTGGTGACATTCATTCAATCTGATGCTTTAAACTTGTTTTATAAGCCAAAATAAAGGTAGTGAATATTAATTTTGTAATGTTGTTTAAACAGCTTATGATATCTCAGTAGCTATTCAAGCAAGACGCATACTACCATCAGGATTTTCTTCATACAGCTGTGAGCTGTCACATGAGACTATGCAATTTTGTCTGTGTTATCTGAATATTGAGATATTTAGAGAAGTATGAAAATTATTACAATACAAATAAACAGTATTCAAATAATATTCATAATCTCTTTAGCTGCATTAGACATAGGTCAAATATCAAAATAATTGTGTTTGCTATCATGTATGCTTTAAGATGAAATATTATGATTCCTTGTATGTAGCATGGTTTTGGAATTATTAATGCAAATATGAACAAGCAATATTTGACGCCTAGAGGCATCAATAGAAGTTAACTGCAGAAAATCCTGAAGGCACACTGGGCTATAATGAACCTCATTAATTATGTATGGTGTAAATGGGAAATGAAAGCTTTGTGCACATAGCTGGTCTTACTTTCAGGTAGCTTGAGAGGTAATGTAGCACCTGCTGGGATTGCTGTGGTAGGATATATACCTCTCCTTATATACCTATGGTATTATTATTACTCCTTAGAAATGTATTTGTACATTGGTATTTTAGGAAATTTGTCTGCAATACAAAATGTATGTGATTTACTGGAGGGGATTGACCTATATCCATACAGGTGGGTACATCTGCATCACTTAAAAAGCAAAATCAGGGATTCCACATATCCACTTGTACTGATTAATGTTCCAGTGAACAGTACATATGGACACAATAAAAAAAAAAATACCCATATATATTGTTGGTGACTCTACATTCCGTGATATACTTAAAGAAAGTGTCATATTCTGACAGTATCCATACATTGCTCTGTAGTATGTAGTTGTATATTTTATTGATACTCATTGATGCTTAGTGACACACGTACTATAAGTATTGCCTCCATAGGACTATATCCATGTTACCTTGCACGTTCTGTGGTATGCTTATGGATAATGAGGCTTTCCAGTAGTTTCCATAAGTTGTACAATTGCTGTTGTATAGATGCTTTCTACTAACAGTAATATAATAGTAGTTATGCCTGAATTTCATCTTATACAAATGAAATGGGGATAGCACTGACTACTCAGTATGGATTGTGTTGCTATAGCTAGTCATGCATAACAGTTCAGGTTACTATGACTGCTTTTATAAACACAGAAAAGATGATTTTGAATTATATGTCCATTCTCAGCATATGTGTGGTGTGTCTATCTATTTTTTTGACCATGTCATAGTTGTAAATGTAAGTATAGGAGGGACAGAGATGAAAATGGGAAGCAGGCAGAGGATGCAACACAAGGCGAGCAAATATGGAATGAACATAATGGAGGTGGAAAAGGAGACCATATCTCTCAACTTTTTAGTTCATCAATGGCAGAGGAATCCAGAAATTCATTATGTTAGAAAGTGCCAAACTCCCTGGCATAATTTACATATTGATGATGGAAATGTTTACTTTCAGGGGAATGATAGCAAGAAAAGAGAAACACCCATGAATAAGATTTAGTATACGCAATGTCAGTGGCACAACAGGTAGCACTATCACCTTTAGTGCAAAAGGTTGAGTGTTCTATTCCCACACCAGTTAGATTGATAACACTACAGTGCAGCATAAAGAGGGGAGGGTTGCTGTGCTTGTGAGTTGTTTAATCCTTTGGATAAAACATTAAGCTATTTGCTTGAGTTAGTGGTAGCTCAGGTGGATGCAAAACATCCCATGGCACCTATCAAAAAGAGTAGGGATCCTTTATATAACATAGTATAAAAACATTAATTACATATTTACAAAATATACATATTTGCACACACTTCCATTTTTCTTTTATTTACCATTTTGCTTTCATTCATTCTTTCATTCCAAAATAAACCCATATTACATAAAATGAATTATTATCTACCCTTCTCACAATTCTTTCTTATTATTCTTACAGTATCCATACATAATTATATATTATATATATATATATATATATATATATATATATATATATATTGTTTATGTCATTAATGTTCTAATTTCTTCATGTTTTCCAGAATTTGACCACTCTTTTACATTTCAAAAAGATGCTCTCTTGTCTCTTCCTCCATAATCCCATAATCCTGACACTCTGCAGTCTTTTAACAGTCAGATGGCATGATGCCGAGGCACTTCTATGGCCTAGGCTTATAAGGGCTCCAGGGCCATTAGCCTTGTACACACCTATGAGCCTATAATATACTCCCTTTTTCTATCTCCTCCATCTAAATTGCTAAATGGTCTGAAAAAACCCATCACAACTGTATCAACATCTGCTACCTGCAAACCTTCCAATACTACAAAATAATCCCTTAAATCATAATTAAAATGCCCTGCAATTATAATTTTCATGTTAACTACCTCATAATCTGATATTTGATGAAACAGATTATCTCTTTATTTGCTAGTTATATATATATATATATATATATATATATATATATATATATATATATATATATATATATATATATCTAATGGTATAATCCCATAAACATGTTCTCTCCACCTCACATCTACAATTGCTAACCTTCCTATCCTTACCAATTTTACATAGTATGTTTACTGTTTTTTTAAGCAACACAGCAACTACAGAACATTGTTCACTTTCTAAGTTCAAAATTGTATTTTCACCCCACAATTTTTCTGTTTGCAGTCTTTCTTCACCTGTCAGGCATCTTACATTGTCTAACAGAATAACATCTACATCACATTCAGCACACCATTCCAGTATCCCCATCCTTCTTACAATGTTAATAATACTGCTCAGATTTACTGAATGTACTCTAAAGTTGTTGCGTTTCCTTCTTTTTAAGATTAGGGGAAATATAATTGAACATTTTCCAAGGTTTATGTACAAATAATCACTGATCCCCAGAATCAGATTTTTCAATGGCTAGAACTACAAAAAATTATTATTATCAATCTCTTCTCCTGACCTCTCTTTCTGCATGCACATGTAGTTCACCCTGACAGCCTGTTGTTATCCTTCCTTGTGTATGTTTTCTTACCTTTCCCCTTCTTTTTCATTAATTACTGTTTGCTCTTGACAACCCATCCAAAAGTGTCCCTTTTTTCAGTACCTGTATTCAGGCACATACCTTCTTGCTGTGTGTACTTTCTCTCCACACTGGCTACATTGAACCTTGTCACAATCCCTAATTAAATGAGAAAAAAATATAAAAGAAACATAATTTAATCTGGCCAGCATATCTTAATGTCTTTCTTAATAACCAGTCAGAAAAATAACACTTGGCAAGTGTTTCACCATGTTTTTTTCACATTTTAAAACAGCTTCAAGCCTCCAACCTTTATTCAATAAGTTTCTCTCATCTCATCACAATATTTTCAGCAGTTTCATGCATTTTTTAACTTCATCTTCTTCTAGTTCATCAGTTTTAAACTGCAAAT
Source organism: Protopterus annectens (assembly GCF_019279795.1). Classification (NCBI taxonomy): domain Eukaryota; kingdom Metazoa; phylum Chordata; order Ceratodontiformes; family Protopteridae; genus Protopterus; species Protopterus annectens. Next base: position 966,225,947 of record NC_056746.1, read on the forward strand.
TAATATTTTTTAATATGTAAGTTACTGCAAGAAAAAAATATTCAACTGATGAATGTCCTTTTTGTTACACAGTTCCAGAAGTTTCATAATTAATCAGTTTTGAATGTTAAATCACAAAAAGTTTCTGACCCAATATGTATAAAAGACCACATTTCTTGAGTTTTAATACCTAGAACAGTTACCAAATTATCATTTACATAAAATCTGTATATTACAGTGTCATTTTTGGTCTTCTCTTCTTTAAAAAAAAACAGTTTTACTTAGAGTTTGTTACTGCTCTCCTTTTTGTCTGCTGTCATGGCTCGAAATGTTTTAGTTACAACATTATCTGTGGCCACAAAACTGACACCTTCTCAGTGTGTTGCTACTTTCTTCTTTTACTTTATTTTCACTGATGTATAAGTTATAACTGCAGCATTCTTTGCTACCCCATCATCTGGTTCCTTTTCCACATTATCATCCTCAGCACTTCTGATAAAGTTATTGCCATCCCACCCCATGAAACAGCATAACCGTCACCTGGATCATCCTGTTGATTATTTTTTAACAGAACATCATTAGCAAGCCCTCCTGATGCCAGTTCTGTTGTCTGCACCACTACAACACATACACTAACTTCCTTCCTCCCTTCTTATAATAGCTTACTTCTCAGATAATCTAAAAATACATGTTCCATTGTTTCTAAGATATTACATTGTGCACATTTTCTTCACTTTTATATCTCATGTCTCCTTTCACAGGGAATTGTTTAATATTAATCACCACAAGAAGGTCCCTACCCTTAAACTACTTTTTAAATCTATATTGTCTCTGATGTATGGCTGATAAAATGCCTTCATTCAAATGATTCCAAGGATTTATGTAAAACAATACCATTACTTGTCATACCATAATTTCCTATTACATTCAAATTCTTTTACATTTATTTTCCACTGTTTTATTTTTATAATCCATTTTTCATTTCTTCATCCATTTTCAATTTTATATTTTTCTTTTTGACAAATTTTCTAATAAACACCATATTTATACCATAATACCTGAGCTAAAATTGAGTCATCCATTTCCAACATCTTATTCAGTATCACATGTAAATATAAAGATATTAAATATCTATTTTATTATAAATTATACCTATTTTAATGGGATTCGGTTGTGATCCCGACAAAACTGAAAATATTAGATGTAATAATTCTGTTTTCAAGCTGCTAGGAAAAACATATATAAAACTTTAACTCATCTTACCCAAAACTACAGAATTTATTACATGTATCTATTTCATGTAAACTTAAGTGCCAAATCTTCCATAATTTACTATGTTTTTTGTACTATTTTTCCAGTACTCTATAATACCGTCATAGTTTTAAAATTAAGTACTTAAAATAGTCACTATATGTAAATTAAATGGTATATGCATAGCACTATCATATTTTCCAAATCCATTACTTTTTCTTTTGTTAATACATAAATTTACCCAATCAAGGCTTCTATCTGAAAATTGTACCATAGGACATGTCATATTTTTATCCATAACAATAACAAAAAACATCATCTGCATATGACATCATTAATGGAATTTGCACTTTGTTTAAAAAACTTATATTTTGCCATATTTATTCTTTTATCTACTTCCCCTATAACACCAGCACTTTCATTAAAGCCTGTGAATAAAAAAAAAAACACTACATTAACATTTCTGCAGGGGGGCTTTGCTCCCCTGTGCCCCCCACACCCCCCTACTTTAATATTCTCCCTCCGAGACCGCACTGCAGTGGGGAAAAGGGAATTTTCCCTTATCCGCACCATACTATGGCCTCGGCAACAGGCAAACTTATGGTGAAAAGCACTTTCGCGTAAGTATGCTCGCCCTAAATGGATTTGGACATTTGATCTTTCGATCAAAAGCCCTAGATTCATATATATATATATATATATATATATATATATATATATATATATATATATATGTATATGTGTATACAAGCGCTACAGAATCCTGAAAGTCCAAAATCCTGAAAGTTCAAAATCCTGAAAACTCAAAATATTGAAAACTCAAAATCCTGAAAACACACAGGATACCACCACTTACTATATTCCAGCACAAGTACATACAGAAAGAAATAAAACACAAACTATATTACTGTTCTACAAGCATAAGCTGCGCCCCCACACCACCTGCTACTTAAATATATCAACTCCAAATTAGACCTGTTAGTAACAGCCAGCATTTAATTGCTGGAACCTATGTTCTGAGAGACTGCCTTCCAATCTATCTGCAAATATACAGAGCTGAGTATATTTTTTGGTTTCAGAGTTTGTACTGTTAATTGTTGCTTAGATCTCTGTTGAAACTGTTGTCTCCCTGTTCTGAGAGACTGCATTCCAATCTATCTGCAAATATACAGAGCTGGGTATATTTTTTGGTTTTAGAGTTTGTGCTGTTAATTGTTGCTTAGATCTCTGTTGAAATTGTTTTCCCCACCTCCCCCTATTTTCTGCCGTGTCTTCAGTTGGTATAACTGTTTTTTATAGCTTTTTTGTTATCTAACTCAAGGATCACTTGCATAAATTTAGACCTGTTAGTAACAACCTGCATTTAATTGCTGGAATCTTTGTTCTGAGACACTGCCTATCTGCAAATATACAGAGCTGAGTATATATTTTTTGGTTTTAGAGTTTGTACTGTTAATTGTTACTTAGATCTCTATTGAAACTTTGTCCCACCCACCTTCCCTATTTCTGGCTTGTAGTTTAAATTTGGTGGCTTTTGCAGTTGCCCGCCCCACTGTTGATTTGATCTGGGACACTCCACCAGTTCCGTCTCTTTACCACATTCTACCTAATAAACTCTTTCTGCACTTGCTTTTAGTCCTTTTTAATTTAATTGCATTTTTAAACTGTGTTTGGTCTAATATTGCTACATACTTGTGTGCTAGCTTGCACTGCATGTGAATTGTTTTACTACTGTTTTAGCTACTTTTCTGTAAAAAAAAAACTGTAAGCCTGTTTCCTACCTTTCCTGTAACTAGTGCTCCAGATACAGATTTGCTGTATCCAGGACTGTATGTAAGCTTCTGAGCCCCCCAAGCCTTTCTGTGTTGGAGGGAAACCTTCTAGCTTATCAGTGGGAATGGCAAGCACTAGGTAACCTGTCTACTACATAAGGAGTGGTTCTGGCCCAGAAATTGTAGTTACTGCCTGTTTGGGCAATCTCTTCCATCTCTCTCAACTTTCTGATTTGAATGCCTGCATTTGCACTTGTTTCTGTCCTGTAACTCATCTAGTACAGATATAGATTCTTAGTTTTAGCTCTTAAATTTGCTTATTCGTGCTCTGCACTTGTTCAGAACTTGTAAGCACTATATAAGCTACTAATTACTATAGCACTCAACCTTCCTCATTACCTAGAGGAAAACAGTTTTTGTACTTACTTTTCTCACTTGCTTAGAGAAAAACAGCTCTTGTACTCACTTTCCTCACTTATCTAGAGGAAAATTGTTTTCTATTCAAGTATGTCCAAGGGTCATCTCCCAGTGTTCTCTCCTGTCTATCTGATGAATCTGGGCATCTTGAGGCAATGTAGAAATTGTCTCATGTACACAGACAACCCTCGACTCCTACCAACCAAGACTACAACCTGTGAGCGATGCACTTATCTAGCCAAACTGGAGGTAAAGCTCTCTCCAACCAAGACTGAATTTGACAGTCATGAGGAGAAGGTAAACATTTGCACCACACCACACTCATCACATAGTCTCACTAAATCTACACCACCAAAATCCACACAAAGTAACACAAAAACATTCGCGGATGCTCTCAATAATAATCTGACTAAGCAACAGAGACCTCCAAAGCAGAAACACAAGCAACCTCCATCCCCCAACACAACCCAAATGCCACATAGCCCACAGACTCAGTGTGCCACTCAACCACAGCCAATAAGGCAAAACAATGTACCCAACACACTAGTCATAGGTGACTCTATAGTCAGGCACACTAATGTCCCACTTACCAGGCTAAACAAGGAGAAGGTTACTGTCAGCTGCCTGTCGGGTGCCAGGATCTACCACATAACCCACGCACTCAGGTCACTCCACAACAAGTACAAATATGACTGTCATTGTCCATGTTGGTGTGAATGGCCTGAGACATACCTCCCTGGACTACATGAAAAGGGACATGGAAGTGCTCTCCAATCTTGTAGCCCAGGCAGGTATGACCCTAGCCCTGAGTAGCATTCTGCCATCGCCCAGAATGATACTGCAGTACAAGGACAAAATGTTTGACTTCAACAATTGGCTAAGTTTCTGGTGTCATTCTAAGGGGAAGAATCCAATACACTTATACGCCAAAAGGTTTAATAGAAGCAAAGCTTTCGGGTTAACCACCCTTCATCAGTACATAAAATTGAATGAATCTAAAAGCATTTAAGTAGGAACACAATTTCATCACATGATTCAGCCAGCCTAACAAATTCTTCAAACAATTAATTCTTTAAAAAAACAGTATATACATTCTAAAAATCCTATATGTTACCTAAACTTCTATAAATATAAGAAATAATACTATAACTTTCACATATATATATATATATATATATATATATATATATATATATATCCATACACATCCATATTGCACTTAGAATATTTCATATAACTTACATAATAGATATAGGCAATAATTAATAAAACACAACAATACTGCAAATAATGTAAAAAGTGTTAAAAGTATATACATCTCTCTCAGCCACTCAGTCAAATCTATTAGTGTATTTAGTGTAGGATGCAATAAGGTCTAAATATTTTCTCTTTGTCTTTTGATAAGAACTGGTTTCAGACTAGTCGCTACATTTAATCCAGGTTGTTGTTCTGCATCTAATCTAACTATCCATTCAAGTTCTTTCAATTCTAAAGCATTATTAATATCACCCCCTCTCAAACCAAGGTTAACCTCACAAATCACTCTAAATTTAAATGCAAGCCCTTCATTTTCCTTAATATGTTTACTTAGTGCATTTGTCATGATTTCCCTTCTAATTTCAGACTTGTGTTCTATTATGCGCTCTTTTAACTTTCTGATAGTCTTACCTATATAAAAACTTTTACATTTACTGCAAGTCGCAAGGTAGACTATTTGACGGGTGTTACAATTAGCTAAACATTTAAATTCATATTTTTGTTTTGTTATTGGGTGTTCAAATATATTTGAAGAATCAAATTTATCACCGCAACATGTACAATTGTGGCATTTTTGCATTAAATTTTTCTTTGAATAAGTACTCTTTTCCTCTCTTTCTTTAAAATCTTTATAACATAACTTCTGTTTGAGATTCTCCATACTCCTAAAGGAAAAACTTGGTTTCATTCCTAATAACTCTTTAATCTCCGGTGAAGCCAGCATTATCAGCCAGTTTTTTTCTATGATATTACAAACATCTCTTGTATGGGCATTAAATGTAGTTACATATCTTATTATATTTCTATTATCTGACAAATTACTTGGTTGTCCATTAGATCCACCAAAAACAGGTTTATACTCATTGTTTCTTTTCATTTTAATCTCATTGTATATATGTTCAATAATTTGTGATGGATAATCTAGCTTGATAAAATCCTGCATCATTTCACCTGCCTGGATTGCAAAATTTACGTCTTCTGTATTCAATTTACTAGTTCTAATCAATTGAGCTTTAAGCACACCTTTAAATACATGTTGTGGGTGCATACTATTTTTTCTAATATATCTATTTGCACTCACTTCCTTTTTATAGATTGTTGTGTGTATACCATGTTCCTTCTTATATAATTTAATATCTAAAAAAGTAATATCCTTCTCAGAATATGTCATTTTAAATTTTAAAAAACTTGTAGTATTATTTAAATAGTTGACATAATCAATTAATTCGGCTATATTACCATCCCAAATAAGAAAACAATCATCGACAAATCTCTTGTAAAATTTCACCTTTGTGTTAAGTGTATTGCAATTACTTAAAAGAAATAGTTTTTCCCATTGATATAATACTAAGTTCGCATATGTATTTGCTATTGGGGTGCCCATTGCTACCCCCGTCAACTGTAAATAAAGTTTTCTATCAAATAAAAAAAACATTTTTTGTTAATACCATATCCAAAAGTATACAAACATTTTCAATTTCCCTTACTTGCATAGAGGTCTCAGAGTTAAGGAAAGCCCTTATAGCATCTATGCCATAATCATTTGGGATCACTGTAAATAGTGAAACAATATCCAGTGTCACAAATAAAAAATAATTCTCAGTGTTAGACTCATACCAATTATACAGCGTAATTAAAAAATCTTCAGTATTTTTTAATATAGTCAGGCATTTAGCTAAATACTTATTCAATTGTAACTGTAAATATTTGGAAATTGGCTCCGTTATCCAGCCACTGCCTGATACAATTGGCCTTAATGGGGGATTTTCCAAATCTTTATGTATTTTTGGGATACCATATATTCCTGGTATCCTAGGACAAGGTACCATAAAATAATTAAAAAGATCAATAGAAACATCTTCAGTTAGCTGTAATTCATATATTAACATGTTCACACTTGCTATACATTTTTTAACGTCATTCATAGTTATTTCTTTAAAAACTGTTACATCTGACAAAAAGTTCCCAAATTTCTCATAATATTTAACTCTGTCCATTACAACTATGGCTCCCCCTTTATCGGCCTGCTTAATCACAATGTCATGCTTCCGTTCAAGTTCACATAATGCCATAAATTCTCGGTATGTTAAGTTATAGCGTTTTTCTTTATTAGTTTTTAGATACAGATGCTCCCTTTCAACTACATTAGTAAATGCAAGAACAACAGGGTATGGCTGTGGAATGAAAGTACTCAATTTTTTACATCTAGATTGTTCATAGTTATTTCCTTTAAATATTAATTTCAATGTCACGCTTCTTGCGAAGATTCTCAAATCAATAATCGCTTGCACAATACTATCCTCAGCATAGGGAATGAATTTCATGCCCTTGCTGAGTAGCTGCATTTGATCAAGTGTTAGTATGGCATTCGATAAATTCACAATACCTGTATATGCACCTTCTATTCCATTCAGCGACGTGCTGATTTGCTGTTTGTAGCAGGACTGTTGTTTTTCCTTTTTATTGCTGGTGTTGTCTGTCTGGTAGCTCTTTGCCCAGAGCTGCTTCTTTGAAACGACCGACCTCTTTGTAAAGTTTGCTGTGCAACAACCTTCTCCGGCTGCTTTAGTTGGAAGGGTAAAAAAGAAGAAATTTCAGTTTGTTTATTCTTTTCTTTTGCACCATTTACTGCTACCTTATCATCCAGCTTACGCGAGCTCACTACAGCGGGTGAAGTACTTCCTGCTTCACTCCTATGCGCATCATTAGCTTCCGCTCCTTCTATTGGAGTAAACTGTTGACTGGGTATTATGCTTAAAGGAGTCTGCACCCTATTATCTTGGTTAACAGGCGCAGAAACTGATGGTAATTCAAAAATATCAAGCTGATCTAAACTCGCATTAGAAGGCTTTAATTTTATATTGTTAATTTTATTCACATTTGTAGATTGTCCGAGTTTGCCTTCATTTCTCGGCCAAGAGAAGATGTGACCATTTCGATAGTCATTAAGGTCACGCTGAATTTTGCTTTTTTTCTTTAACTCGAGTTTAACATCTAATGCTTGAACTCGATCCAGAAAAGCTTGATACTGCATGTTACAGTTCACAAAGTGAGGCAAATTAATAATATCATTTTCAATTTTATCAATTTCTTCTATTAATTTTTCTCCACAGATTCAAAGTAGTTATTCATTAGCTTCATATAATTTGCACTCAACTCCAGATTTAGTTGTTGCCACTGCCCAAGTAGATCCATGTAGGTATTACCATACGAAGGCATTTTTAGGATACGTAAACCTCTTGGAACTATACCCAGCTCCAAATAAGCTAAAAAGCTTAATCGCTGCCATTGGAGCTGCTTAAAAGTTTGTACTTTCTTTTCTAGTATAGTCAATAATTTATTAAAATCCCCTTCATCATGACAAACGATTGCCATTTGGGTGGATTTTACATACGAAGACTGCAACAGTGGGTTATCAGTTTTTTGGAGTAAATTCTTTACTAGAGTACTCATTTCTTCAAGTAAATTCAAAATAAATGCTTACAGAATGCGGCTGGCTGCAAGTTCCTTTGTTTGACCTTGACGTTCACACTCACAGTATATAAATCACAATGAGAATAGCAACACAACAAGTTCAGGTTCCAAGAATCCAATACACTTATACTCCAAAAGGTTTAACAGAAGCAAAGCTTTCGGGTTAACCACCCTTCATCAGTACATAAAATTGAATGAATCTAAAAGCATTTAAGTAGGAACACAATTTCATCGCATGATTCAGCCAGCCTAACAAATTCTTCAAACAATTAATTCTTTAAAAAAATTCTAAGGGGATCCAGTATCTATCCGCTTGGGATGACATGGTTGACAGACCACAGTGCTTTGCCACAGATGGCCTGCACCTGTCACCCTGAGATTCCGGATACTGGCTAAGGCTGTTGCTGCTCCTATAGTGAATTTTTTAGGCAAGGTTCAAATGACAAATTCACAACCGTAACAGGAACAGGCAAGCAAAAACTGAGGGTAATGCTACTCAATGTTAGAAGTCTAAATCTCAAAATGCACTCACTCGAAGCACTCCTTAAAATGGAGAACATTGATATCTGTGCAGTGACTGAGACTTGGTTCAAGGCTCCAGAGAGAACCCCTGCACTACCAGGCTATAACTCATACCACACTTTTCGGCCATGTAACCTGGACCGAAACACCAAAGGCAGAGGTGTGTCCATATTCATTAAGGATATCCACACCTCCAGACTAGTTGCTCAGCATAATGTATCCGAGGTTATCCAAGTGCAACTAACCCAAGGGCAAAACTACAATCCAAATTGTAGCTTGCTACAGATCCCCCACCATGCCCCAGGATTTCCACTCCTCTTTTTTTGATGTACTGGAAAATATTAGGGTTCAACCAAACACCATAATAATGGGTGACTTCAACTACCCCACCATTAACTGGGAAAACTACTCATGTACCAACTCCTTAGTGCAACACTTTTTGGAATTCATAAACTCTAATGCCCTGGATCAACTTATCCACACCTCCACCAGGGGCAACAATATCCTAGACCAAGTCATTACCAACATGAGTGACCAGTGTTCCACACCTGAAGTCAACTCCTTGTTGGTCCGAACGATCATACGCTAATCACCCTTGATATCCACATCCTGCCCCTACCCCACATTAAGGAAACCATGGTAAAATTTTCTCCAAAGCTAACTTAATGCTTGTTAAGACAAAAGCGGTGAACTTCATGACACCCATGCAGATGGACAATACAGTTACAACTGCTGAATCTTACACAAATGCACTCTATAAGCACTTACATAAGTGCATGGATCCTGCTATCCCAAACAGAACCAAGACACTATCCTCCAAAAAAAGGAAGCCAATCTGGTGGTCCCCTGCCATAAACAAACTGTACAACAGAAGGAAGAAACTGTTGCAAAAAATCCCATGAGTGGAGGAGCTCCCTGGTCAGCCTCAGTAAGAAGTTGAGATCCCTTATTAGATCCTCCAAAGCTAGCTATGAAAACAAAATCGCCACTAATTCTAAGGACAACCAGAAAGCATTCTATAGCTATGTCAAGAATCTTGATGGCAACACCCAGATCTGCTCTGAGTTACAGCACAATGGCACGTAAATTACAGAACCAATTGATATTGCCAACATCCTGGCAGAAAGGTTCAGTGCTAACTTTACCCCCCTCACCACCTAAAGGGTCCATATCTATACAGGAAGAATGCACATTCCCTGTAATCACAACTATGCAGGTAAAAGCTGCACTTTCTAAAGCCAAAAACACTGCATCCATGGGGCCGGACAACATCCCAGGCTGCGTTTTACGTGAACGTTAGAACGAACTGGCTCCCCACTTAAGCACCATGTTCAATAATAGCCTGGCATCAGGCTTTGTGCCCACTGAATGGCACACAACAACAGCTATCCCACTCCACAAAGGGAGAGCCACCACTGATCCCGGGAACTATCGACTTATTAGATTGACGAGCCTGGTCTGCAAGGCCATGGAATGTATCATCATGGAACTCATAAACAAGACATTGGCAACCTTCAAACTCGGGATTCCACCCAGTTCGGGGATGTGAAAAGCAGATCATGCCTTCTGAACCTGATCGACTTCTTTGAGGCAGTCACCAAAGATGTAGATGACAGTAAGGTAGTTCACACAGCCTATCTTGACCTTGCCAAGGCTTTCGACACCATCCCCATTCTGGAATTATAGCTAAACTCACTAAACTAGGTATAAATCCCTACATCACAAGATGGGTTGCCAACTGGCTCACTGACAGAACCCACACTGTAAAAGTTGCAGACTCCAAATATGACCTCAAAGCAGTGACAAGTGGAGTACCACAGGGTTCCTTCCTGGGACCTCTCCTGTTTGGTATATACTTCTCTGAAGTACAGGCTAACACAGAAGGCCTCTGGCTAATGAAGTTCACAGATGACAGCAAACTCGGAGCCATAGTCAAATCCCCAAATGATGTGGACATCCTACAGAAGGGCCTCGCTGAGACAGATGCCTGGTGTCAGAGCCATGACCTCAAGCTCAATGCCAAAAAGTGCAGTGTCATCCTTTTTGGTAAAAACTCTGTACCCATGAACTACCACATAGGCAGCAATCTACTTAACACAGAATGTTTGATAAGAGACCTTGGGACCCAGGTAGACAGTAGTCTCTCCTTTGATAGTCACATCACCACAGTAGTCAGGAAGTCCTTTTACGTGGCACACCTCATCATAAAAGGGTTCTCATTCAGGAAAAAAGAGGTCATTGTTCCCCTCTATTTAACACTCATTAGACCAATTATAGAGTACAACACCCCTTTTGGAATGTACCTCACAAGACATCTGCAGCAGCTGGAAAAGCCACAGAAGTACCTCACAAAGAGGATTACTGACCTCAAACACATGCCCTACACTGACCATCTCAAAAAACTCCAGCTTTACTCCGTAGCATATTGCCTACTCCAAGTTGATCTCTGCCTAACATATAAAGCTATGTCAAACCCAGAGCTGTTGGACATGGTACACCTAAAGAAATCCCAATCCCTCCGAGCTACATGCTCTAGGGACCTAAACCTTGTCACCACAATAAACAGGACATGCTGGAGGGATAGATTCCTGTCCCAGAGACTTCCCATACTCTGGAACAGGCTACCCATCTATGATAAGCAAAGTTCTTCATTAGCACTCTTCAAGAAAAATCTTGATGAGTGGATGGAAAATAGGAAATACACCCCAGGGATGACTTCTGTGTCTCTGCTTGACAGTGGCACAGGAAAATAACTTTATTGGGTGGCGTAAGCCAGGGAACCTTGTTGGCTAGGCTTACGTAGGCCCTTGGGCCGATAGCCTAGTACCTACCTATGAACCTATGAACCAAGATTGCACTTAGTGTAGTGAAGTGCAATCTCGGAGTTGATATATTTAAGTAGCAGGGAGTGTGGGGGGCACAGGGGGGCTTGCCCCCCTGCATATAGTTGAAGAGTAATATGTTTCTGTATGCACTTGTACTGGAATATAGTAAGTGTTGGTATCCTGAGTGTTTTCAGGATTTTGAGTTTTCAGTATTTTGAGTTTTCAGGATTTTGAACTTTCAGGATTTTGGTCTCAGGATTTTGGGCTTTCAGGATTCTGTAGCGCTCCCATATATATTTATATACTTTATAATTTTGAAATACTGAAATATCGAGTTTCAGTATCTCGAGACCATAAAGTTGAATGGACGAAAATCGCAAACCCAGAAATATCAAATCTGAAATGTCGAACCCGCGGTATGGATAGCGCACTAGGTAAGTGTTGGTTTTTATGGTTTTGGGGAGGATTTGTGTGGTTTTGAGTGTGTTGGGGAGTTTTATGTGTGGGTTAGGGTAGGTAGGTAAGAATGTGAGTGTGTTAGTGTTGGCGTTGGTAGTGTTTGTGTGTATGTGATGTGTGTTTGTGCAGGGGGGGTGTGGAATGTGTGCTGCTGGGATGTATGCAATATAGAATGTACTGCGACCTCAAAGTTAGTATATATTAGTAGGGGTGGTGTGGGGGGGCACAGCCCCCCACATGGGCAGTGCAGGGGGGCTTGCCCCCTGCATATAGTAAGGGTAGGTGTGTGTGTTTGTTTAGTTGTGTGCGTGTGTGTTGTGTTGCCATTTTTTAGTGTCGGGAGGTATGGGTGTTTGTATGTGTTGTGTATTGTACGCTCTGTGTGTTCGCGGTTTTGTGTTTCATGGTTTTGTGTGTCACAGTTTTCTGGTTTCGGTGTTATGGATTTTCAGCTTTATGGTCTTGTGATACTGAAATTTGATATTATGATGTGAATCCATATATACATATGTGTGAGCATGTTTATCTATTTAATCTATGTATGTGTGTATATATATATATATATATATATATATATATATATATATATATATATATGTATATGGGATCACTACTAAATCCCGAATACTTACATTACCGAAGACTGGAATTCCGAGACCAGATAATCGAAAGATGAGAAGACTGAAAGATCAGAAGTGAAAATTTCAAAATCGCGAAATACGGAGATGTCAGGAGGTTAGGTGTATCTATATTTGGTTGTGTTGGTTAGGGGCTTTAGTGTGCGTGTGTGTAAGTGTGTATTGTGACTGTGATGTGTGTGTGTGTGCAGGGAATGTAGGTGTGCGGTGGTGTTTCCATGTGTTTTTCTGTATAGTGCGACCTTGGAGTTAGAATATTTAAGTGGGGGGGTGTGGGGGGTGCAGTGGGGCTTGCCCTCCTGCTTTTCTGTAGTGTAGGTTTGTATGTTTTAGGTGATGGTGTGTGTATGTGTATGCGTGTGGTTTATGTTTAGTGTAGTGTTCGGTATTTAAAATTTCGTGCTTCCGGTCTTCCGGTCTTCTCGGAATTCTATATGGGCAAAACATCAAGAAAATTATTAGACAGAGTAAAAGAACACCTGGCCACCATCAGGAGCCATGATTTCAAAAACTCTCTAGCAAAGCGCAGCATTTCATGCAAGGACTTTAAAGCTTTTTCTTTCTTTATTCTTGAGCAAGTTCAAGATTTTTTAGTTGACAATAATATGCTGCTTGAGGCAAAGGAGATAAACTGACAGTTATTGGTAAATACTGAATGCACCAGGTCTTAATGAAAATTTAAACATCTGGTGTGCTCAGCATTGGTTCAGGTTGCCCCCACGACCCCACCATATGGTATCTAGCCGTAGATGGCAGTGGTCCATACACTGTGCGTATCTGGTTTCCCATTAGACTAGCCTTTTCTGACCTCACAAGGATTGATTGACTAGCAAACTGATTGGTTAATCTTTCTAGGGCAGTGATTAATTGTCTTACACTTCTTCATGCATTGTGATAGGTCAGTTTTGTCACTATTGTTATTGGTTGTTGATTCTCAGGAGAAAGGTTTTCATCGGTTATTGTTCACATGTATAATAAGCCTTTTTACTACTAATATACCTTACATTCAAGTCCGTATTTATTTCTGATGAAGTTCTTCAAACAATAAAGAATGAAAGTGCTCTATAACTGAGTTGGCAGTTTTTTCTGCAAGGGTTTAGTATAGAGTTTTTTCAGTTTTCTTAGTTCCACGGTTTTCGTCTTTTATGTGTGTGTGCGTGTGTGTGTGTGTATATATATATATATATATATATATATATCTATATATCTATATCTATATATATATATATATATATATATATATATATATATATACACACATATGAGTTTGTGGGTGTGTATGTGTATATTTATTTTGTTATTGTCATTTGCTAACTGAGATATTCTGACTGGGATGAATTCCCTTTTCCTGTGGAGGTCTGAAGTAAAAGTTTACAGCTGATTGTCAAAAAAATCAAATATATAAGTGTTTATTTACAAAAGTATGCACAGACATGTAAATTATGTCATTCTTCATATTTTGTCACTATTCTCACTAATTCCCTGCTTATTAACTTCTTCTGATTCCCCTTCTGTGCATGCTAACTCTCACAATATATTTATCTCTTGTCCACTACATACTATCTAGTAGTCCTGTTTTACAGATTTATTGACTATACTTTATTCTCCTGGGTTTCATTACCTTTGACTGCAACTTCTCATAAAGCTATTATTTCATGTATTTTGGTTTAATCCTAAATATACTGTAATTGCTTGGTAGAATTTCTGCTTGGAAACATTCTTCCTTGGGTATAATTGTGTAAAACTGTGACAGTTATGTTCTTTATTACATATATATTTTCTACTTTTTGAATGCCCTGTAAAACATTGGAGCCTTTGTCTCTGGGCTTCCACAGAAAATGGGTCACAACCCACACACACAACCCAGTAGTCAAAGCATAAATAAATAAATACATACATGCATAAGTAGATACTTTTATAAATACATACATACATGCATACATAGATACATATTGCCCATACATGCTGTGAAGATGTGGTTTGAGAAGATGTGAAGTATTGCCAGCTATGCCAGGAAAAGTGGGGACAGTAGATGTGTAACATATGCCAGCACATCTAGCTGGAATTTAGTAAAAAATTATGTTATTTGATTATCAAACAGATTTGTACAGATGCTTATGTTGAACATGGATTTGTAAAGTTGCTTGTGTTGATGACATATCAACAGTGGGTCCTGAATGTATTGTAACAGAATTAAATAGGGTCTATATTAGAAGACTGAAAGTTTAAAATCGTGAACTCTCTAAAGAGCGAAAATGCTGGACCTCAAAATCATTATTGGGGGGGGGCTGTGCCCCCCACACCCCCTGCTAAAGATATATTTTCCAACTCCGAGATTGCATTACAATGAGGAAAGGGCAAATATTCAGATATTCACTGTACTGTGATCTCAAAAAAAGCACTTTGAGGTCCGGCATTTTCAGTCTTTAGAGTGTTCGCGATTTTAAACTTTTTGTATTCTAATATAGACCTAATTCAATATATATGTTAACAGAGGGTATTGGAAGAGAGGAGTTTGAGCTCAACTCCAGCTAACTTTGGAAAATAGTGAGAAACTGAATTGATTGGCCTAGGTCATTGAGATGTTATCTCATAGTTCTGAATGAATCCAGAGAAGCAATGTCTGTAAGAAGCATGGTTTGATAGTCTCTGTAGAAGGAGTAGAAGTTTATAATTGTTTTATGACTTCCAGAAGCTGCACCAGATCTGAACAATACTCTTGTGCGTGTATTATTGACATATAGTTGCTAAATCCTGGCAGTTTCTAGCAATGGGGGTTTGCATGGGGACCAGAAAGTCAGATGACCAGATGTATGTGATGTCATACTGTACAGAAATGATGTTTTAATAGTAGGTGAGACAGAAGTCTCAGGGCATTCTGTTTCTTGAAACCTGACCTAGAAGGATCCCTCACCTACTTCATCTTGCCTTGCTCTGTTAAGTAAGTAGGAACAGTAATTTTCTAGATCAGACAGGAAAATATAGTGAATATAGTTTAGCATTGTTTTTCTCAATGTAATGTGATCATGAAGTTGGTATATATAATTTGCAAGGGTGTGGGAGTGCATGGGGGGCTTGCCCCCTGCAAAAACATAAAAAGGAAGATTTTTGTGGGGGTTTTTTGGTTTGTGTTTTTGCAAACTTGATCATGTGGTCTCAACCATATGAATTTTGAGTTTTTGAAAACTTGATCATCTGACATAGACCAGTATAAATATATATGGGTCTACCTGATAACACCGACATGCCAAAACACCGACAACGAATTAACCGACACGACAAAACCGAAAGAAACCGAAAATTCAAAAACACGAAACTTCACATGCCCGACAAACCACAATCCCGACAATCAACAAAACAAATACCTTTCCCGAAAAACACACACACAACACAAGCACACCAAAAACCTTAGAAACCTACACTAAACCTTACATATACAACTATCTATGCACTAACATTAACCCAAACCCTAACCCACACTTACCTTACCCACACCCTAACCCTAACTCACTTAATCCTCCCCTAACCCTTAAATCTGTCACTATTGCACACTTACCTTACCCGCACCCTAACCCTAACTCACTTAACCCTCCCCTAAACCTAAAGTCCATCACTATTGCACACTTACCTGACCCACACCCTGCCCTAACGTCCATCACTATCACACACTTACCTTACCCACACCCTGACCCTAACATCTGTCCCTATCGCACACTTACCTTAACATGTCGGTGTTCTCAGTGTCGGGATTCTCAACTGTCAGTCTTCTCCATTGTCGATCTTCCGGTGTCAGTGTTCTCGTCATCAGTGTTTAGACCTTTCGGTGTTTTCAGGTAGACCCATATATATATATATATATATATATATATATATATATATATATATATATATATATATATAGGTATAGATAGATAGATATAGATACCCAGTCCGTATTTAGATTTTACTTCTATAATAAATTTTTATATGACTCTTGAGTGGAATTATTACTATAGTGTGGATGGGCTGATCCTGACCTGGTGGAGAATTGTTTTTTTGCAGATATATATATATATATATATATATATATATATATATATATATATAGTTACACTTTATAATCTCAAATTACTGAAATCTCGAAATTCAGTAACTCGAGACCGTGAAGCTGAAAACCAGAATGCCAAAAGTGCATAAGAACGAATTCGAATATCTCGAATCCGCACTTTTGTATTTCTGGTACATCACGTTTAGTGTTATGGTGCCTGAAACGGCAGGTGAGTGAGTGTTTATGTGTGTTTCTGCATGCTGTGTGCATGTGGGTAAGGGTAGGGAGGTGTAAGTGTGAGTGTGAGTGTTGGATTTGTTGGTGTTTGTGTATGTGTGATGTGCATTTGTGTGCGAGTGAGTGCAGGATGACGTGGTGTGAGATTTTTTTTTTTTTATGTTATGTGCGACCTCGGAGTTGGTATATATAAGCAGGGGGTATGTGGGGCACAGCCCCCCACATAGGGGGGTGCAGGGGGCACAGCCCCCCTGCTTATATGTAGTATAGAGTTGTGTGGTTTGTGTGCTGTGGGTGGAATGGTGTGTATGATAGGTGGTGAATGGTGTATGTACGTTCGTGATTGTGTGATTCAGGATTGTGGTTTTGGTGTTGTGAATGGTTAAACTTTATAGTGTCGGTTACTGAATTTGGAGCTTTCAGTAATTTGAGATTATGAAGTGAAACTATATATATATATATATATATATATATATATATATATGTGTGTGTGTGTGTGTGTGTGTGTATATATATATATATATATATATATATATATATATATATATATATATATATATATATATATATATATATAGATATATATACACACACACACATAAATATATAGATATGGGATCTGGACACATGCTTGACTAGTATATGTCCGAATCACAAAACATCGAACACACATACATAAAAGCGCTTAACATCTTACCCACCTTAGGAAACATACTTGAAAAATTAATTTGCAGTCAACTAGTAAAGCACATGAATCAAAGTAAGCTGCTGTCCTAGAAACAACATTGCTTTTGGACAGAACATACTACTATGATAGCATTCTGGATACCTATAGATGAAATACTATTTAATATAAACAAATGCCTACATACAAATGCAATATTTATTCGACCTTGTTGACTATTCCATCCTCATAACTCATATGACAGAACTCAAAAGTCCTGGGGCAACCCAATCATTCAAAAATAACTTCTCCAGTCATGGCTTCCAAGTCAAAAATGGATCATCCACTTCCAGACAGCACCCCCTTACTCATAGGTGTACCTTAGGGTTCTTTCTTATCCCCTTTAATGTTTTCCATTTCCATTAATAAAACACTTTTCAACTACTTGTTTCAGCTATCAATCTTACTATATGCACACAATATGAAACTGTTTCACTATGACAACTTCTTACTCACCCTTCAACTACAATTATAAACTTACTTCCACTCACTCATTAACTAGATTATTAACAACAACAACAAAAAATACCTAATTCTTAACTGTTCTAAAAATAAACGTGTTCTGTGACACTAAATGCAAACCACCAAACTCAGTATTCCTTTAGTAATCGGACTTCTAGGCAGTACATATATTGGAAATGCAACTACCTTTAGATCTCTAAGAACCTGGCTTGACATTTCCCTTACTCTTCATACCTACTTAAGAAAGAAATCTTGAATGTGTCTTACTATTTCATGCTGCTGATGCCTCAGAAATATTCAAACCATCTCTAAAAATATTCAGTTAATTACTCTCTTCCGTAAGGAAGAACACCATTGTCTCACAATAACTAAAGCCAGATGGTTTCCAGTCAGATATACGTTACATCTATTAATAGCCTAAACATTCTTTGCTCTCCTAAATTTATATTATTTTACTCTGTTTCTTGCTAAGCTTTCCCCCCAATTTTTTTCCTACAGTCTCAGAAATCATACACCAGGCACAACTTCTCCACTGGGCCCCAAACTCTATTAATTGTTTTCAACTTATCTCAAGGAAATTGCTTCATATCCAAAGTTCCAGACACAACAGAAGTCCTACCTTGTACAATAATCTAAATGCACGTGCCCTCAAACTGGACATATAATATCACTGTCTTCCTCCATCAAAATCACTTTTTTCCTAAATGGCATCCATTTGCCAGGAGAATATTGCTATAATTATTCCAGCACCTTCTCTACCTGCCTACTACCACTCACCCTCCTGAATTCCTCCCCCTCCCACTCTACTGTTTCTCCTTCACATAATTCTGTATACATTGTATGTGCATAAATATGAACTTGAACTGTATTCTTAATACACTGCATTCTGTCTTTAATAATCTATTTGCTACTACAAGTCAGCTGCTGTTGTAAACTATAAACTTACCTGTATTTGTAAAATTCTTCTTAACACCTTTATTAAATTATCACTAAAGACATAGGCAAACAGAAATTATTATAAAAGAAAACACTCCATATTAATGTTTCCAGCTACATACATTATAGGTCACGTATGTTATTATCACTGTTATCAGTCCATTATATAAATTGCTCAATGTCTGCCTTCCCTTAAACCTCACTCCTCCAGAACATTGATTTACGTATATTGTTTCCACAATTTCCATTTATTTCTATATAATTTGATCCTTCTTTTGCTAAAGATCACACTTTCAGTTCTTTTATCTCTTTTACAATATTCAAAACTTCAAAATAGGTTCATAGGTTCATAGTAGGTTACTAGGCTAATGGCCCTAGGACCTTTGCAAGCCTAGCCATGTAAAAACCCCAAGTATCCTAGTTGACCATAGTTAGATGGTTGTTGTTTTCAGAGTGATGCTATGATCAGCACCGAGGGCCCCTTTCCATTAGGGCCATAAGTGCCACCGCTGTGGTGAATTTTCAGTTTCCCATCCAATTGCCAAGATTGCACTTAAATAGGGTCATTGAGAAGCTTTGTTTCACATGAAGTGGGACCTTATTCCATAGGAGGAGCAATCTCTGGGAGACATATCTGTCTCTTGCGCAAGTTCTATTAATGTCACAGGCCAGCTCTGGAATAAGAGACTCTTGTCCCATTTGATTTGTGGATATGCAGCATTTCCATTAGGGCAGGGTCAGAAACTGCTCTGTAAGCTAGGTGTAGGTCACCTCTCAACAGACTTCTCAACCGCCCAGATTTTCACAAAATGTCCAGATTTTTGCCTCATAGTTTTGGTCTGTTCATCATAAAATTTGTGGTTTTCTGGATTTTTGTGACAAATCATTGAGGACTGAATTCACTATATAATGACAGGCAATTGAGTTTCAGACTTCATTTCCTTCAGAAAGTGCATTGCAGCACAAGACCTTTTATTCAAGTTTCATGGTATAATGACATCTCTCACATAATGTATTTATTTGCTTAAAAGCAGGTGGTTGTCAGTATATGAGAGGCAATTGCTACATTGCCTCAGGATGCCCATGTCAATCAGGCTGGCTGGAGCAATGTTAGAAAAGTAACTCTCCATAGCAGCAGGTAATTGCTGGTTTGTGGGAGGACAAAAGATCAGTTATTGCTCTGGGATTAGCAAGGGTACTTAAAACTATACAGGATTAGAGAAGAAAGTGGGGCAATGCTTGACAGTGCTTAGCTGAGCTTCCTGTAGTGCAACAGTGTGCAACAGAGTTGCCTGAAGAGCAGCATGGAAGCCTGAAAGGGTTTCATTGAATGGTGTTCAGAGAAAAAAAATGTGATTCTAGGTATTTGTGTCTATACAAGGCACCATTAACCCCCATTGTGCAGTGCACAGCTACACCAAGCTCTGAGCAGCACCAGTAAACTGAGCGTAAACCCTCCAAATGCAGTGCTTAAATGCAAGAAGATTTAAACAGTTCTAAAACAATCTACCAATAGAAAAGCCCCTCACAGAGCCTTTATTCAAACAATCTCCAACTTAGATGGATCCTGGGCTACACACTTCTTCCAGAAGATGAAAGGGGCCATCTTAATGTAAGATGGCTGGTGTTAGTGCTCAGGCGATACCAAACATTCTAGATTAGATTAGAGTAGCATCCTGCCCTCACCAAGAATGATACCTCAGTATAAAGAAAAAATTATCAATTTCAACAATTGGCTAAGCTTCTGGTGTCATTCAATGGGGATGCAGTGTCTATCAGCCTGGGACAACATGCTTGACAAGCCATGTTGCTTCGCAAGAGACAGCTTGCACCTGTCACCCCTAGGCTTTCGAATACTGGCCAAGGCTCTTGCCGCCCCCATAGTGCCTTTTTTAGGCAAGGCTCAAAAGTCAAACCCACTTCCATAAACAGCACAATTAACAAAAAACTGAGGGTTATGCTACTCAACGCCAGGAGTTTAAATCTCAAAATGCACACGCTTAAAGCACTCCTCAGTATGGAGAATGTCGACATCTGTGCATTAACTGAAACCTGGTTCAAGGCTCCAGAGAGCACCCCAGCGCTACCAGGCTACAACTCATACCACACATTTCGGCCACAGAACATGGACCGAAACACAAAAGGAGGGGGTGTATCCATATTCATCAAGGATACCTACACCTCCAGGTTAGTGGTGCAGCATGATACTTCTGAGATCATCCATGTGCAACTAACATCGGGCAAATCAGCAATGCAAATTGTGGCCTGCTACAGATCACCCTCCATGACCCAGGACCACCACTCCACCTTTCTGGAGACACTGGAAAACATAAAGGTTCTACCGAACACCCTGATATTGGGCGATTTCAATTACCCTACCATTCACTGGGAAAACTACTCGAGTACAAATTCCCAGGCCCAGCGCTTCCTAGAATTCATCAACTCAAATGCCCTGGATCAACTGGTAAACTCCCCTAACAGAGGTGAAAACATATTAGACCTGGTCATCACCAACATGGGCGACAGGTCTTCCACACAGGAGGTCAACCCGTCACTGGTTAGATCAGACCATAAACTAATTACTCTGGATGTCCACATGCCACCACCACCCCCAACTAAGGAAACCACAGTAAAAAACTTTTTTAAAGCAAACTTCACCTTACTTAAGACAGAGGTGGTAAGTTTCACAGCCCCCACGCTAAAGGATAACGTTGCCCAAGATGCAGAAACCTTTACAAATGCACTCTATGAGCACCTACAAGGATGCATGGATCGTGCCATCCCTAGCAAAACCAAGACTCACTCCTCTAAGAGAAGGAAACCAGTTTGGTTGACCCCTGCAATAAACAGGCTATACAATAAAAGGAGGAAACTAGTTCAGAAAAAAAGCAAATCCCAAGAAGGAAAGACATCCCTGATCAGTATCAGTAAGAAACTAAGGTCCCTCATGAAATCATCCAAGGCTAACTTCGAAAGAAAAATAGCCAAGGATTCAAAAGATAACCACAAAGCCTTCTTTAGCTGTATTAAGAATCTACTCGCAACTTGCAGATATGCACTGAACTAGTGCAAAATAGCACAAAATATACTGAACCTACTGATATTGCCAACATCCTGGCAGATAGATTCAGTGCAAACTTCGCCCCCCTCTCACCTCCAAAAGGGCCCACAACAATACCGGAAAATTGTAGTGTCCCAAAAATCACAGATGCACAGGTGAAAACAGCCCTTTCAAAAGCCAAAAACACAGCGTCAGTGGGACCAGATGGTGTCTCAGACTGCGTCTTGCACGAACTACAGAACGAACTAACCCCCCACCTAAACACGTTGTTCAACCTCAGCCTCTCCACAGGCTACATGCACATAGAATGGTGCACAGCAACGGTTATTCCTCTACACAAAGGAGGGGCCACAACTGACCCTGGTAACTATCACCCCATAAGCCTGACTAGCCTGGTCTGCAAGGCTATGGAGTGCATCATCATGAAACTCATTAACAATATATTGGGAACTTCCAAACACTTGACGCCGACCCAGTTCGGCTTTGTTAAGGGCAGATCATGCCTACTAAATCTGGTTGACTTCTTCAAGACAGTCACCAAGGCCATAGATGAGGGAAAGGTAGTTCACACAGCCTACCTTGACCTCGCCAAGGCTTTCGACACCATTCCCCACTCGGGTATTACAGAAAAACTCACCAGCCTGAAAATAAACCCCTATGTCACGAGATGGGTTGCCAACTGGCTTACAGACAGAACTCACATGGTAAGAATAGTGGGCTCCAGGTCCGACTCTAAACCAGTCACAAGTGGTGTCCTGCAAGACTTGGTCCTGGGACCCCTACTGTTCGGCATTTACTTCTCAGAAGTACAGGCAAATACAGGAGGACTATGGCTAACCAAGTTCACCAATGACTGCAAACTGGGAGGCATAACAGACTCTCCGGCTGACATGGACATCCTCCAAAAGGGCCTTACTGAGACAGACACCTGGTGTCAAAGTCATGGCCTCAAGATAAATGCCAAAAACTGCATAGTCATCCCATTTGGGAAAAACAAAAGACCCACGAATTACCACATAGGTGGCAGCCCCCTTAATACAGAAGAGGTAATAAGAGATCTGGGGACTCAGGTAAATTGTAATCTCTCCTTTGACAATCATATTGCCAAAGTAGTTAGGAGATCCTTCTATGTGGCCCATCTAATTACTAAAGGGTTCACATCTAGAAATAAAGAGGTTATAGTGCCCCTCTACTCATAACTCATTAGACCCATCATAGAGTACAATGCCCCATTTGGGATGTACCTCACAAGACACTTCCAACAGCGGGAAAGACCACAAAGGTACCTCACCAAGAGGATTACTGGCCTCAAACATATATCCTATGCAGCCCGACTGAAAAAACTCTGGCTGTACTCAGTGCCATATCGCTTACTCAGAGGTGATCTCTGCCTGACTTACAAAGCCATGTCCAACTCAGAATTGATGGACATGCTCCACCTAAAGAAATCCAAGTCACTGCGAGCCACGCACTCTAGTGAGCTAAACCTTGCCACAACAATAAATAGAACATGCTGGAGGGCTAGATTCCTGTCACAGAGACATGCTTTGGAACAAAATTCCAAATTACATCAGGCAGAGCCTCTCACTAACACTCTTCAAGAGAAACCTCGATGAGTGGATGGGTAACAGAAAATACACCCCTGGGATCACTTCATTGGCTCTGTTTGATAGAGGATCAGTTAATTAATTAATTGCTAGGCTTATAAATGTCCTCGGGCAGATAGCCTAGTACCTACCTATGAACCTATGAACCTATTACGCAAGTCTGAATCTAGCCTATGCTATTTAAGGCAGATGAAGCAAAATATACAAGTGCAGAATAAATCAGTCACAGCAGCAAAAATAGTATAACATGAAGCAACAGTTCAGTGAAACACAGTCAAGTGCAAAAAACAGGCTTAAATTCTAATTATTTGTTGAAGATTTCAGTGGATGCCTTGGATTCGCTTAGATGTACTTCAGATCTCTGGCTAAGTTTTTCATTTTCTAGTAATAGATTTTTTGGCAGCCACTGGAAGTAAACTTAACAAGGCCTTACTATGTCTAGGCAATTTAAATTCTGTGCCCCAGATCAAAAGAATCCTTTCTTTAGTCACAATCATTTGCTCATCCAATATTTCTGACAGAGTATGTTGTAGGGATTTTTTAAAATCTGCCAACTCTTTGCACTCTCAAAACATATGTTCTCAGTTACCTCTTGGTTCCCCATCCCACATCCAACTTTTGCCATCTACCTGAGAAAACATTCTTTGGAGTCTGCTGGGGGTATAAAAATACCTATGAAAATATGTCCAAATGAAAATCCCAAACCTTGTAGACTTTGTTGCATACTTGGGGTGCCATGCATATGTTCTCCCATTGTTCTCTTGTAAATTGCTTATCCAGTCTCTCTTTCCAATATCTTCTAACATTCTCTTATTGATTCTATTAGTTATTATGCAGTATTTTATATGCCTTACTAATTATCCTTTTTTAACAGCAGCTTCTGTTCTAAATGCAACTAAAACTTTACCAGATCAGGTCCTTTCCTTCGGATTCCCCTATCACTTTCTCTTTGCCTATACTCTGAAATCAATCCCTGGTTGGGAAGGCATGCTCTAGCTTGCAGTCCTAATGTCTTCTTGGCCTCATCACATTCTGGTATCGTTCCCTCTCCAGCTATTTGCTCCCAGTACCTTTGTTCTTTTGCAATTTTTTCCAGTAAATTCCATCCTGTCTTGCATATTCTCTGTACCCCTACTTGCAGTAATCCCTATAGGTAAAATCTCCTGTCTATTTTCTCATGTTGGCTTAGTTCTTAGAATGCTTTCTGCTACTTTATGAATATAAAATTCGATATGGCTGTTATTCTTCTTAAGTATCTGTAACCAAAAGCCCACTTTTTCCTTATTTCTTGAATTTCACTGGTTTCATCATCACCCCTTTCCATTTTGATTTATAACTTTCTTCTTGTATTTTATATATATATATATATATATATATATATATATATATATATATATATATATATATATATATATATGCCTTAATTGTGTAGCTCTAAAATATCCCTTCAAATCAGGTAATCCTAAACCACGTTGTTCTATTGGAAGGATCACGTTATCACACTTTGCCCTTTCCTGCTTCCCCTCCCAGATAAATTCCTTCAACTCTTTATTAATTATTGTCCACAACTTCTCTTCTGGTCAAAAAAAATTTGCCTGACCTCCATATAAAATTAAATTGACTAAATATATTTTCACTGCTTGTATCTTACTATCCATATCCATAAACAATTGCTTCCAATTTCTCACTTTTTATATAATCTTTTGTTTAATCTCTTCCCACATATCCTTAGCTGCCATAACTTAAGCCTTTTTATTCAGTATTCCTAAATACTTCATCATATCATGTCTCCATAAATATGGGTATTATTGAACTAATCCATGCATGGGTACATAATTTACATCTCTAGCCTTTGTTTTCTTAATTAATTTTATATCCTAAAAAGACATGAAACTGTCTCAAAATATTCCATAACACTGAGATGTCCTTTTCTGGATACATTGGGTAGAAAATATTATCTGCAAATAAAGCAAACTTTTCTTGATTACCATAACAATTATATCCTTGAATTTTGGGGTTCCTTATTTTCTTTGCTAGTGGCTCTAAATATAAATCAAATAACGATGGAAAAAGAGGACACCCCTGGTTGGTTCCTCTGTTTAAACATAACTTATCAGAGAGAAAACCTCCCACTTTCATTCTTGCCTTTGATCCCTCTTATATCCTCCTAATTAACCTTATTATTGTATCATGGAATGTAAATGCTTCCATTGACCTACTAATAAAATTGCAGCTTACTCTGTTGAATGAGTCTCTGTATCAAGACTTACCAGCCAACTGTGATATTTAAATTCATAGGTTCATTGATTAAAACAAACAGCAAAAGCAGCCACTGCAGATTGTAGACCAAGTAAAATCCAAAAACCAAAATGATCAAGACAGTTAAATGGTTCCAAGTATGACTTTTATTGAAAAAAAAAGTAAAATATTACATATTAGCTCTTTCATCAAATGTATTGTAGACATCATCAGAAAAATAAAAAGACCTAAAAAGGCTATAACATCATGAAAGGAGTCTATATGAAGCTGGGTCTGATGGGTCTTTACCATCTTTAGATATTACAGTCATCACAGTTTTCTTCCAATATGTTGGCGCTTCTCTTCCTTTGAAAATACTGTTAAACAAACCTTCCAGATCTTTATCATTTTCTTCCCTCCTAACTTTCAAGCTTCCACAGGAAGCTCATCCATTCCTGGAGACTTTACAGCAGCTAAATTATACATCCATTTTCATTTTTTCTCCTCCTATCTTAACTGTTAATTGAAAATGGGGTTGAAGATGGATGGCTGGATGGTTGAGCATCATCTGCTTCTATTATTGGTATAGACTTAAGTCTTCCATAAATATTTCCATTTCTGCTCTTTCTTGATTTTGAAATTTCTCTGTTTTATACAAATTTTCATAACACTCCCAAAATATCTCTAATACCTGTATAGGATTTCTGGTTATTTCTGTTGGTACAGGCTCCCTAAGTTTGACGACAACCCATTTTACTTTCTGTTGCCTAAGTCGATATGCTAAATGTTTTTTGTGCTCTGGAGTTATTATCAAAAATATTTTGCTTAACAGCAGTCTTTCTAAATTCATGCTTATTATCCAAATAGTCTCTTATACTCTTTTTAGCACTCTGCAATTGCACTACTTCTTGTTCTATGACATTACCCTTATTCTGTAATAAATTTCCCTTTAAAAAATTCCTATTATTTCTTAGGCATAGCACTTTTTCTTTTATTTCTATCATATTTTAAACTCTATATTTACTTTATCCCACTCACTAGCTATAACTTCTGAAGAAATGTATATCTTCCCTAATAACTCTCAAATAATTTCCACTCTCCATTTCTTCAATTCCTCTTTTTTACCAGGCAGGTAGAAAAGCACCATTGTCCAGTTTTACTTTATTACCCTGCAGTATTATCTTAATTTTTATTAGTGCTTGATCTGAAATAGCTATTGGATGTATGTCAAAGCTTTCAATTAAATATACATGTTCCTGTGAAATATAATTACAATTTACTGGACCAAAACAAGATAAAAAGAGCACCAAACCAAAAAAAGAGACAATAAATCCAACCACAGGACTACCAACGTAACTTTGTTAAGTGCTTTCATTCACTTTACTGCACATGAGCTTTTTCAGAACAGGTGGAAACGAGCAATGATCCACAAATGTTTGCCTTCATGCTGATTTATTAAAAAGCTAGTAAAACCTCAGCCAGAAAAGGAACAGTAGGACTTACCTCTGGAGCCAGAGTGGTGTTTGCCTGAAAGTGGCTGCTGGCTAGGTGCCAAACATAATCAATCTGGACTCAGCCTAAGAAGAGTGTGTTGAATGTGTGGGCTTGCTACATAGAAGTAAAGAGTCAGAGTCAGATGCAATGCCATAGGAAGCAGGAACAGGATGTTTGATACCAGAGTAGACCCAGCAATGGAAACTGAAATACTGAATGTCACCTCACTGCTGAGAAAGGAGTGAAGCTTTTGCAGGAGTTTTAATAGCACTAGCTAAATACAGTTTCCTTAACTGTGCACAACACTGGTTTTGGAACCCATTTTCTCATCTGAGTAATGGTCTCTCTTCCCTTCTTTAATGAAGTCACCCCTTAAAGATGCCCTTTGTGGATGTGGGAATACTCACAATTCCCTGACTATGTGCAGCACAGTTGGAGTTTACACTGGTTGAAGAGAATATCATTTTGCTATGACTGTGAACTACAGAAAGGTAAACTCTGCCTTGTGCTTTTGCATTGGCCCTTAGCTGTTTGGAGTATACAGCTTTCTTGAAGACTGTGGGAAGAGTGTTTGATAGGCTACCACTCACTGATATCTCCACCAGAATGATGGTGATACCTAGAGAGGTGTGACTGAAAGGAAATGTTTCCATGATCTAACCCTGAGTGGTGAGTTGATGCTGCACTACTGTTCTAGTCAAAGACATTATGCATGAATACAAAGTTGCTCATAATTATAAATGATGCTACTGTACATTCTGTGAAGGGTAATTTATTATTTATTTATTTAATATTTGTTCACTGGGAGGGTGGGCTAGTCTAGTGACTCTTTTCAGCCATTACCTGGCTCTAAAAGCAGAAAATATACTACAGTCTTTCAATCAACGATATTATAAACTGAGGACATAGCAAAATTCAGAACATAATGGTAAAAGTGAATGCAGATAGGGTAAGATAGCAAGAAGAATTAGTGGGCTTAGTGACATGCACTACTTAAAGCTGCAGTAGTGTAGCTATTAACAATGTATTTTAAAACAATCTGTAGTTGAGATGGGACAGGATCTAAAGTTTTTGTTTTGTAGTGGACGGATGATACACCTTACAGTAGTGTCACCTTATCTGAAGTAATAGGTTCTAGACATTTGGATCACAAAAGGTGCTAATTGACAAGGTACGTGAGATGGCTGAGTCAACAATTGGATAGACTGCAGAAAGATAAATGCATAGTGACAATGTTCTGGAAATACCTAGTAGATGATTCTATACAGGAAACATTTAGGTCTCATCTGCGGAGGAGCACTTTCATAAGCCAGGTATATATATGATATGCATTCTGAATGGACTCTGCCCAATATATCAGTATTTGAGGTGGTAACAAGCAAATGTGGTTATAAAGTGATTGCTGCTTTTCATGGCAAGAACCTTAGGACCTGCTGGTGGAAACTCGTGATGAAGAAAGACATCAAATTTTAAAAAAGAGAGAGACCTTTCTTACAATACCTCTAGGAAGGCCACCAGATTTAATTGGTAGGTACTGAGAAGTATAGAAGGAAACAGGGACAGTAGTCATTAAGTGAAAGCACTGATGTGGAAGACATCTAGCAAGGCCATGTGGAATTACTTTTGAATGATTTGGACAAGGTTTTGGCAGACCATTTTTTTTGTGTTCGATAGGGTGAGGACATAGCCCGGGATGTTCTCAGTAAAAGTAGGAAAGCATTGATCTCAAATACAAACAATTTTGGAATGTAAAGGAGCACACTAAGGACCTCTTCAATACATGAATTTTCCTTCATTTGAGAAGACAGTACAAGAGGCTGCTGCAAAATTAAGTTAATTTATATAATTCAGCTCATAAATGAAAAGCCTGCAAGAATGAATGACATACATTTAGAAATGCTGAAAGAGGTGGATATGGTTGGGTTGCTATGGATAAGCAGTGTATGAAAGATTGGGACAGTACTTCTAGACTGGCAAACTGAGGTTGGTAGTCTTCATTTTCAAGAAGGGGATGTTCTGATTTTACAGGGATCATGTTTTACAGCCTTCCTGGAAAAGGCTATACCAGAGTGCTGGAAAGAAGTCATTGTCGAATCGCTGAACCACTAATTCAGGTGGAACAATGAAGATTCTGCCCTAGCTCTGGAACAGTGGATCAACAGTTTGTCCTTATGTGGATACTGAAGTGGATGTTACAGATACTTAACACTGTGGCTCACATGTGTTTTATGAACCTGTCATAAAAAGAGTATTCAGTAACATTCAGTAGCCCATACCAGCTCTACCAATTTGTATAGCCAGCACACACCCACACCCAAAGCACTCAAGAAAAAAAAAGTTTGCCTTTCATGCCTTTTAACTTTCTTTGCCAACCAGTCTGTGAAGTAAGGATTTTCCACATTCTCACTGTTAAGACAATTAGCTTCAATGTGATATAAGGATCCAATAAGAGTGTATGTTGTGTACTCTTCCCTACCCATTCATGATTTTCATTGCAAAGATATCAATGCACAGTGAAGGTTTTTGACAATATGCAGTATGAGAATCAGAAGGCTGCATCGTTGCTGTTTGCAGATGGTGTTACCCTTTTGATCTCAAGTGACTGTTATCTCCAGTATACACTGAAGAAGTCTGAAATGGCTGGGATGACAAGGTAGATTGGTCTCTGAAGGTGAGAGTGAAGTAGCTGACCTAGATGGAGGTATTTAAGCATCTTGAGGGTTTCTTCACAAATGATAGGGATACAGGGAATTGGGAGACTGACTATCAGATATGGAACAGTGGTGATGATATTGTAAGCATTGTACCAGACTGGGAGAAAAGAGCTAAGTCACCAGACAAAGCTTTACTCTACTAGTCAGTATAGGCCTGTTTTCTATTGGGTGGTAACCAAAGTTATGAGAATGAAAATATAAGCATTAGAAATGTGTTTCATTTAGAAGCTTACTGGGCTCACTCTCCTTAATACAGAGAGAAACTCAGCAATTTTGGATTTCTTGGAATAGCTATTGCTCCTGGTTGGGATGAGTCAGTTGAGGTGGTCTTTGTGTTCAGTGAATGTACTCCCTTTATGCCTCCCACTTGAGGTGCCCTAAGTCTAGCCCACTGGGAAGAGACTCCAGGGCATACCCAGCCCTTATGAGGTGCCCTAGGTCTAGCCCACTGGGAACAGACTGCAGGGCATATCCAGGACGTGCTGGAGATATGTAGCCTCTCAGCTTGTTTAGGAACAACTAGACATCACACAGTATTGAAAAACTGCTGCTATGGACAAAGAAGTCAGATCTGTGCTGATCAGCTTGCTATCACTGTGACCTTTAACACAACAAGCAGAAAGTAGATGGATTCCAATTTTATGCCCTCTTTTACTGCCTATCAATGCCTTTTATTAAATATTGAGATATCAAGGAAAGTTTCAGTGTGCCACCAAGTCTGCACATTTTCAAAAGTAGCCCAAAGTTTGTTTTCTTAGATTTCCTGATCATTAAAGTATACTTTTGCAGCATGTTTGCATAATAGACATGGAGCTAATGAAAATACGCAGCATATGCAGATGAGTAAGTTCTATCAGTGTGGGGGTGTGCCACAGCAAGAGTCTGCTGCATTTACATGCATCTGCTCCAGTCTATGGCTTGCTGCACTGCCCATAAGCTCATTTGTTTTGCCATCTGAGTTTTAAGATGGGGGAGGCACAAAGTGTGCCCTAATACCCCTTAATGTTAGCAGCAGTGATGGCCATATGGCTGTGCCAACAAATTAAGATGAATGGCAAAAATTTCTTCTAAGTGCCTTGTGGGGGGACTGGAACTGTCAAGGCAGGATTAATTTCTGCTAGTGCTAATGCTGGTAATTGGCTACATAAATGACCGAGACCATTATAGCCTACTCTCTGTTACTAAATAATCTGTATGGTGTGTGGTTTTGAGTAATAGGATCATAGGATCATAGGAGATT
This sequence comes from Protopterus annectens, assembly GCF_019279795.1. Taxonomy (NCBI): domain Eukaryota; kingdom Metazoa; phylum Chordata; order Ceratodontiformes; family Protopteridae; genus Protopterus; species Protopterus annectens. Next base: position 966,257,281 of record NC_056746.1, read on the forward strand.
ACTAGGCTATCGACTGGAGGGTCATTTTAAGCCTAGCTGTTTCAACCCAATGTAATACCGTAGAGGTACTAGTCAATATCCAAGACTGGATTTAGTGATGACTGCCCATGTTCAGGAGGGTTGTGGGCACTATCCCCGGTAAGAATTTATGATGCTCCACCCACTCATCCAGGTTCCTATTGAAGAGTGTCATAGAGGTGCTCTGTTTCACATGAATTGTTAGCCTGTTCCAAAGATGTGGCAGTCGCTGGGAGATAAAGATGTCCCTCCAGAATGCCTTATATAAGTCACATGCTATCTTTAAGTCCCTGGAATGGGTAGCCATACACCCATTTGATTTACAGATATGAAGTAAGTTCATTAGGTTTGGGTCTTGGGTTGCTCTGTAGATCAGGCACAAGTCTCTTCTTAGACTCATAGGTGGCTTATAGGTATTGTTTATAGTTCTCTGAGCCTACTCCTGAGGTGCTAAATCTGCATTTGCGTCTGTTGCACATAGAATCTGAGTAACACCTGTAACAGCTACTGTTAATGTACCTGCCTGTTTTGCTAAACATTTACATTTTAGCAGGTAAACTGTAACTGATAAGATGACTGAAAACTTGAAGTGATAGAAATGGCATTTCTGGCATTTGTTAACTGTCATACAATTTATACTTCCGCTTATTAATGTTTATCAGTTTATAATGCTTGCACTTTGTATAATCCTAACAGTATAATAAATTAATAAGCAGGAGCAGAAATGATGATAGCTGCTGTCTGATTGTGTAACTACATGGTATACTTGGCTTTTACTTGTTAGCATATAAACTCAAAGAGTAGAAAATGGGTAATGTCAAATCCGAATTTATGGAGCCATCATTTTTTTAACTGTCAAAAGATTTTATACTTATTAATTTATTATACTTATACTTATCTTCCACATAATTCTGACATAATAAATCATTAAGCAGAAGTAAAAATTCTATGACAACATTGCAGAATTGTGCTTCAATTTCTCCAGGGTTTTGATTATGGTGATGCTTTAAAGTTCAGATTCAATGAACATACCAGTGGGAATGTTTTCTTATATTCCATTACATTTACATTTTATTCAGTTGTACCAATCAATTATTAATAGAGGAACATCTCCCTCTTTGTCCTCATTGCATTTTGCTCCCTACTCCCAAAATATGTTAAGCTACAGTGACATTGTTCTTTTGCAATGCATATCCATTTCATTGAAATTAATACACTGTTATGCTCAACATCACAATTTTTTAATACAGGCGTGAGGTCCCTCCTCTGGGCCAGAGATCCAGCAGCCTGAATCCTCATTCACTGAGAAAAAGAATAGACACACACAATATTTTCAGATGCAGCTCTCTGCACCTTGTACAATGTCTCTTAAGAGCACTTAGAGAATGCACAATCCTTTCTTGGGACTGTGCTTTCTCTCCAGGCCCCAAATAAGACTTCCTATTGACTACTACAGGGCTAAGTCTTAGCCAGATGTTCCAAGCCAAGTCCTCTAACACCCTCTCTGTGAAATCAGTGTTTTCAGTGCCCCTGATCAAAGTAGCGGGATTTTTGCACACACACCTAGGAAAGGCACAGCTCACCCACTCTGACACCTCCACTCAGATTAAACGGTATATTTACTGCCACCAAAACACCCAAAGTCAGCTACTTTAAGGCCCCTACATGGGTACCCAATTACCCTTAGTAAAATTAATACTTATACAAATGGTGTTAATCAAGCAGCAAGAATTTCAGAAATATGGAGCCACTGTGCCACTAAATAAATGCAAGTACTCTCAAAGGTTAAATATTTTCTAAAAGACCAGCCACAATGAAAGGTTTAGATAGATTTAATAATAAGTAATAAAATGAAAATGTGTAAATGACATATTTACTATAAACACCAGAGTTTTGATCACAGGAAATATAAAAAAAATACACAGATGGAAAGACTCAGACAGATATAGAAAAATAACATTTAGCTAATCTCACTATATTTTTTAAACTGACTGAAGAATTACTATTCCCTAGTTACTAAAGCAAGGCAAGATGAAAGTGGATGGGTGTCTTCATCAAGTCCCAAAAACAGAGTGCACTTATCACATCTCTTACTAGTATTTAAATATAATTTCATTGTTGGCTATAGAATGACATCACATCTGGTCACCTGACTCTGTGGTTCTCACACTACCCATCACTAGAAACTGAGCCAAGCTCTGGCACTGATGTGTCACAATACACAAATAGAACTTTAGCTAAGATTTATTACATTTAGAAACTGTAAAACAATCCACACACTTTCACCCTTCATGCAGAAACTAACAAGCTATTCTCTGTCAACCCAGGGTAGCAATTAATTCACCACTAAGGACAATAGAGTAGGACTAGAGCTGGCACTACCTCACATCATCACAATAGGTATTAGAGATCCTGGTGTTTTTGTTAACTTTCTGTCTTGTTACTAACCTGTTTGCTAACTTGTACATCATAAGGTACCCTGCAAGTAACAATGTAACATTTTAAAGTTAGCAAACAGGCATAAAGTAACAGCACAGAAAGCTAACAAAACTCAGAAAACCAGAATCTCTAATACTTGTTGTAATGATGTGAGGTACAGCCAGCTGTGCCAGGCAGAGTAGGACAGTACATGTGCAACATATGCCTTCTAGCTGGAGTTTAGTAAAGAATTATATGTCATTGGAATATCAAACTGATTTGTACAAATGCTTATGTTAAAAATGTATTTGCAAAGTTACTGGTGTTCATTATCTGACTGCACTTTATATCAATGTTTTTATTTATATTAATGCTGAGGATATCTATGATTATATTAATTTATTTCTGCTTGCATTTATAAAATTATCTGATACAGTTATTGGGAAAAAATGATTATACTACATGGAACAGTGATGGGCAGCATGCTATATTATATGAGATAATTACACTGTCAAAAGATAAGCACCTTTTTCATTCAATGTCTTTATGGTAAAGGAGAAAATGATGAATGATGCCACAGCCATAGCATTAAATCAACAGCTGCAGTTACAGTTTATTTGTGGAAAGTATGGACCTTATATTTCTTGCAAAATCTTAGAATTTGAACATTAAATTAGTCAACTATAGTTTAAGCCATCTTATTGGAGAGCTAATGCAGATCACTACAAGGTTCATACAGTCTGAAGCTGAGAATGGCATATGCAAACTTATATATTAAAAATAATGATGTTATTGTGACTACTTCTTTAAGAGATCTTATCGGTGGCGTAGATAGTGGGGCGAGAGGGGCGGGCGACACTATGTCACATATAAGAGTTTAATGAAAAAGAAAACTGTTTTTAAATGTGGACATTCTTCTTTCAGAATGGTCCCATAGCTGGTCACTCACATCTGTGTGTGCATCATAGCTGGTCACTCACATCTGTGCGTTATCACTGAATTTTGCCTCAATCATTTTTGCTGCTTCACCAAGTAAGGCAAGTGTGAATTGCTTCTGCTGTGTGTTCAATCAGAGTTCTGCTTTGCTGCTTCTTATCAATTAGAGTTCTGCTTTGCTACTTCTTATTATTGCTACCAATGGAATTGTGCTTCAATTATTTCGTTTTGCTGCTTCACCAAGGGGTGTTGGTGGGGGTGCTTCACCAAGCTGTGTGTGTGTTTCACCAAGGTTTGTGTGTGTGTGTGTGCTTCATCAAGGGTGTGTGTGTGTGTGTGTGTGTGTGTGTGTGTGTGTGTGTGTGTGTGTGTGTGAGGGTGCTTCACCAAAGGTGTGTGTGTGTGTGTGTGTGTGTGTGTGTGTGTGTGTGTGTGTGTGTGTGTGTGTGTGTTTCACCAAGGGGTGTGTGTGTTGGTGGGAGTGCTTCACCAAGGGTGTGTGTGTGTGTGTGTGTGTGTGTGTGTGTGTGTGTGTGTGTGTGTGTATATATATGAGTGTGCTTCACCAAGGAGTGTGTGTGTGTGTGGGTGCTTTACCAAGGGTGTGTGTGTGTGTGTGTGTGTGTGTGTGTGTGTGTGTGTGTGTGTGTGTGTGTGTGTGTGTGTGTGTGCGTGTGTGTGTATGTGTTTTATGTATAAAATGACCCAGTTATGTATACCTGGTGGTTAGTGTTACTCAGGCTCAAACCCTATACCTTACATACAAGAAAAAAGATCCTGAATTCTCTACCCATACCACCACTTGCGATTCAAAGAGTTGAGCCCATAGCTGTTAACTGTCCAGATTTTCACAGAATGTCTGGAATGTTTGGCTAATACTTTTATTCTGCTCCTCTTAAAATTTGTGGTATTCTGGTAAATCAGTGAGAACTGAATTCACTAAATAATGATAGCAATTTAAGTTTCAGTCTTCTCTTTCAGGAAATGCAAGGCAACGCAGAACATTTTATTCTAGAAACTTTCTAAGATTATACAAGCAATGTTTAAAATGTGTCCCTGGTTTTGGGCCTTTGCCCCCCCAATACATTTTGGCTTTTTCCAGATTTCTTGTGCTGCAAAGTTGAGAGATGTATTTGAGTGTCAAGTGGATTTTACAAGGAGATGAGAACTTCAGGGGAAGAGAAGCTTAGTTCTGATTATTCCAAGTCTGTTTGCATTGTTAGTAGCACAGCAGGTAGCATGTTTGCTTTTGATGCAGAAGGCTGTGGGTTCTACTCACACAGTATGTAGATGGATTGCCAATACTGTACTGTGTTGTACTTTAAAGGGGGTGGATGCTGCAGACCTGAGACTGTCCTCCTTTGGAGGAGATACCTAGTAACTATAAACCTGTTATCAGTTTGCCATCCATTCCCTATTGCAATATTACTAGCTTATTATTTTTTAATGTGACATAGGCAATTTATTCTTCAAGGGCAACATGCACTTTATTTGTAGATGAAACAATGAAATATAAAGTTGTTTGCTAGCAGCAACCTCTTCATTAGTTACAGATCTCTTTAATGTGGAACTATTTAGATTATTGGGCAGCGCAGTGGTGCAGCGGTTAATGCTGTCACCTCACAGCAAGAGGTTCTCCGGTTCGATTCTCGGCTGGGGTACCTTCTGTGTGGAGTTTGCATGTTCTCCCTGCGTTCGCATGGGTTTCCTCTGGGTACTCCGGTTTCCTCCCACATTCTAAAGGCATGCTTCTGGAGCATTTCTCCCCGGGCCTCCGGTGAAAACAGGATCTGTGGAACCTAGTTGGACTTTCCCGGTCAACAAATGTTAAATAAATAAAATAAAATAAAATTAGTTTTACTTCTGCAGCAATTGTGTATATTTACTGATATTGATGGATTGTAATAACAGACATTTGAGTAGACTTTTATGATATAAATGTTCTGAACTGGGCAGTTTTGGCATTCTTAGTTCATACATTTTCATTGCTTACTGGAAAAATGTTCAAAACAATAAATTAAAACATGCTCTAACAAGTGTGCTGTATTTTATAAGGAATATAATTTAATACAATCAGGAAGGTGAATCAAAGAACACACATATGTTTGCATGGTCTTAAATATGTGGGCAAAGGGCCTATGATTTGAAAACAGCCTAAAGGTAAACTTTATCTGCCACTGGCCAGATGCATTTTCTTTGAATGTGGGTTTCAATGCTGTTTCAATGAATGTGAGTTTCAAGGGCAGAGAAGTTTTAATGCTAAGCTTGTTTTCATTGGGAGACTGTATTGCTTTTGTTTAGCAGATGTCTATCTGTGTTTGTGCTATAAAATTTAAAATAGCAGTTTTAAATGAAATCCAAATAATCATTGTAGAAGTAAGGCATAAAGCAGTATGCACATTACAGTGTTTATGGTAAATGGGGAGAAATTGCCAAGTAATGCGACACTGGAATGGCTGCGGGGGAAGGGGGCTGTGTATGGGGAGATCCCATTTGACCATGATTTTGTGAAGGGGGAAAGGCAGCAAACTGAAAGACAGCCCCGGGTGGCACAAACTCTAACTATGCCACTGGGCCTTACCATACTATAGGAGTATGACTTGACTTCTTCAGTGAAGTTAAGTGAATGTTGTTGAATATACATCATGTCTGCCAGCTCTTCATTTAATCATCTTGACTATATGTATGCTTTATGGGTTATGGTGTCAAATGTAAAGTCACTTCATGCTGAACAGTTCTATTCAGCTGATAAATGTGTGCTATTCAAAGAAGCATATCAGCATCACAGGCACATGTAGTGGTAAGCCAGTTTTTTTATAAAATATTAAGCATTCTGTTTCTGTATTTTTGCATTATTATGCATGTGCAAAATGGGTACAGAGACAAAACACACACATTCATGAGAGCCGGCAAAAATACTTAAATACTAGCAAAGTAGGTTTTAGTTGAAGAAAGCTTAACCAAGCTAGACACAATATCAAAACAGATTTATTTTAGAAGAGTTTTGAAAGAATTTGCTAAAAGTGCGGATGCTGCTAGAAAATGAGCTAACAGGAACGCTGTTCTGAATGCTTCATGGAAGGACAGGAACTACAGTGGTAAATAAAATGAGAACATTTTGTGGAGATATTCTGATGGAGTCATAGGTTTACATTATATATTAGGAGAATACCTCATTGTTAATTCGTCTAAGGCAACACCAGTTGTGCATGTGCTGAGAAGAGTACCAGCAGTCCTTAAAAACAGGACTGAGCATGAACAGAAGTGCACAGAAATTATGGATGTAGTTGTTTAAGAAATGTAACCAATGAATAGATGAATTGCACAGTAACTGTTGTTGAGCAAGACAAACTTAGATTATGTATAGGCCCTTAAGTCTTAAAGAAATGGACTGAAAAAAAAATAGCCATTTGAAACAATTAAAATGTTGCTGTGACCATGACAAATGCTGTTCTTCTCTGTGGTTGATGCTAAAAAAGGATTTTGGATTAAATGATTTTAGAGCTGGAAATAGTATCATTATAATGATGATCTAGCTTGGAGAGCTACTAACAGTGTCATATCAGGTTGATGGACAGACTAAGGCAGAAAGGCTCAAAAAGGAATGGGAGTAAGTGTCAAATTTATTTGATCATGAGAACATGGGACATGTTTTGGTTTCTGAAGGTGTCATATGAGACTCTGATAAGGTCAGAGTCATAATTACTATACAGAAATCCTATAACCACATTACCTCTTGTATGTATAGACTCTCTTCTTAATGCCCAGACAGGTGAAGTACTTGCACTGTGGTGTATGAGATTAAGTTAATCTGTTTACAGTCAGTTATTAGGATATCTCTGAGTTTTATATTTATTTATTTATTTATTTGTTTGTTGGCATTTGTTGACTGGGAAAGTCCATTGGGTTTAAAAGCCCATTTTCAGTGGACGCCCAGGGAGAAAAGCTCCACGGTTTAAACAAGCAAGCAGATATAGCATACAAATATAGCAAACAAAAAATATGGCACTACAAAATTTTATTCAGTTAATATACAAGCCTTTGTTAAAGGCCCCACAGTTATCGCAAATAATTATAACAAGTCAAATATAGAGAAGGCAGGTGCATGGTTGAAATAGATGCATATGTAGAAAATGGCTAAAGCAAAAAGGTAGAAACCAAATAATCCAACGTAAAACTTCCATGAAACAACTTTATTCAGTACAAAACATCAATAAAACGTGATATCCACCAAGTGCTTTCGCCTGAAGCTGTGTCAGGCTTTTTCAAGATAATCACCTCTAGGACAGTACCTTGCTTTAAATAACATAATCAATTATTAACTTTTTAGAATTCAATTAAATAAATTAAACCCAATTAAAACAATTGAATGCAATTAAATTTCTTTTGCCTGCTGAAACAACCTTAAGAGCATCATTTGAGTATGTGTAGAGCCCTATAAAAAGTCTAAAATATTTGCTTCTACATAAAACATTTAACACATTATTCTTCAACATAATTTGCAACACTTTTAAACTAAATTGGATAGTATCTCATAAATATAATATTGTACTCAACTAAAATGTACACAAAGTACATTGTAAAATACTTTAAATGAGATACATTATAAAAATATGTTATGGAAATACATTGTAAAAAAATATATCACACCTTCAAAATATGTAACATATTGTTACCTATATGAATACAAATAAATGTAAATCTATAAATATGTTAATGTAAACCTATAGCAATAAATATGAAAATGTGTGTAATAAATATAAATATGTATGTATATATGTGTATCAATAAATATTAATAAATATTAAAATGTATAAAATTGATAAGTGAATATAGAAATATTAATTATTAAATTAATAACTACAAATAAATAGAATGTATAAAATGTATGAAATGTAATAATCATAATACATATAAAACAATAAAGTATGATAAAACTATGTGTAATATGAATGTCAAATGTATGTATAAATGTATGAAATGAATCTATGCAGGAATAAACATCGTAAAACATAAGATAATCTAAATACATCACAAATGCGTGTACAATGTTGTGTAAAAAGTGTATTAAAATGTACCAAAATCCAAACAGGGTTGCTTAAATACAAAGTGTGGAAAAAACATGAATGTCAACAACATATGGGAATCCATACATTAATAGGATGATTGACTGAATACAATCCGGTGAAACACTGAGTGCTTGTAAAATGTATACTAGTTGGTGGCAAGATACTAACGAAATGTGTACTAGGTACCAAGCACACAAATAGATATATGCTAAATATCAAAACTAATAATAATGAACCAACCAACAAATGTAACACCATAAGTACAAATGTAAAAATGTCAAAAAATATGAATCACACTAAAAACTTAGCAAAATGAGTAATATCTATAGCCTTGCTCGCCTTAGTTTTAAGACACTGCTGATACTAATAGTATCATTTAATCCAGGTGGTTTTGAGGCATTCAGTCTTAATTGCCAAATCAATTCTTTATATTCTAAACTGGCCTCCCAATCACCACCTCTCGGATTAAAGGGTACACATTCGAGAATCATAAATTTTAAACACATCCTTGGACAAATAAGAGAATGCTTAAAAAAACATTAGATTCTTTTCCTTTTTGAACATCATACAGGTGTTCATAAATCCTTTTACGCAACGTTCTCTCCGTTTTACCAATGTAAAAACTGGAGCAGAAATGACAAATTCCTAGGTAAACAATGCCCTTGGATGCACAGTTAAAGTAACACTCAGACTTAACTTTAATGTTTCTTGATGGAATATAATAACTACTGCTGTCCATTATATACGGGCATTGTTTGTAGGCATTGCACTTATATGTACCCATTTTAAAACCTTTTGGAACATGTGAATTTTGTTGTTGTTTCTCAAAAATGTCTTTAAGATTAAAGCCTCTTGCATTTACAAATGTTGGTTCCTTGGGTAAAAATCTATTAGTTTCTTCATGTAGCTTTAAAATTGGCCAATACTTTAAAACAGTGTTTTTTATTTTGGAAGAATCATTGTTAAATATATGTACAAATGAACCATGTACTTCTGGATAGACTACCTGTTTTTTTCTAGATGTACTATCTTCACCAAGGCCGAGCAAAGGGAAATATTTAGTCATCCTATTGCATCTGACTTCATGTAACATCATCTCAATTAACTGCTTCGGATATCCTCTTTCTAGGAAGAGGTTAACCAACAAATCTACTTCTTTGTCAAACAATATATCAGTGCTGCACATTCTAGAAGCCCTGATAAACTGTCCTTTTAGTATCCCCTTCTTTTGCGAATAAGGATGTCCACTACTAAAGTGGAGATACGCATTTGAGTGTTTACAGTCAGTTATTAGGATATCTCCGAGTTTTATATTTATTTATTTATTTGTTTGTTGGCATTTGTTGACCGGGAAAGTCCATTGGGTTTAAAAGCCCATTTTCAGTGGACGCCCAGGGAGAAAAGCTCCACGGTTTAAACAAGCAACCAGATATAGCATACAAATATAGCAAACAAAAATATGGTACTACAAAATTTTATTCAGTTAATATACAAGCCTTTGTTAAAGGCCCCACAGTTATCGCAAATAATTATAACAAGTCAAATATAGAGAAGGCAGGTGCATGGTTGAAATAGATGCATATGTAGCTTGTTGGTGTAATGAAATTTGGGGTAATGGGGGTTTAGATGGTATTTCACATGTACATCTTGGAGTTTGTAAAAGAGTAGGTTTTCAGTGTAGGTTTAAAGATATTTAGGGAGTTCAGTTGTGTGATAGATGAGGGGAGGCTATTCCAAAGTTTGGTTACATTATAGGACTACAGGGTTTAGCTACCTTTAGAAGGGTTCTCTCAGAAGAGTGGAGGGTTCGAGTAGGCACATGTGTGCTTAAGATGGATGTGAAAGCAGGACAGCTAATGGGTAAAAACATTAGTTTATGGGCAGTTATAAGTTGAGTAAATTGGAGATAGTGGTGAAATTCTAACCAGAACAGGTTTGAGATAATGCTGTAGAGGTGTGAGCAGTTAGACAGGTTAGATGTGAATTTTGCTATTTTATAGTAGCATTGCTGTAACTTATTACTGAGGGATGGATGGAGGTTGGTGAAAATGGAGGTCCCATACATAGGGGATGGAATAAGGAAAGTATTTGATAGCTTTATCTTAATTTGTCTATCGAGGTATAGTTTGTGATGGTCTAATTTGCCCAACTTGAAATGGGTTTTCTTTAATGTATTGAGTATATGTTGTTCAAAGGAGAGTTTGTTGTCTATGGTAATTCCTAGATGTTTTGCATATTGTACCTGCTCAATTTCTGTTCTGTTGAGGAAGAACTCTTAAAATTGGCAGCTGGGGGTTTTGACAAGAATAATAACAGTTTCGTTTTTTGGGGGTTGAGCATTAGTTGGGCATTATTTAGCCAGGTTTCTATGGAGAAGAAGGCATCCTGGGTTATTTTTTGGAAGTTAGAGAGATTATTGGAGGATGAGATGATAGTTGAATCATCTGCATATTGAATTAATATCCTTTTTGGAGGCTTTATTTAAATCATCAATGAATATATTGAAGAGAAGTGGTCCTAAAATGGATCCTTGTGGAACACCTGTGTTGTTTGCTAAGTAATCAGATTGTTGGTTTTGCCATCTAACTGATTGCAGTCTATCATTTAGGTAAGAGGAAAAACAGGTTATTACACTTAGATAGCATCCACGTTTCTCTAAATGTTGCAACAGCTTAGGGTGTGATACTATGTTGAAAGCTTGATATGTCCAGCAGGAGTACTAACGTGGATAGATCAGCATCAAGAGCTTTATTCACAGTATTGGTAAAGGATAGTAAAGCTGTGGTTGTACTATGAGTAGGACGGAAACCTGTTGGGTGGTAGCTAGGATGTTGTTATTGATGAGGTGGTTTAGGAGTTGGGTTTGAATACATTTTTCCAGGATTTTTGATAGTGGGGAGAGACTAGAGATTGGCCAGTAGTTTGAAAGATCTTGGGTATTGCCTCCTGTGTGGAGCGGGGTTATAATGGATTTTTTTCCATTGTTGGAGCACATATGATTCAGTAACAGAATGATTGATGAGAATGCTAATAGGATAAGTTATAGCTCTGGCTGCTAATTGTAGGTATTCTGATGGTAAGTTATCAGCCAAGAGTAAGCAGGGTTTTAATTTGGTTAGTAATTTTTGGACTAGAGATGTAGGCACGGGTTGTAGTGAGAAGGGTGGATTGGGAGGTGGAGTATTTGTGGGGATAAGGGGTCTATTGAGGTAGTGTTAGAGACTGGGGTGTTTTTTGGGGGATGAGTCCTTGATCAGTTTTTGTATGGTGTCAATAACATTTATATTAAATATCTGTGCAATCTGGAGGAGGTTTTTGTCGGGAGTGGGTGATAGGTTTTGAATGTTACCAGGATTGAGAAGGGAGGATATGGATTTCCAGAATTTTTTGGGGGTTAGTATTTTGGGAGGAGAATTTAGAAGAAAAGAAGTTTTTTTTATCAGTTATAAGTTTTTTTGTAGCATTTCTAAGTTTTTTTTATAATTTTTTTTCATTTTCTAAGGTCCTACATTTTTTCCAAATTTTCCAGGCACATTGTCTCTAGACAGGAGGGTTACTTTGGCATGCTTTGTCAACTAGGGGGCATGGTTTGGTTTTGAGCAATTAGTACGAAGAGGTACTAGGCTATTTAGTATGGTAAGAAAGATGTTATTAAAATATTGAATAGCATCATCTAGGGACAGTGTTTTTAATGGGACCAATCTTGTACTTGAAGGGTGGTTATAAATGTATTTTGGTTAACATGGGTGAGATTCCTGATGGTATGTATGAGGTTTGGGGATATGTAGATGGGTTCTGTGGGTGTATACAGGTAGGTGGTCACTTAGGGTATTTGGGAGGGTACCAGTATTGATGTAGTAGTGGGGGTGGGATGCTAGGATGCAGTCTAATATAGCTTCAGCCCGGGTGTTTAATGTACGTGTTGGCTCTATGATAAGATGAGTGAAGCTATGGAGATTAATGCTAGTGTTAGGAGATTTGGAGATTACGTTTTGCCAGTTGATGTTTGTGTCACCTAGAATGATAGTTTCTTGGGGGTTAGTATGGTTAACCCATCCTAGGAAGTTTTCTAGGTGGGGGATGTTATGGCTAGGGGGGAATATAGATGGTAGCAATACAGAGTTGTTTGTTAGGGTTTATATGGAGGGATGTCATTAAGATTTCCAGGCAGCCAAAAGGAGGGACTGTATTTGGATGTATATTTATTGTTAAGGTGTCTTTATAGATTAGGGCTACACCCTCTCATTTCTATGGATCCGATCATTATGAGTGATGCTGTAGCCTGGTGGAAGGATTTCTGAGTCTGATATGTGTGCTTTAAGCCAGGTTTCAGTTATTGTTACTATGTCTGGGGAGAGGTGACAAAGCCAGGACTGGAATTCAGTAATTTTGTTGCAGAGGCTTCATGCATTGATAGTTACAAAGTATAGATCCTGGGTTTTTGGGGTGTGTGTGGTTTTTGTTAGGCTCACTGGTCCAGGATTGGTGTGAACATCTCCACATTGTGGTAAGACTAGGAGGAGATGAAGTAGAGTGTGTGGCTGGTGAGTTTTAAGTGATGGTAATTGTGGATCATGTGTTAGTTTCAGCTTAGTTATAATGAGGGAGAGGAGAGGTTTGTTTGAGCATAGTATGTTGTTTACTAGAAGGAATGGGGAGATATCTGAGTGACTACTCGGGTTAGTTTGCCTGTGGGTAGTTAGTGTTGTGGATTTTGGGGGAGAAATATTTAGTCTAGAGTGAGCGGAGGTGGAGACTGATAATAGTAGTAGTGAAGAAGAAAGGACAAGGAAGATTGCTAGAAGGTGTAATATATGATACATGGTTGAGGTAGGAAGATGCGAGCTTGTATGAAATGCTGAAAGTAGATGGTGTGTGGGGTTGAGTAGATTGGAGACAGAGTGGCTGGGTAGGGGGAGGGGAACAGTATGAATGTATGAAAGAGTATTTGACAGGAAGGTAGAGCGTGGGGCTACAGGAAGCATATATCAGGTGAAAGTAGCAGTGGGTGGGAATGGGAGTTGGGTAGGGGAGCAAAGTGACCCTGGCGTGGGTTGTGCCTGATTCAAAGTGTAGTGAAAAAACTAACAATCTCCATGAGCCAGCAGGCTAAGGTAGGAGGAAACATAAGTTCTGGGCAATTTGAAATGGATAGCTTAATAAAATGTCAAAGATCCGATTTTAAAGGGGATATGTTAGCACACTATTAGAAATTGAAAAGAAATAGTATGAAAAGAAGTAACACAGAACTGAGTGCTTTGGGGCACCATTTGTAATCCCCATCAGAATAGACAGGTAAACCTCTAACAGTGACTTCTTTCCTGGTGCTCAAGCAGTGTTTTATCCAATTGAGCTATGAACTATGAGTTGATGACTGCAATCTGTTGCTTTTAGTTGTTTATGTTGAGCAATGTGGAAGGACTTGGTGAAATCAATATAGGCAGTATGATCTGTTTACCCTTCATCTAATAATACCACCTGTTCAGTTAATGCTACTAGGTGGTAAGATCCATTCTGTTCCATATCTAGTAGAAGTTTGCCACCTACTAAAATATGAAATGGTCCCTTATTCACCATATAATGTGCTTGTTTATAATTACTTTGGCTATAGGTAGACTTTTGCCATTAGCTTTAAGGTATTTTTGATGTTTCATTTGTAGTTACTTGCTGAAATTAACTTAATTATGTCTGTAACAGTTTTGTTATTGGAGGCATATGGTTTCTGTGGTTGTTTCACCAACAGCATTAAATCTAGAATGTCTTCTGTTGTGACTAGTGATCCTGATACAGTGTTAATACAAATAGTGACAGTACACTGAATTTGGATGAGAGCATTGATGGCATGTTTGTACTTGTGTAAATGGACCTCTATAGGACTGTAATAATACGGAAAGAGGCTTGTCAGTTTAAATGAACCTATATGGGAATGACTCTGATGCATTGATACAAAGACATATCACTGTCAGTAGATCTGTGCCACTGGTTGCTGTTGCTGTGAAAAAGGCACAGAGGTTTGTCAGTGCTGTATATTAGCTCTGGTGTGAATTGACTTTTATGGTACTGACAATCATGAAATGGAACAGGGCTTTGGAGCTGAACATCAGCACCTTTGTGGGTGGACCTCTGTGAGACTGGCTACTGTGATGTCATGCAGAAGCTTGCCACAATGCTGTGTTGTAAGAATTATCTGCCAGATCTGTCATATAGAGAGATGTTACAATGTATCACTGCAACATAAGGGCAGCTGGGGTGGAGCACTGTGGCAGGGATAGCTTTATCAAGTTTGGGGCCCAATTTGGACCATATTGGAGGAACTTCCATATGACCCCCTCCACCAACCAACCCGATCCTGTTCCACTTGCTCAGCTCCTGGACTTATGATTACTTGTGATTAGGTATCAAGTGTATATGCTATAAATTGTGTATTAAAACAAAACAATATATATTGTGGTGGCTGCAGATCAAAACAGTGGACACTCATATGAACAAACTTTTTTTCCAGGTTGTGAATAACAGCATTCACTCATACTCATACTCACTCTGCACTCAGGTCACTACACAAGTACAAATATGTCTCTGTCATTGTCCATGTTGGTGTGAATGACCTGAGATGCACCTCCCTGGACTGCATGAAAAGAGACATGGAGGAGCTCTCAGATCTTGTAGCCCAGGCAGGTATGACCCTAGCCCTGAGTAGCATCCTGCCATCACCCAGAATGATAGCACAGTAGAAGGACAAAACGACTGACTTCAACAATTGGCTAAGCTTCTAGTGTTATTCTAAGGGGATCCAGTCTTTGTCTGCCTGGGATGACATGGTCGACAGACCATGATGCTTTGCCAGAGATGGCCTGCACCTGTCGCCCCTGGGATTCTGGATACTGGCTAAGTCTCTTGCCACCCCTATAGTGCCTTTTTTTAGGCAAGGTTCAAATGCTAAATTCACCACCATAACAGGTACAAGCAAGCAAATTCTGAGGGTAATGCTACTCAATGCTAGAAGTCTAAGCCTCAAAATGCACTCACTCTAGGCACTCCTTAAAATGGAGAACATTGACATCTGTGCAGTGACAGAGACCTGGTTCAAGGCTCCAGAGAGAACCCCTGCATTACCAGGCTATAATTCATACCACACCTTTCGGCCACCTAACCTGGCCCGAAATACTAAAGGTGGAGGCATGTAAGGATAGCCACACCTCCAGGCTAGATGCTCAACATAATGCATCCAAAATTATCCAAGTGCAACTAACACTGGGCAAGACTGCAATCCAGGTTGTAACTTGATCCCCCACCATGCCCCAAGATTCCCATTCTTCATTTCTTAAGATACTGGAAAATATTAAGGTACAATCCATTACCTTAATTATGGGTGATTTCAACTACCCCACCATCAACTGGGAAAACTACTCATGTGCCAATTCATTTGCTCAACATTTTCTGGAATTCATAAATTCCAATGCCTTGGATCAGCTTGTCCACACCCCCACGAGGGACAGCAATATCCTGAACCTGGTCATTACCAATATGAGTAATGGATATTCCATGCCAGAGGTCATCTCCTCACTGGTCAGATCCGACCACAAGCTAATCACCCTAGACATCCATATCCCACCTTTACCCCCCATTAAGGAAACCACCATCAAAAACTACTCCAAAGCCAAATTCATGCTTCTTAAGACAGAAGTTGAAAACTTCATGACACCCATACAGATGGAAAATAGAGGTACAACCGCTGAATCTTACACAAATGCACTGTATAAACACATACACGAGTGCGTGGATTGTGCCATCCCCAACAGAACCAAGACGCTATCCTCCAAAAAAAAGGAAGCCAATCTGGTGGTCCCCTGCCATAAACAAACTCTACAACAGAAGGAAGAAGCTGTTGCAAAAAAGAGTAAAATCCCAAGATTGGAGGAACTCCCTGGTCAGCCTCAGCAAGAAGCTGAGATCCCTCATAAAATTCTCCAAAGTCAGTTATGAAAATAAAATCACCACTGATTCCAAAGACAACCACAAAGCATTCTACAGCTGTATCAAGAATCTCAATGGCAGTACTCAGATCTCCTCTGAGCTACAGCACAATGGCACTAAATATACAGAACCAACAGATATTGCCAACATCCTGGCAGATAGGTTCAGTGCTAACTTTAACCCCTCTCACCCTCCAAATGGATCATATTAATACTGGAAGAATGTAATACCCCTGTAATCATGGATGAATAAGTAAAGACCGCACTCTCCAAATCCAAGAACACAGCATCCATGGGACCAGACAACATCCCAGGCTGAGTACTGCATGAACTACAGAATGAATTGGCACCCCACCTAAGTACCATGTTCAATCATAACCTTACCTCAGGTTATGTGCCTACTGAATGGCGAACAGCAACGGTTATCCCACTCCACAAAGGGGATGCAACCATGGACTCTGGAAACTACTGCCCCATTAGCCTGATGAGCCTGGTCTGCAAGGCTTGGAGCTTATAAACAAAGACATAGGTAACCTCCAAACCCTGAACCCCACTCAGTTTGGGTTTGTAAAAGGTAGATCATGTCTACTAAACCTGATTGACTTCTTTGAAGCAGTCACTAGAGCTGTAGATGAGGGCAAGGTAGTGCACACAGCCTAGCTTGACCTCGCCAAGGCTTTCGATATTATCCCCCACTCTGGAATTATAGATAAACTCACTAGACTGGGCATAAATCCCTATGTCACAAGATTGGTGGCCAACTGACTCACTGACAGAACCCACACAGTAAAAGTAGCCGACTCCAAGTCCAACTTCAGACCAGTGATGAGTGGAGTACCACGGGTTTGGTCCTGGGTCCTCTCCTGTTCAGCATCTACTTCTCTGAAGTGCAGGCCAACACAGAAGGTCTTTGGCTAACAAAGTTCACAGATGACTGCAAGCTGGGAGCCATAATAGAATCACCTAATGATGTAGACATTCTACAAAAGGGCCTCACAAAGACAGATGTTTGGTGTCAAAGTCATGGCCTCAAGCTCAATGCCAAGAAGTGCATTGTCATCCCCTTTGGGAAAAACTCAGTACCCATGAACTACCACATAGGCAATAGCTCAATAAACACTGAAAGTGTGATAAGAGACCTTGGGACACAGGTGGACAGTAGTCTCTCCTTTGATAACCACATCACCACAGTAGTCAAGAAATCCTTCTATGTGGCACACCTCATCATAAAATGGTTCTCCTCTAGAAAAAAGGAGGTAATTGTTCCTCTCTACTCATCCCTCAGACCCATTATAGAGTACAATGCCCCGTTTGGCATGTATCTCACAAGACACCTACAACAATTAGAAAGGCCACAGAAATACCTCACTAAGAGGATTACCGGCCTCAAACAGATGCCATATGCAGTTCGTCTCAAAAAACTCCAGCTCTACTCTGTCACATATCGCCTACTCAGAGGCAATCTTTGCCTAACATACAAAGCTATGTCAAACCCAGAGCTGTTGGACATGCTACACTTAAAGAAATCCCAATCTCATCTGAACCACACGCTCCAGGGACCTAAACCTTGACACCACAATAAACAGAACATTCTGGAGGGATAGATTCCTGTCCCAGAGACTTCCCATACTCTGGAACAAACCACCCATTCATGTCAAGCAAAGCTCCTCATTGGCCCTCTAAGAATAACCTTGACGACTGGATAGGAAATAGAAAATACACCCTGGGGATCACTTCTGTGGCAATGCTTGACAGGGGCACAGGAAAATAATTTTCTTGGGTGGCGAAAGCCAGGGAACCTTTTTGGCTAGGCTTATATAGGCCCCAAGGCTGATAGCCTAATACCTATCTATGAACCTATGAGAAAACATTGTTTTCAATGGAGTATTTATTGGCAGGTGTTTGTATGGGATTGTGATGCAGATGGATAGGAGAATTTGCCCCTACTCCACTGTTATGCAATCTCACAGTTTGTATATATAAATAGCAGGGACAGTGGGGGGGGGGTGAAGTGGGGCTTGTCCCCTACAAAAGTAGTTTTATTTCTGTTGTTTTCTATCATTTTAGAATTGATCTAAAATAATTGCTCTTTTGCTGTTTGCTATTGTGAGTGTTTGACATTTTGATGAGACACTCATTTTGGCACAATACATGTTAAAATAGAAGTACACTCTTAACCTATCTTGATAAATTAAGTATTCAGCATTTGTTTGTGCCTTTGGGAAGTAATACAAACACCAAGCACACCATGTTACTCTGATGTAATCCCATTTGAAACATGAAATCTTGTAGAGTCTTTTGACTCATCACAGTTGTCAGCTCTCACCACCCATGTTCAAAGTCTCGAGATTCCAGGAAATGTGAGAGAAATGAGTCAGTAAGGCAAGTTTAATGGTTTTGGGGAGACAGGGCAGAACAAAAAGAGCATGAAAATTTTCTAAAGTCTATTTTACATTTTCATCTCATATTACCCCTTTTTTCCTTCATGGGCTTCCAATCACCTCTTGCACCTGCTGATCTGAATTGTTGGCATCTAGTGGCAAGTTAATTCTTTCATCTTGTTTCATCAGTATGCTTCCAGAAAACCACATAAAACTGTTGAACATCTTCAAAACTGATAACAATAATAATAATAATAATAATAATACTGCTACAAATATTACTGCTACAACTAATAATAATAATAATAATAACAACAACTGCCTCAGGCCTTACCATAGAAACATTACTCATCCCAATTATAATTATTTTTAAAAGATTATTTTGATTTATTTAATTATTTGTTAAACTGGGTAAGCAGACTAATGCATGCAGATCTTTCCCAGCCATATCCCAGGCCACAAAGACAACAGTAAAGATTAAATGCAGAGCTAATTTACAATAACAATCAAACACCATGTTTTAATTAGATAGGAGGAAATAAGAATGCCTTAAGGAAACCCTCATGGATGTAAAGAGAGCATGCGACACCCACACAGTTTGTAAGCTTTCCATAATGCATTTCTCCCAAAAAATCATCTGCAGTCTAGTTCAACAATGTTCTAGCTTTTTTCTTGTCCTCCCCATTTTGTGTTTGTTTCTGAAGCTATGATATCACTGCAGTACATTTAGTATACAAATAGTATCTGTACAATTTACAATTTATGCCAAGTGAATCATTTTTCTACCCATATCTTTCTATCACTCAGCTTGTGAGTGCATGCGCGCGTGCACACACACACACACACACACACACACACACACACACACACACACACACACACACACACACACACATGCTTCACTTTTGTAGGATTATTTTGACCCTATTATTTGTGACTGCAGGAAACATTTCTTTGCAATACTTTTGAACTAGTAATATTCTATTATGAGTCTATTAGTGCTTAGAAGTTACGTCATGTCAGAAGCATAGCTAAGGGTGTGGGTGAAGGGAGAAGCTATCCCACATGCAAGTTGTCAGGGGACCTGCTGGGCATTACCAGAATTAAGATTTAGTCAGGTCTGAAACACTTAGTACTCTGTATGCGGTATACAGCCTGTAGCAAGACAGTTGTAACATTTGTATCAAGCATTTTGCTACAGTATAAACATATTTTTGGTTCTTAAGTACTAGAGGACCTTCTTATTTTGCTCCTCAATGTAAAGTTGTAAAATTGAGGGGGGGTGCCAGACTGGAGAATGGCACAAGTTGCAAGGCCATCTAGCTATGGCTACATTAAAGTATCTGCTCATGGTTTGTTTATGCTTCCTAGTATTTGTTTTAATACTGGATGAGACTGAGCATTTCAGTTATTTCTTATGATTGTATTCATTATCAACCAATCAAATACCCTATGCCAGCAAGAGAAGCAAAAGAAAATATGGTAACGCTGTATCAGTCTTCAAATTATACCTGGTCTTATTATCTTCTGTAACAGTGACTGGAGTGATATACAAAACCAAGTGATTAATTGAACTCCAATTTTTGTTTGAAAACCTTGCTGAACACTCAGCAACAGCAACTACTTTTTATGGGAGTAACAGCAGCTAACACTATGAGTTGTATAAGTCACACAATACTATAGTTATTAATAATGCTAGACAAGACACTCATACAATGCATGATGACAACAGTAGTTCACTCCACTACTGAGACTTGTAGCTATTGCAAGAGCAGACTACATGTAGAAAAACGCCTTGAGTTTTGCTGTACTGTCTCTTAGGCAAATCTTGTGGATCACATAATGCATAATGGCCCTGTCATAGCCTAGTATGGGGCTCACTAGGGAGCAGGGTTCTAATGGGCCAAATAAGTTCAACTGGCCTAAGGCCAGCCTTGCACTGTAAATGACATTTAAAATACTACAACAAACAAGCCAGGGTCCATCAGGATAACAATGTTTATTTTGTATCACAGGGCTGTTGCATGATGAATATCTTGGCAAGGGAGGTGGAATATGAATCTTTTGCATAAAAACTGCAAGTCCTAGGATACATCTGTGCATATGACTGAGATGTACAAAGCAGAATGAACACTGTGTAATAGGAACTGTCTATCATCAACTGATTGGGTTTGTTATAGAAGATAACAAACAATGACTTCAGACTCTAGACTGGACAAGATGGCAGCAACTGGCTAGCCATGATGCTTTTGGGTTATGCTTCATTTCTGCTGTAGACTTGGTATTCTAATTATCCTCTTAGCTCTGCATCAGTATTGATGTTTGCTCGGCTGTATTTTGTGCTAGACAATTTTGTCAAAGTTTCCTCAGAGAAACAGAAACATCAGCACCATCAGAATATTCAGTTGTTTTGAACCTCAGTCTGAGCAGAATGCAAATACCAACACAGACAACTGTTCTGAAATGTTTTTGCCAGGAAAGTAGGAAATGAGCATCAATTTCTTACCAGGCAATACATTTTCTCTTATGAGGGAGTGGCTTTCACTTTTGTAGGCTGGAAGAGTCAATTCTTTTTGGCTAGCTTAGAAGGCCATAGAGATGTTCATCATTATGATCACAGATGCAGTAGCAGAAGCTATATGGGTTACATCCTGCATACGATATAATAACCAAACAACTTCCAAAGCTTCAGAGCACCTTCCAACACCCAAACCATTAGTCAGTTTGAGCTTTAAATAACAAAAAGAGATGTTTGGGTGCTAAGCCCTTCAGAGTTTTCCTGACACTGAGAAGAGTGCTCCTATGTGGGCTTTTGAGGATTGATGGTCAGCTAACACTGTTCCATTGGTGGGTAGGTAAATTACCTTCAGGGAAAACCTTCTACTTTACTTTTTAATTGAAGAAAACTTACATTTTATTAAGAAGAAGAATTTAAGCTAGGAACAAGTGTTTTGGTTGACTGTCTTGTGACTTTTATGTACTTTAAACCCAAGTGCATTTTTTTACTTTTGTGTTAAAATGTTAAAAGTTGTTTAAAACTACTCTTTCTATGGAGAAATTGTAGTTACTTTAGTGCTGGGGGCTAGAAAAATGTTTAAAGTTCTTTTTACTTATTTTTTTCTGTGAAAAGGTTACTTTTTTGCTACTTTGCTGTTTTACTGACTATGTCTTCTATGCCTCCCCAGGAAAAAAGCACCATCCATTTTCATCTTGACCATGGACAACGTCTGTCCCTTGGTTGGACCTTCTTACAGCAGCAAAAAGAAAAATATTGTTAAGCAGCTGCTGCCACCATAGAAAGCTAGCAATCTGGCAGCTGCAGGTGGGTGACACTGTTGTGGCCAAAGCTGGTTCTTCACACCACTCACCTTTTTCTTCAGATTCTCTTGGTATAGTTCACACAGCCTCTATGGACTGGGGATTAGATACATCCTCTGCAGCTGTAGGGATCACGTTAGTGGTCAAGGGACAAACAGTCTTGTTGATCCTTAGCCAGAGTTTTGTTGTTTCTTCAGAAATTCCTGTCAAAAAGGGACAGAAAACTATATTTGTCTTCTCCTGTGTCATTTACACTGGACAGGAGTAATTCATTAGGCTTGGCTCAGGGTCTTGTGCAGGCTCTTTACCCTTCTTATAAGGCTGTTTCTGGTAAAAAATGAATTATTTCCATGAAGATGTTCAAGAAATGTAACCTATAGGGCAATGTTAAGGGACAGATGAAGTTTTTCTCCTCAAGTTTCTGATTCAGATACTGATGGTAGCGTGGCATTTGATTTTTCCCTATGAGTGATTCTCTCTCCTTCTCTGAGACTGTTTTCCAAGTGAATCATTGTTTCCAGTGGGACAATGCTGAAGTTTCTCAGTTCCACAGAAATATTATGATTATAACTGGAATTTCTCAAACCTTCATTAATCACTCCAGTTCTGTTAGTTTTGGAGAACATTTTTGTTACATCCTGCAATTCCCCCGACAGTCTACCCGCTGTCCTTAAAAATGCAGATTGATTGTATAAAGTTCTTCACTCTTTCAAATTTTTATACATTAATACCAGTCCTGACCTAGCAGCTATAACTTTAATGACTCCAGATGCTGCTTTATAGTCAGTCAGTTCTAATCTTTCTTCTGATAAGGTTGGGAAAGCTTTTGATAAGTTTGGGAAAAAGTGTATGCTTCATCAAATTTAATTTTTAGAATTCTAAACTGTCACGTTCCTATGTTGGCATTTATTCTGGCTAATCATGAAAGCATGAGGAACATTTTGCCATCAGTTTCTTCTTGTGAGTTGAAATCTGCATTGTGTAATTTAGTTTCTTCTGATTCACAAATCACTACTCATTGCTTAAAATGTCTTTATGACTCTATGGATAGTACTGCTGCCACAGGAACTGTTTTAAGGAGGTTTGCCTGGCTGCTGTCTCAGAACCTCCCAAAAGAAGTTAAAATGAAAATTTGACTCCTAAATTGGATAGAAATTTAGTATTTGGACCTTCTGCTGCTGATGTTATCAGGAAGTGTGATGAGAAGGGAAAGTTGATTCAGAGAATCTGTCAAATTTTTCAGTCCTCCTTCTCTAAATTTTCCAAGGGATTCCCTGCTCCCTCCTCTAATTTTAGAAAGAGCAAAATAGTCACAGCAGAATCCTGTGATATAGACATTTAAAAAGCAATGAGAGAGAGGTTTCAAAAAGAAGGCAGGAACCCACCTGACAAAGGACAGTCAAGTTAATCAGAATTACTGTATGAGGGACTTTGTCTCCCTCTCCCACTCTGGCAATCTTTTAATCTTTCCAAAAAGTGTGAGGATCTCCATTTCTTTCTTTCTTTGGTAACAGATAGTTTCAGACAGATGTGTCCTGGATGGGATCCACTGAGGTTACAGGTAGCAATGGCAGGATCTCTCTCCTTTCCAAGGAATTCCTCTTCATCCACTATACCAAACTCTTCTCTTTTCTCCTGTCTTACATCACATGCAGTCTCAGGGCTGTTCGTCCTCCTCTTCTAAGAGAAGAAGTTTATTAAAGAATGTTTCTGGTATCAAAAAAGGAAGATTCTTGGAGACCAGTCTTGGATCTTTCCTTCGTGAACCACTTTGTGATAGTGCTCACATTCAAGATGTTTTCACTTCATAGGTTCATAGGTTCATAGGTAGGTACTAGGCTATCTGCTCGAGGGCATTTATAAGCCTAACCAGAGTGTGTCAGCTTTTGCCACACCATTGATTAATTAACTGATCCTCTGACAAGCAAATCCAGTGAAGTGATCCCAGGGGTGTATTTTCTGTTACCCATCCACTCATCAAGGTTTCTCTTGAACAGTGTTAGTGAGGGGCTCTGCCTAATGTAGTTTGGAATTTTGTTCCAAAGCATGGGGAGTCTCTGTGACAGGAATCTATCCCTCCAGTATGTTCTATTTATTGTTGTGGTGAGGTTTAACTCACTAGAGCACGTGCCTCGCAGTAACTTGGATTTCTTTAGGTGGCGCATGTCCATCAATTCTGAGTTGGACATGGCTTTGTAAGTCAGGCAAAGATTCCTCTGAGTAAGTGATATGCCATTGAGTACAGCCTGAGATTTTTAAGATGGGTTGCATAGGACATATGTTTGAGGCCAGTAATCCTCTTGGTGAGGTACTTTTGTGGTCTTTCCAGCTGTTGGAAATGTCTTGTGAGGTACATCCCAAATGTGGCATTGTACTCTATGATGGGTCTAATGAGTGACGAATAGAGGGGCACTATAACCTCTTTATTTCTAGATGCAAACCTTTTAGTAATTAGATGGGCCACTCAGAAGGATTTCCTAACTACTTTAGCATTATGATTGTCAAAGGAAAGATTACTATCTACCTGGGTCCCCAAATCTCTTATTACCTCTTCTGTATTAAGGGGGCTGCCACCTATGTGGTAATTCGTGGGTGTTTTGTTTTTCCCAAACGGGATGACTATGCATTTTTTGGCATTTAACTTGTGGCCATGACATTGACACCAGGTGTCCATCTCAGTAAGGCCCTTTTGGAGGGTGTCAGTGTCAGCTGGAGAGTCAGTTATGGCTCCCAGTTTGCAGTCATCGGCGAACTTGGTTAGTCATAGTCCTCCTGTGTTTGCCTGTACTTCTGAGAAGTATATGCCGAACAGTAGGGGTCCTAGGACCAAGCCTTGTGAGACACCACTTGTGACTGCTTTAGAGTCAGACCTGGAGCCCACTATTCTTACCATGTGAGTTCTGTCTGTAAGCCAGTTGGCAACCCATCTCATGATGTAGTGATTTATGTTCAGGCTTCTGAGTTTTTCCTGTAATACCCAAGTGGGGAATGGTGTCGAAAGCCTTGGTGAGGTGAAGGAAGGCTGTGTGAACCACCTTTCCCTCGTCTTTGGCCTTGGTGAGTGTCTGAAAGAAGTCAACCAGGTTTAGTAGGCATGATCTGCCCTTAACAAAGCTGACCCTTTGTCAGGTCAAGTGTTTAGAGGTTCCCAATGTCTTTATTAATGAGTTCCATGATGATGCGCTCCATAGCCTTGCAGATCAGGCTAGTCAGGCTTATGGGGTGATAGTTACCAGGGTCAGTTGTGGCCCCTCCTTTGTGGACAGGAATAACCATTTCTGTGCACCATTCTATGGGCATGTGGCCTGTGGAGAGGCTGAACAGCGTGTTTAGGTGGGGGGTTAGTTCGTTCTGTAGTTCGTGCAAGATGCAGCCTGGGACACCATCTGGTCCCATTGATGCTATGTTTTTGGCTTTTGAAAGGGCTGTTTTCACCTGTGCGTCTGTGATTTTTGCAACACTACACTTTTCTGGTATTGTTGTGGGCTCTTCTGGAGGTGAGAGGGGGGTGAAGTTTGCACTGGATCTATCTGCCAGGATGTTGGCAATATCAGTAGGTTCGGTATATTTTGTGTTATTTTGCACTAGTTCAGTGCATATCTGTGAGTTGTCACTTACATTCTTAACATAGCTAAAGAAGGCTTTGTGGTTATCTTTTGAATCCTTGGCTATTTTTCTTTCGAATTTAGCCTTGGATGATTTCATGAGGGACCTTAGTTTCTTACTGATACTGATCAGGGATGTCTTTCCTTCTTGGGATTTGCTTTTTTTCTGAACTAGTTTCCTCCTTCTATTGTATAGCCTGTTTATGGCAGGGGTCCACCAGACTGGTTTCCTTCTCTTACAGGTGTGAGTTTTTGTTTTGCTAGGGATGGCATGATCCATGCATCCTTGTAGGTGCTCATAGAGTGCATTTGTAAAGGTTTCTGCATCTTGGGCAGCGTTATCCTTTAGCATGGGGGCTGTGAAACTTACCACCTCTGTCTTAAGTAAGGTGAAGTTTGCTTTAGAAAAGTTTTTTACTGTATTTCCTTAGTTGGGGGTGGTGGTGAGCTGTGGACATCCAGAGTGATTAGTTTATGGTCGGATCTAACCAGTGCCGGGTTGACCTCCAGTGTGGAAAACCTGTCGCCCATGTTGGTGATGACCAGGTCCAATATGTTTTCACCTCTGGTAGGGGAGTTTACCAGCTGATCCAGGGCATTTGAGTTGATGAATTCCAGGAAGCGCTGGGCCTGAGAGTTTGTACTAGAGTAGTTTTCCCAGTGAATGGTAGGATAATTGAAATCGCCCAATATCAGGGTGTTCAGTAGGACCTTCATTTTTTCCAATGTCTTCAGAAAGGTGGAGTGGTGGTCCTGGGTCATGGAGGGTGATCTGTAGCGGGCCACAATTTGCATTGCAGATTTGCTCGATGCTAGTTGCACATGGATGATCTCAGAGGTGTCATTCTGCGCCACTAACATGGAGGTGTAGGTATCCTTGATGAATATAGATACACCCCCTCCTTTTGTGTTTCGGTCCGTGTTCTGTGGCCAAAACATGTGGTATGAGTTGTAGCCCGGTAGTGCTGGGGTGGTCTCTGGAGCCTTGAACCAGGTTTCAGTTACTGCACAGATGTCGACATTCTCCATACTGAGGAGTGCTTCGAGCATGTGTATTTTGACATTTAAACTCCTGGAGTTGAGTAGCATAACCCTCAGTTTTTTTTTAATTGTGCTGTTTATGGAGGTGGGTTTGACTTTTGAGCATTGCCTAAAAAAGGCACTATGGGGGCAGCAAGAGCCTTGGCCAGTATTCAAAAGCTTAGGGGTGACAGGTGCAAGCCTTCTCTTGTGAAGCAATGCAGCTTGTCAAGCATGTCATCCCAGGCTGACAGACACTGGATCCCCTTTGAATGATACCAGAAGCTTAGCCAATTGTTGAAATTGATCATTTTTTCTTTATACTGAGGTATCATTCTTGGCGAGGGAAGGATGCTACTCAAGGTCAGGGTCATACCAGCCTGGGCTACATAATCAGAGAGCTCTTCCATGTCTCTTTTTATGTAGTCCAGGGAGGTACGTCTCAGGTCATTCACACCAACATGAACAATGACAGGGTCATATTTGTACTTGTTCTGGAGTGACCTGAGTGCTTGTGTTATGTGGCAGATTCTGGCTCCCAACAGGCAGCTAACAGTAACCTTCTGCTTGTCCAGCCTAGTGAGTGGGACATCAGTGTGCCTGACTATAGAGTCACCTATTACTAGTGTTAGGTATGTTATTTCACCTTATGGGCTGTGATTGTGTGGCACACTGATTTTGTGTTTTATGTGTTGTCTGTTTAACCTGCTAACCCATATTTTTCATTTGAGTTTCTTCATGACCTTAGATTTAAAAGATTCATATCATCACATTCTTTATTCATCCAGATTTCAGTTGTTTTGTGTGTCTAGATCAGATGATGAAATCACTGCCTTACCCTTTTGGCTATTCACTGTTTCCAGATTATAAACAAAGTATTTAGCTCCTGTGATAGCCTACTGTAGATTGCAAGGTATCCACATTTTTCCTTATTTAGATGACTTGCTTATCTTTGCAGCATCTATTTTAAAGAGTTAGTCATCTCTATCATTGGCAAGGGATCTTCTTCAAAGGTTAGGATTCCAAGAGACAGTGCAGAAGTCTCCTCTGATGTCTTCTCACAGGATTGTTTTTCTGGAGTGCCTGATGGCCACCTCAGTATAAAGAGCTTTTTTTTCCACAGGAAAAACATGCATCCATATTTTGATCTATTTCTGGGTTCTCCAATGAGACTTCAGTTTCTGTGAGGGAATACCTCACGATTCTAGGTCTCATGACTTCTGGATTCTCAAGACTCTACATGTTAAAGATACAATGGCGTCTGAAATCTCTTTGGTCTCAGCATTATCACCCATTGACTTTTCAGATTCTAGTCTTGGGATTTGTAAAAATGGAGAGCATGTTGTAGAGACATCAAATTTCTCAGAATCCAGGTCTCCCATTCTTCCCTCCTGCACCACAGACATGTCAGACTTTGCCTGGGGTGCAGTGTCAATGGGCATACAACTGAAGGATCTTTGAACAAAAAAGACAGATCAAACCACATAAACATAAAATAGATTACAGTTCTTATAAATGCTTTCAATTCTCTGAATCATCTGTGCTCTCTGGGGCATCTTCATGTGTTTACAGACAGCACATGGTGATATTGTACATAAACAAGCAAGGAGGAACCAGATCTTAGCCCTGTGCAAACTAGCCTTTAGTGTACAATCTCGCATTATAGGTATCTTAGGTTTCTTAAGAGCAGAATTGCATGGTAGTTGAACAGAGTTAGACCAAGACAGACTCTCATGAATGGAAAATGAATCAGGAGGTCTTCCAAGATTTGAGCCATCTATGAGGAACACCTCAGATAGCCTTTTTTGCTTCCTCTGAAGAATCAACCAACTAAATTCTGGTCCAGGACTCCATGAAAGAAGGCCTGACGACAGATGCCTTTTCTTTTTCTTGGTCAAGAATGTTCCTGCATGCTTTTCAAATTATTTCCTCTAATTTCCAGGGCACTTCCTAGGATTTAGGAGGACTCCCCAAAGATCATTTTGGTGAACCCCTTCTGGCCCAGGCTACAGTGAGTTTCCCTTCTTTTGGAAATGACTAATGGCAATTACCACAAGGTTCTTCACAGACTGGATTTACTCACATAAGATCAGGGTTATTGGATACATCCTAACCCCAAACAACTGCAAGTGAGTCCCTGGATAATAGGATCTTAATGTATTTTAGGCACTTGATTTCTGATGACATGCATCAGGTATTAATGGAGGCAAGAAGGCCTGCTACAAAAAATTATATATTTTATTATTTATTTATTTTTATTTATTTTACATTTGTTAACTGGTGGTGTCTGACTGAGCTGAAAAGGCCCTTTTTCAGCAGAGGCCTGGGGAGAAAAGCCTCACATAGAAAAATTACAGATACATTTAGTTATTTAGACATGATCAGTATAAGCACAAATTACAAAAAACATGTTTTTACAGTGGTGTGCAGCACATCAACAGTTACAGTGGAGAGAACAAACAAAAAATATTAATTTAAAAATAAAGGTAATTAATAGATTTGTGGTGTACAGCTGAAATTTGGAACATAGGTAGAATACATACATAGTACATAGGTACAGTACATACACTGTACATTAGCCAGTGTTTGTGAGTAAGATTGAAAACTATTATCAAGTACTCTAGGTTTAGTATGTGCACCTTATCTGCTTTCACTAGCCTGGGGAGCAATCATGGCACTGCCAACTTTGCTTGAGATGTTGCCTGATGAGGTATTTAAAGGAGGCTTTGGATGATGTGTTTTGAATGCTAGTGGGGACAGAGTTCCATTTTTTAGCCACTAAACTACTATATAGTGCATCTCCAAAGCTATTGTAGCTGTTGGTGACTTCTAGTAGTAGTTTGCTTGATGATCTAAGAGGCCTTTTGGCTGAGTGATGTTGTACTAGGTTTTTGAGGGCAGGACACTTATTGGGGAGGTAATAGATCGAATGACAGAGGCAGAGCTGATTGTAGGTTAGGAGGTTGGGCAGTTCAAGCCAGTGGAGCTGTCTCAAAGCAGTACAGTGATGAGTTCTATATGAACAATTTGCAGCAAAGTGGGCAATTCTTTTATAGCAGGCTTCCATTTTGCTTAGTTCAGTTTTGTTGAGATTAGTCAGATTGGGAGATGCATAGAGTAGGGTGGATAGAAGTTGGAAGTGAGCAATGGCTGATATTGTTGTTGTTGGTAAGAAATGGTTTGATACGGTAGAGTGATCCCAGTTTGGCATGTACTTTTTTAACAGTTGAGTTGAGATGACTATCAAATTTTAGATGGGAGTCTATTGTTATTCCCAATAGCCTAGCCTGTGCCACTGGTGCGATTGGAGTAGCATTTGTGGAGTAGATAGTGAACTGACTGTTAGTGTTTTTGTTAGAACTGGTTAAAAACATGAGCTGAGTTTTCTTTGGACTGAGGATAAGTTGGGCTTTGGTAAGGTAGTTTTCAACGTCAACGAATGCTAGTTGAGTTGTTTGCAGGAGATGCTGTGTGGAGGTATGGAGGTCATTTGTGAAGATTGTGAATAGTAGTGGATAACCCTGTGGGACTCCTATAGTTATGGGCAGCTGAGGAGAGAGAGAGTTTTCCCATTTCACAGCTTGGTACCTGTCAGTTAAGTAGCTTTGGAACCAGGTAAGAGTAGAATTTGAGAGGTTTAGTTTGTTTAGCAGGATTTGGTGCGAGACTGTGTCAAATGCTTTGGACAGATCCAAAAAAAATAGTTGACACCTGCAAGCCTTCATTTTTGAGATGGTTTACTGTGTATGGGAAGCAGAGGAGGGCTGTAGTGGTACTATTGGCAGGTCTGAAACCATGCTGAGTAGGTGACAGGATGTTGCTGTCCAGGAGATATTTTAGCATCTGGGTATGGATGCATTTTTCTAGGATTTTGGCCAGGGGGGAGAGTAAAGCAATGGGTCTGTAGTTATTAAGTTCAGTGGATGTCCCGTCTTTATGTATGGGTGTAACATAGGTTATTTTCCAGAGTTTGGGCACATAGTTTTCAATAAATTAAGTGTTTATGAGAGTGGAGATTGGGATAGCAATAGCATCTCCTGTGAGTTTCAAGAAATAGCTGGGGAGTAGGTAGGCTGCTGTTGATGAGGTTTTTAGTTTGGAGAGCATGCTTTTGATTGAAGTGGTGGAAACTGTTTTGAGGGCAAAGCTTATATTAGTGTTATTTGTATTGGGGGGATAGTGAGGAAGGAGGGATAGTGAGGATATTAGCAAATGGAAAAGGTTTACTAGTTGATGCCAACAAAAGAACCAGCAGTCATTCAAGGCTAGTGTTTCTCTGGTTTTATATTATTTGTGTGAGTTACTATCCTTTGGCGTATCTTACTCCTTAGTCATTTGTCAGCCATTCCAACATGTCTGCTCATGGATCCCACTCTTTCAATTCAGTCTCCTGTGCAAAATGTCTTTAAAAGGGGTTCTGTATAAGAAGCCTCCCAAACAACCAGTGGCTCCTCCTTGGGATCTTAGTTTTGTGTTAGAAAAAAACACTTCTTCCATTCTAATCACCTCATCAGGCTGACTTGAGGTTCTTTACATGGAAAACCAGTCTTACTCATTGTTGTAAAATCCAAAAAAAAGGAGGTCTCAGCAGTTAAAGAACTTTGGTTAAGCAAGCAGCGTAGAACAAAATCAGCCAGAAGTTCACCGTTCTAAAAAACACACTTTAATAAAACAAATAAAAAGCAATAAACAAAGCTTTCAAGTTAAAACTCTTCTTCAGTGTTTCATAAATACTAAATGTGTGCACCCCTTATATATACTAAACGCAGCCAGTCATTAAGAAATCACCCTTAATGGCAATTACTGATGCCCCATCATAAATACAAACACTCCCTAACACATAATCGAATACATTTATATATTTGTATACATTTTTATATAATTATATTACACCAGATCATGTTCTTACTCATTGCTCTGACTTCTGCAAGAAGAGTATTTGAGTTGCACACTCTCACAGTGACTCAACCTTATCTCATTTTCCATAAAGGTAGAGTTTGAGAACTAATCCTTCCTTTCTGCCTAAAGTAGCATTTAAGTTTAAGCCAATCTGTCTTTACAGAATCTAAAAATAAGGGAGGAAGGACGCTTTATGCCTTGGATGTTCATAGACAACTCAGGTCCTTTCTTGACGAATAAACTCTTTCATAACCTCTGATTAGCTGGTCATTTCTTGTGAAAGTAAGAAGAAAGGACAACCCGTGTCAAAGCAGTCTATTTAGAATGGTTGTCTCACGCTATTACCTTTTATTATTCCCACCACAACTAAACTTTTCCAGGCAGATTCAAGACTTAATGCATTGAGGTCTTGGCTACATCTTGGAAGGGGTTAAATTCTAGAAGTTCTCTAGAAATAGCCACTTGGTCCTTTCTGCATACTTTTTCAAAGAACTTTAAACAAGATTCCTTCTCCAGGTGTAGGACAGGCTTTGCAAGGACCATTCTCCAGGGGTGCCTGGACCATATTCCTTCCTCCTTTCAGTTCTCTTACATTGTAGCAATCTACCCATGTAGTCTAGGCATCTGCATCAGTGATCATAATGATGAGCATAGTACATTTGTGTAAGTAAACTGACCATAACAGTAGATGCTCAAATGATCACTGCTACGGTAGCTGCTCTTTCCCTCCATCCCCTTATTTCTGTTCCTAATTTTTTTTTTTTTTTTTGCCCAGGACAATGGACATGTGTTTTGTTTTTCTTAGCAATATCATTTTAGGCTTAGCCTCCCTCTCTTGGCTAGCATGAAAGCTCTGAAGGGCTTGGCAGCCAAACCTGTCTTTTTGTCACCTTATCTTGATCTAAACTTCTGGGTTGGTAGAAGGTAACCTGAAGTTTTGGAAGCTTGCTGGCTGTTATATCCTCTGCATGATATATCCCATATTGTGTAGATTACCACAACAGTGATCATTTCGTAGGTTCATAGGTTCATACTAGGCTATGTGCCCTAGGGCATTTATAAGCCTAGCCAGAGTGTGTTTGGCTTTCGCCACCCATTTTAAATTAATTTTGCTATGCCCTTTTAGGAGGTTAGTATACTGTCTAACAGTGACACAGAAGTGATACCCGGGGTAAACCTACGATCTCCCATCCACTTATCAAGATTCTCCTTGAAGAGAGTCAATGAGAGACTCTACCTAACCTGGACTGGGATTTTAATCCAGAGTGAAGGGAGCCTTTGGGTTATGAATCTGTCCCTCCAGCATGTCCTATTTATTTCAGTGCTGAAGTTCAAGTCTCTCGAGTGCATGGCTCAATGGGATTTGGATTTTCTGAGGTGTAGCATGTCCATTAATTCCGGGTTGGACATGGCTTTATACGTCAGACACAGATCGCCTCTGAGCAGGCAGTATGCCACTGAGTAGAGCTGGAGTTTCTTTAACTGGGCAGCATATGGCATCTGTTTGAGCCCTTTGATCCTCTTGGTGAGGTACTTTTGGGGTCTTTCCAGTTGCTGCAGGTGTCTGGTAAGGTACATCCCAAAAGGGGCATTGTACTCAATTATGGGCCTGATGAATAAAGAGGCACGATGACCTCCCCTGATCTAGATGTGAATCCCTTCATGATTAGGTGGGCTATATAAAATGTTTTTCTAACCACTTTGGCCATGTGGTTGTCAAATGAGAGATTGCTATCAACTTGGGTCCTCAGGTCCCTAATTACTTCTTCTGTACTTAATGGATTACCACCTATGTAGTAATTTGTGAGCACTTTTGTTTTTGCCAAAGGGGATGACTATGCACTTTTTGGTGTTTAGCTTGAGGCCATGGCTCTGGCACCAGTTGTCTGTTTCTATGAGGACCTTTTGGAGGATGCTTGTGTCGGCTGGAGTCGATTATGGTGCCCAGTTTGCAGTCATCTGCGAACTTGGTCAGCCACAGTCCTTCCATGTTGGCCTGTACCTCCGAGAAATATATACCGAACAAGAGAGGTCCCAGGACTGAGCCTTGTGGGATGCCCCTTGTAACTGGTTTGGAGTCTGACATGGCTCCAGCAATTCTAATCATGTGGGTTCTGTCCTTGAGCCAATTTGCAACCCATCTAGTGACATTGGGGTTTATATTTAAGCTGGTGAGCTTATCTATAATGCCCGAGTGGGTTATTGTATCAAAGGCTTTTGCGAGGTCCAGGTAGGCTGTGTGGACCACCTTCCCCTCGTCAATGGCCTTGGTGACTGTTTCAAAGAAATCAACCAGGTTTAAGAGGCAGGATCTGCCCTTAACAAAGCCGAACTTGGTAGGATCCAGTGTCGGTAGGTCCCCAATATCTTTATTTATGAGGTCCATGATGATCCTTTCCATAGCTTTGCAGACCAAGCTAGTCAGGCTTATGGGGCGATAGTTTCCAGGATCCATTGAGGCACCACCTTTGTGGAGAGGGACCACTGTTGCTGTACACCACTCTTTGGGTACATATCCTGTAGTAAGGCTGAGATTGAACAGTAGTTTTATGTTTGGGTTTAGCTCTTCTTGGAGTTCATGTAGGACGCAGCCCGGGACACCGTCTGGTCCCATTGATGCTGTGTTTTTTGCTTTGGAGAGGGCGGCTCTTACCTGAGCATCTGAGATGTCAGGGGGGCAGCACTCTGCTGGGATAGATATTTGCCCTTTTGGTGGGGTGGGGGGGGAGTTTGCGCTGAACCTGTTAGCTAGCATGTTGGCAATGTCTGTGGGTTCGGTGTATTTTTTGTCATTTTGGACTAATTCTGAGCATATCTGGGAATTCCCACCTAGGTTACTAACATAACTAAAGAAAGCCTTATGATTATCCTTAGTGGCCTGTGCAATTTTTCTCTCGAAGCTGGCCTTAGACGATTTTATGAGTGCCCATAGTTTTTTGCTAATACTGATCAGAGATGCCTTCCCTTTTTTGGATTTTGCTGTATCATGTAGTAGCTTCTTCCTTCTATTGTATAGTTTGTTTATGGCTGGGGTCCACCAGACAGGACGTCTGCCTTTGGAGGACTGGGTCTTGGTTTTATTTGGGATCGCATGATCCATGCATTCCTGAAGGTGTTCATAGAATGCGCTTATAAAGGATTCTGCAGTCTAGGCCGTATTTTCCACAGGCCCGGGGGCTTTGAAAGATTCCACCTCGGTTTTGAGGAGTGTGAAATTTGCTTTAGAGAAGTTTTTCACTGTGGTTTTCTGGGCAGGGGGTGGGGTCAGGATGTGAATATCCAGTGAGATTAGTTTATGGTCTGATCTTACCAGTGAGGGATACACTTCTGGTCTGGAGCATAAAGTCCCCATGTTGGTAATGATCAGGTCCAGTATGTTTTCCCCTCTTGTGAGAGTGGTAACAAGTTGTTCCATAGCATTTGAGTTTATAAATTCTAGGAACCTTTGGGCTAGGGTGTTGGAGCTAGAATAATGCTCCCAGTCTACGTTTGGGTAGTTGAAGTCGCCCAATATAATGGTGCTTGGAGAGACCTTCATATTTTCCAGTGTTCTCAGGAAGGCCGAGTGGGGTTCCTGGGTTTGGGAGGGTGGTCTGTAGCAGGCTATAAACCGGAAGGCAGTTTTACCCACTGTTAGTTGCACATGGATAGTCTCTGATGCTTCGTGCTGTGCCACCAACCTGGAGGTGTGGGTATCTTTGACGAATATTGATACTCCCCCTCCTTTGGTGGTTCTGTCCAAGTTTTGGGGCCGAAAAGCATGGTATGAGGTATAACCTGGTAGTGCTGGGGTGCTCTCAGGAGCCTTGAACCAGGTTTCTGTTACAGCACAGATATCGATGTTCTCTATGCTAAGGAGAGCTTTGAGTGTGTGCATCTTGAGGTTTAGACTTCTGGCGTTGAGTAGCATTACTCTTAGTTTCTTATCCCTTGTGATACCTATGGAGGTGGGTTTGTCTTTTGAGCCTTGCTTAAAAAAGGCACTATGGGGGTAGCAAAAGCCTTTGCCAATATCCAAAAGCCCTGGGGTGACAGGTGCAAGCCGTCCCTAGCAAATCATCGTGGTTTGTCGAGCATGTCATCCCCAGGCTGACAGGCATTGGATCCCCTTTGAATGACACCAATACTTAAGCCAATTGTTAAAATTGATCATCTTGTCTTCATATTGTGGCATTATTCTTGGTGAGGGTAAGATGCTACTCAAGGTCAGGGTCATACCGGCGTGTGCTACATGCTCAGAGAGCTCCTCTATGTCTCTTTTCATGTAGTCCAGGGTGGTACATCTCAGGTCATTCACACCAGCATGGACAATGACTGAGTCATATTTGTACTTGCCTTGGAGTGACCTGAGTGCTTGTGTTATGTGGCTGATCCTAGCGCCCGACAGGCAGCTCACCGTGACCTTCTCCTTGTTCAGCCTGGTGAGCGGGACGTCAGTGTGCCTGATGACAGAGTCACCTATTACAAGTGTATCAGGTGTGTTGTTTAGCCTTAAGGGCTGTGACTGTTCGGCACACTGGTTTTGTGAGCTATGTGTTGCACGTGTTTTGTTTTGGGGTAGCGGTTGCTTGGGTGTCTGCTTTGGAGGTCTCTGCTGCTTAGGCAGATTTTTATTTAGAGCCTCCGAGTATGTTTTTGTGTGTTTATGTGTTTGGTTTGCTGTCGTGGTAGGTCTATGTGAGACTGGAATTGTAGTGAGTGTGGTTTCCTTCTCCTCCTGACTGGTTATGCCAGTACTGAGTTGAGAGAGCTTAGCCTACAGTTTGGCTATATGGTTGCATCTCTCACATGTGTTGGAATTTGTTGGGAGGAGGAGAGGGTTGTCTGTGTACATGAGGCAGTTGTAACATTGCCTCAAGATTCCCAGATTCACCAGCTGGACCGGAGAGGAGATTGACAACTCAACATGTACTTTTATGGTAAGTTTATTTACACAACTGTACTTTCTCCAGGACCAGTACTTTTGACTTGGACTATCTAAGCAGAACAGTGACTAAAACTGAGACAATATGCTTCTGCTTCAGCATTCAGTATTTTTTTACAGGCTCCTGTTTTTCATGTCTTTTGGTGCTGTATTTTTAAGTTTAGCGCAGATGAAACAGATTTTGGATATTTGTTTATGTGGTGATAATAACATTTTACCCTGTTGTACCTATAATTCTGCAGCCACCCTTTTTATACCTGTTTAACTGTTGGCATTGTACAACAATGCTGCAGTGTGTTTGGATGCATAAACTGTATTTGGTCCTTAACTACAATTCTGTGGTGACTATTTCTTGCTCATTTTTTAATAGTTGCAGTTGGGAAGATTTTGAAAATGTATGTTTAGTGACAGAGTGGTTAGTAGCATTAATATGACTCTTTATAACTAGTACTACATTTTCTGAAATTTGATAATTTCCTTTTCACTCAGTCGCTATTAATTTTATTGATATTATTTATTTTACATCTTAATTCAATTATTACTTGCGATGTAGGCAAACTTACATTTATATTAAAGCAATCAAACCATATTAACAAGTTCACATTTACAAACATATAGGATATATGATACGTGTTGTATGATCTAAGCAACATTGCATAAATTATTCAGTTCCTGCCTTGTCTTAAACCTCATTCTTCCAGCAAAATGTTTTTCTGCATGTATTGTTCCCACAATTTACATTTGTTTAAATGTAATTTACTCCTACCTTTTCTAAAGATCCCAATTCCTGTTCTTTTATCTCACTTACAATATTCACTACTTCAAATATAGTTGGTTTAGATTTTGACTTCCATTTTCCAGTAATTGCTTTTTTTGGCAGCCATCAGAATTAAACTTAACAAGGCCTTACTGTGTCTAGGCAATTCAGATCTTGTATCCCAGCTCAAAAAAATAATTTCTTTAGTTATACTCATTTGTTTACTTAGTATTCCTGACAGAGTAGCCTGTAGAGAATTTTTAAAGTTTGCCAACTCATTACATTCCCAAAACATATGTTCCCAGTTATTTCTGTCTTCCCCATCACACCTCCAACATTTGCCATCTACCTGAGGAAAAATTCTTTGTAGTCTGCTAGAGGTATAAAAGTATCTATGCAAACACTTCCAGGCAAACATCCTAAATCTTCTCGACTTTGTTGCATATTTGGAAACCATAAACATGTCCTCCCATTGTTTCTTTGTGAATTGCATGTCTAATCTACCTTCCCAATATTTTCTACCTCTTTTGATTGCTTCCTAAAGTTGTCATGCAATATTTCATATGCCCTGCTAATTATTTCCTTTTTACTAGCAGCTTTTGTTCCAGATTCAATTAAAAACTCAACCAGTGCAGATCTTTCATTTTGGATACCCCATACCTTTCTCTTTGTCTATATTCTGATATCAGTCCCTATTAGGAAAGGCACTCACTAGCCTGCAAATCAAATGTCTTCTTGGCTTCCTCCCACTCTATTAATTTTCCTTCACTAATTATTTGTTCCCAATACCATGGTTCCTTTGACAGCTTCATCCAGTAAATTCCAGCCCCTTTAGTCTATTCTCTGTACTCCTAATTGTAGTCATCCCTGTTGGCAGAATCTCCTTTTCCATTCCCATGTTGGCTTAGTTCTTAGTATATATTTTGCAACTTTATCAATATAATATTATCTATCCCTTTTAATTTCTCCAAGTCTTTTGGGTTTCTAATACCATGACGAGAATGGATACCATTCCTAAGTCAAAGTATGATTAAAGTTCATGAAATTAGTATTATTTCAAATACTGATGTCGGCCACAAGTGGTCTTCGCAGCACCTGCAGTGTGCCCAGTAATGACTCCTTCTGCAATTTGTATGGGGTTACATGTGTTGGTAACATATCTAAATATGATTGCAGATTGTTTTTTATAAAACCCATTGCTCCTACTACTATTGGAACTGTCTGAGTATCTTTCTTCCATATTGCTCTTGTTTCTGCCTGCAAATCCTGATATTTTATGACTTTGTGTCTCTCTGTACACAAGACACTGTAGTCACTGGGTGTGGCAATTTATCAATGCTACTTTTGTCTTCTTTCATGGACCACTATATCCGGTTTTCACGCATCTATCTTTTGAACTATTAGTAATGGCTTATCCTGTGTGATGTAGGCTTCATCATTTTCTATGATGCTTTGTGGCTCATGTTTCCAGTGTTTTTCAGCCACTTGAGTACCACAATGTTTGTACAACCCCCAGTGCAGCAGTCTTGCCACATTATGCCTTTCAGCATATAGTCCTGCCATTAGTAAGTCACAACCAGCAATGAGGTGTGCCACTGTTTCCAATTCTGCTTTACAAAACCTACAATTGTCTGTTTCTCCCACATGTTCAATGGACTTTGTAAACCAGGGTGTATGTAGCCCACAGTCTTGGGCTGCCAATATTAACCTTTCATCTCTTGGTTTTAATTTGCCTTTCCTTAGCCATTCCTGCATTCATTCCTGATCAACATGAAGTTCTTCCAGAAGTTTCTATACTTGCAACCATATTTATGCATTTTCCACATTTCTTGCCTTCTCATCTTATCCTTCACCTTATATTCTATCTTTTGCTTTTTGGCAAATTCAGTTGCTGCCTGATTTTTATCTACTTCTGTTCTGATTTCCATTCTTGCTTGACAGCGATATGCTTCTGCTAGATTAAACAGAGAAGCCATCTTAGATTTATTCTCCTCGTGTTTCAAAACTTTCACATGTGTGGAGTCCTACAATTGCAAATCTATACATGTAATCAATTTCAAGGAGGCCCATCCCTCATTTGGAATGGGGAATATATAATCTTGGTATACACTGCTTTTTATAAATCATTTGTTGAACATGAAGTATCCTTATTGTTTTCCTATCTAATCTATGCAACACATTTTGGGGTCAGTCAATCACTCCAAAACTGTAAGTTAGGACCAGAAGAGCAAATTTGTTTATAACTTGGATTTTGTTCTTAGATGTCAACACTGTTTTCAGGATTAATTTAAGTCTTCTAAAGTATTC
Organism: Protopterus annectens; assembly: GCF_019279795.1. Taxonomy (NCBI): domain Eukaryota; kingdom Metazoa; phylum Chordata; order Ceratodontiformes; family Protopteridae; genus Protopterus; species Protopterus annectens. The sequence continues at coordinate 966,296,906 of NC_056746.1, forward strand.
CTTACTAAGCTTTATTTGCATTTGTTCATGTTTTATTGTTGATCCTTCCTCAGTTCCCAAATATTTATACACTCCCTCTTGCTCAAGTTCTTTTATATCACATTCTTGTCCCAAATTGATGTTTTCTGGGTGCTGCAGTTTTCCTGCTTTAAATGTTGCTTTTGCACATTTACTAAGACCAGATGACATTCTTATATCATCTGAAAAAAGTTTTGACAACTTGCAGTTGTGCCTTCAGTTCCTCATCTGATGAGCTATACAGTTTTACACCATCGGCAAAGAGAAGATGAGAAGTCTTTACACTTTGTTGTTTTCTAGGAGCCAAATTATAGCCAAGGCCTAGGCTGCTAAGGAGAGAGCTTAATGGGTTAAGGGCAAGATAGAATAACAGTGCTGACAGAGATTCACCCTGGAATATGCCCCTTTGAATTTTTATCTCTGAAATAATAATTTATCCTTTATCATGGCTTTAGTGCAAAGTGTGACCACTATTTCATGATCACTGTAATGTAGTTGATCAGTGCAGGGTGTATCTTATACATTTTAAGCATTCTTTTATCCATGCATGTGAGATGCTATCAAATGCTTTTTTATAGTCAGTCCATGCCATACTTAGATTCTTTCCCTTTTTACAGTTCTCCACTATGACTTTAACAACAAATGATCCTTTGTTCCATATAAATTTCTTTTATTGCTCTTTTGTTCTGTTGCCATAATTGAGTTTTCTTCTAAATAACTATAAATTCTGTCAGCATGAATTCACATGTATATTGTTTCTATACTGTCAGAAGGCAAGTTACTGGTTTATAGTTTTTAGGGTAGCTTGCAGGTTGTTTTTCCCATTGTTAGCCAGGTTGGTGTCTGTTCAGTTTGTGAACATAAATAGTTCTTACTCATAGCTAAATCTGATGTTTAGTAATCAAATGTTTTTTGGAGTATTATAATAATTTAAACATGTTAAATATTTGTATTTTAAAGAAAAATGTTCTTTTGTTATTCAACACAAAGGTATTCCTTTAAAGCAGTAATCAGCTATTATTAAATCAATTGATTAATTACAAGTGAGATGTTTTATAATTGGTGTGTATATATATATTGGCTTATTATGCAATACAAATGTATCTGAAGAAGTCTGATCTGTATCCAGATGAAAACGCTCTGTTTGTATTCTGCTTGCATTAATGTCAGAAATTTGCTTTACAAGTATCCACGAGCAGTTTGGTTTTCCTTCCTTCTTCTCCAGTATTTGGGTTCTAGTTTTTTGCTCTGGACTTGCTCCTCATTTTTTGTTGTGGTTTTTATGGAGGTTGAAGGAAACCAAACCAACCACCCGGCAATGGAAGGCCCGAAAGGAACCGAGGTAGGTCAATTGACCCGCTATTTTTCAAAATTCACCCAACTCATGGAATTATTGACTCCTCTTAGCCAGGGTCTTATGGTTCTTCTTTCTAATACCTGTTTGCCTGGGAACCAAGAGGCATTGTTTAACAAGGGGAACGGACCACGGCAACAAGTGGAAGGAATTTCCTTGGGTGCGAATGTACAGGAAACGGATGCTCACACACAAAACTTTCATTCTACACCCATGGTTCTACAGAACCAAGATAATACTAATCCAGCCAGGAGACCCTCTGGGGACAATAATACAAATAACATGCCAGTGGGAGACTTCTCTAAATGGCTGCAAGACAAGCCTATATTTTGTAAACCAGGAGCTAGATTGTATCACATTTACCCCTGGAGAGTTATAACAAATATTTGAACAAATTGCATGGTGCTTTACTAAGGTACAAATCTTTTTCTATTTGTAAAGACTATCTTAGACTGGATACTCACCAACAGTCATCCCCATAACTATATGTCTGGAACTCTCCCTAATGATCTTAGTGATCACCTGCTCACATACATCATGAAAGACAAAATTAATTGTACAAGCTTACCTATTTATAGGTCTATCAGATCCAAGAAAAACTAAATTTCAACTTGAACTCAAATCATGTAACTGGACAAAACTAAAACTCCTTCCCCTTGATGAGGCAGTGTCATCATTTAACAATTCATTCCTTACTATACTTGACTCGCATGCCCCTAAATGCTCAATAAGAATTAAAACTCAACTAGCACCCAGGCTAACAACAGACACCAAAACCAAAATAACAACTAGAGACAAAGCGTGGGATAAATGGCGCACTACCAAACTACCCCTAGATCGTATCAAATTCCAACAACTTAGAAATGAGACTAAAAAAGCCATCATACTAGATAAGAAAAATTACTTCTACAATCTGCAACATAAACATCAGAATAACCCTCAAAAGTACTGGGCAGGCATAAATAAACTTCTCTAACCAGGCAAATCCACTACTCCAACCCCAGGAACATTATCTGACAAGAGCCAAGAAGATATAGCCAATTCATTCAATACTTTCTTCACAGAAACCATCCAGTCATTAGCCAACCAACTTTCTCCTCCCCACACTTCTATAAACACTATACCCGACTCACCACTCTCTTTTAACTTCCAGCCAGTGTCCACATCCTTTATCAGATCCCTTTTGAAAAAACTGAAGCCAACCACCCTTTCAGCCGATCTTCTGCCGGCTGAATACCTGCAAATTGCTGCAGATGTCGTAGCCTACCCTATCTCAATCCTAATTAACAGAACCATAACCGAGGCCTCAATCCCCTCAATTTGGAAAATATCCTATGTTATTCCACTCCACAAAGGAGGTTCATCCACAGAACTATCCAACTATAGACCTATAGCCATACTATCACCACTTGTGCATGCACAACCAACTAATGCTCTATCTAACCCAAAATAAACTACTCACAGACTCTCAACATGGATTCAGACCCATCATAATACAACCACTGCCCTCCTCTCTTTTACTGAAAACATTAATCTTAACCGGAATAAAAAAATATCCTCCGCTCTCTTCCTGGACCTATCGAAAGCCTTCGATATGGTAAACCATCAGTTACTTCTATATACTTTAAAAACCCTGTATCTAGATACTCCAGCCCTTGACTGGTTTCAAGCTTACCGCACTGGGAGACAACAAGCAGTAACGTGGCAAAACAAGCTCTCCTGCCTACTACCAAATACCATAGGAGTTCCTCAAGGTTCCATATTAGGACCTCTCCTCTTTTCAGTCTTCATAAACGACGTCCAAACAGTCATCCCTGAAGCCACCTGCATTCAATATGCAGATGACTCGACTATAATATGTTCCAATGCCTCTCTTGCAAATCTACTAACTACCACCCAACATAGCTTCACCAAAGTCGAAAACTGGCTTGACAACCATCTCCTGATCTTAAATCCAAACAAAACCAAGTTACTTCTCTTCTACCCAACCAATAGATCTCAGACTGAAAACTTCACTATAAAATCCAATAATGGGACCATCACCTCCCCAGACACCTATACAAAGTTATTAGGAGTAAACATTGACAATAAACTCAGATTTGATATACATATCAACCAAGCCATTAAGTCAGTCAACAAGAAACTTGGGACCCTATATAGAATTAAAGCCTTCCTTACCCCGAATGCCAGGGCAGCCACAGCCCGTTCACACCTTCTCTCTACCCTACTATATGCCTCTCCTGTCCTCACTCACCTTAACAAATCTGATCTGGCCAAGCTCTCATCCTGCTATAATCACATTGCCAGGTTCGTTACAGGCCTACCCTACAGAACACACCACTGTACTAACCTGAAAAAGCTTGGATGGATAGAATTCCCACACCTTCACCAGTCCCAACTCATAGAGGCCTTCAAAATCCTTAAACAACCTGAGAATACCCCAGCACTAAAAAACTTAATGACTCCCTACTCCAACCTAAGCTACCTTCGCTCAGCAAACAGACTCCTTGTCCAAACAACTAAATCTCTCAACCTAGGTGGTGACGCGCTATTTGCCAACACCACTAGTAAGATATGGAACTCTCTCCCAAATAACATCACGCTTGCAACTTCTCTAAGTCAATTCAAAAATAGTCTAAAACTCCACTTCAAGTCACACTGGCTATGTCCTTGCTCAAACCCAGACTAGCTCTGTGCCATTAACTAAAACATAAACAACTAGCTAAGATGATAAGTACTTTGTATACTGTGATAAAGAAATATGTATCCTGTCTAACTCTATGTCATTATACTGCCTACCATCCTTGCTAATATGTTATTAATGTTACATTTGTAGTAATCTCAGAAATAGTAATGGCAGTCTTGTACTTGTATGTAAATAGCCTATGTTTTTGTTAAGTTCTTTCAGCTCATTTACTGTACCTAATTATCAATGTAACTCTGTTGGAGCTTTTCTCCCCGGGCCTCCGCTGAAAAAGAACATGTATCCAGTCGGACCATCCCGGTTAACAAATGTAAAATAATAAAAATAAAAATAATAAATAAATAAATCTTCACAAATGCAATAAATTAGGTGTTGTACCTAAAGGACTACACTTATATAAATACCCTAATAATGTCGAAGTCGGAATTGAATTTCATAAATAACTTTTAACTATTTTTGACAATTGTGGTTTTGAAATTTTAAAAGCTATCAGTAAAAATAATCAAAGGGAAATGTCTATGTTACAGGAGCGTATTGATTTGTACAACAAATGTATTACTAATTATTTGCTGTTTCAAGTGCAAACTGAAAATACTTTGAATTAAGGGGCATTATAGACAAGAAATGTGACAAGATTTTATGTAGAAAATATAAGAAAATAGATAGAGATTTGAAAGAATATAGGCAGGGAAAACAATACCCTCAACCCAAATATTTTGGGCAGACCCACACCAAGAACAGCAACACACCCTTGGAGGGACAACAAGCTAAACAGTATGGACAGGGTTACAACAATTCTAATATGTCTGAAAGGGAAATCAATTATGATGACCAACAGGAAGCAGGCCCACACAGGTCTGAGAGGTTGCGGAATAAGAATTACAACTACAACCATTTTCACAGGGGAGGTCACTATCAGGGGGGAGAGGTGCAGAGAGGTTACAGATACCAGCATTGAATAACATTTGTTATTAAAATGTAAATGAAAATACACAAATAGTTAGCATGTCAGGTTTTCATATTTTTAATTACAGTGGCATATAAGTTACTGCAAGTTTCTTTGATTTATTCAAGGTTTCAAATTTGTTCCACTGATTAACAGTAACTTGACACAAGTAATTTTTTATTTAAAAATGTTTATTAGAAGGTTAAACTTAGAAAACATGTTTGGTGATCAACCTTCTGTTGCACAATCCAATATACCAAAGAAAAAAAAAATGTTTTCAACCTACCTCTTCACCCACAACTGAAAAATTTGGAAAATGTGATCGAGAGTGAAATTAGGAAACAAATACCCAACAATAGGCTACATTCTAACTTGAAACACGAATAAAGAGAATTATTGACACAGCTATGTTCCAACCCACAGCTTCGAGTCATGGAACCAGACAAGGATGTGGGCATTGTCCTCATGGACAAGAGGATGTATGAAGGGGAAAATGAACATCATTTTGAATGACACCAGCAGATATAGCAAAGTCTCTATCAATGAAATAAATATATCAAACAAAAAATAGATTTGCCACTCAAGGATCTATTCGTTCAGGGAGTCATAGACTTTGATACATACAATTACCTTACAAATACTACACCCAGGTACTATCCATATTTGGGATACCCAAAATTCACAAGAGTGTAGAAAATCCCCCCCTTAGACCTATCGTTTTCTCAGAAGGTGCCAAAATTGCTCCCTTGTCTAAATTTTTGGACTGGAAACTCAAGAAACTGTGGGGAAGACAAACATACATGCTAAAGGATTCTTGGAAATTTTTAAGTATGGTAAAAACAGAACATTTTTCTCCACAACTCAAATTTGCTACAGTCGATGTTAGACTTGTTTTCTGTGATTCCGCATGACACTGGATTGGCTTGGTTAGAGGAAGCAGTCAGGACTAAACCAGACATTATGGAAAATTAGATATTCCTATATCTGGAATTAGCTGAATTAGTACTCAAGAATAATTATATATATTTTGAAGGCGAGTACTTCAGGCAAGAAACAGGAGTAGCTATGGGGGCCAGTTGTGCCCCCATTTTTGCAGATATTGTCATCTCAGTCTGGGAAGAAAAGTTTGTGTATAACAGTACATACCAAAAATACTGGAATTTATATACCAGATTTTTGGACAACATCTGCATTTTTTGGGTGGGAGATATACAACGTTTTGAAGAGTTTTTTTTCAATATCTTAACTCAACCACTCATTTTTTAAAGTTCACCTACCAAATTTCCCAAGACAGTGTAAACTATTTGGATGTATCCCTAAGCAAATTTGAAGAAGGTTTCAAATCTACTATACATAGAAAAAACACTTTTTCCAATACATATATCCACTTTTCAAGTGCACACCCGTTTTTTTCAAAAGAAGGGTATTGTCAAAGGCCAGTATGTAAGGGCCAGTCACATGACATCAGTGGACATCGAATTTAAACAGGAATGTACAAAATTGAAATATATGTTTTTGCAAAGTGGTTATCCCAGTGAATTGATATCTAACATTTATATAGAAGTTACACAAGGCAGAAAAGATAAGTATAGACCAATTTTGGGTGGAAGTTTAGATTTCAATAATCAACATGGTGATACAAATAATATGAGTTTGGGATATAATAGTGTCTTTGCAACCAATTTTAGTGGCAGTGCATATTTGATAAAAAACATAATAGAAAGAGAATACAAAAAGTTCTCAGAATTTACAGATTTACCTAACCTTAAGAACAACCTGATTAAAGTAGTGTTCAGAAAAGGACAAAACATTAAAAATTTGTTAGAAAAGACTAATTATAGTAATGTTTTTTCACAAAAAAAGGAAAGGTACATACAAGTGTGGGGCTTGCAACCAGTGTTCTTACATTATACACAATGAACACGTTACAATAGCCTCGAGGAATAAAGTATTGTACTCCCACGGTTATTCCAACTGAAGTAGTTCAGGGTTAGTCTATTTGGTTGCTGTAAGGGCTGCAAATGTTTTCACGTGGGCAAAACCGAAAGGCAATTCACATGTAGATTATACGAACATATGAACAATATAAATAGGAATCACCATAATGCTTTATATAGACACTCCTTGTCATACCCCAAAGCAAATTATTGTTTTTTTGTAATAGAAACAGTAAAAAAGATCCCAGGGGTGGACCTTGGGAATCAAAGTTGGCATACAGAAAAGCATATTGGCAAATTTTCCTGGAGGCGAAAAAGCCTCCAGGTTTAAACGACAGCATTTCCCTTACACCATTATTAAAACTTAGATTAGCCAAACTGCAACAATTGCATTTGGCCACAATATTTGTTCATCAATTGTATCAAGTTTTTAACTTCATATTTAATCAAATGTTTTTGGAGTATTATAATAATTTATTTAAACAAATTAAATATTTGTATTTTAAAGAAAAATTTTCTTTCGTTATTCAACACACTGGTTGCTAGCATTTATTATCAAGGTATTCCTTTAAAGCAGTAATCAGCTATTATTAAATTAATTGATTAATTACAAGTGAGATGTTTTATAATTGGTGTGTATATATATTGGCTTATTATTCAATACAAATGTATCTGAAGAAGTCGATCTGCATCCAGATGAAATCGTTGTGTTTGTATTCTGCTTGCGTTAATACCATTAAAGTCAGGAATTTGCTTTACAAGTATCCACGAGCAGTTTGGTTTTCCTTCTTGTCCAGTATTTGGGTTATAGTCAGTCCATACCATACTTAGATTCTTTCCCTTTTGACAGTTCTCCACTATGACTTTATTTAACAACAAATGATCCTTTGTTCCATATGAATTTCTTTGATTGCCCTTTTGTTCTATTGGCATAATTGCATTTTTTTCTAAATAACTATAAATTCTGTAGGCATGAATTCACATGTATATTGTTTATATACTGTCGGAAGGCAAGTTATTGGTTTATAGTTTTTAGGGTAGCTTGCAGGTTGTTTTTCCCATTGTTAGCCAGGTTGGTGCCTGTTCATTTTGTGCATATAAATAGTTTTTACTCATAGCTAAATCTTTGTGCAAAGATGTTAATACTTCTAACCAGATGTTAGATACTAGATCTGGGCCTGGGGGTTTTCCAGTTAGACACTTTTCTTTACTTTGTTTCAATCTCAATGGCTGTTGCTTCATCTCATTTCATATTCTGTACCTTTAAACTTCTTATTCTTTCTTTTATTTCTCTCTATTTAGCATCTTTGTTTTGTTCCACAGGATCTTCATAAATACTTCTTCAAAATGTATCTATTTCTTCTTTTTTTGGTGGTCTTTCAATTCCTTTTACCTTGTTTCCCAATTCTCTGTAAAACTTTTTTGGATCAATAAATTGCTTATTTTTTACTTTTCCTTTATATTTATCTGCATATCTTCTAAGTTTTTCTACCTGTGTTGATATTTTTAGCTTGTTATTTGTGATCATGCATGATAAATTCTGGTCTTAGTATTTTTGTTGATCTGATCCTTCTTCTATATTATTCTAACAGCAAGACTTCTTGTCTTAATTGCTTTATATCTTTCTCTGTTCAATACTTCCACGATGGTATTCAATTTCTGCCATTCCTTTGCCTTAATACATTGTGTTTTGTGGTAGAACTTTATCAGTTATTAATTTAGTTGCACAGTGATATATCCTGTTTACTTCTGTTATATTGCATGTAACTCCATGGACAGTCCTAATTACTATAGTCATTTATTTTATCAAACTTCTGACTTTGATTTTAATATGTCTATCTATGTCTAATAAATCAAGCAAATCTTCTCAGTTCATTTTCTTCTAAACTGAGGGCACATTTTTTGATTTCCATTTCCTGCGGGCATTCTATAGAAAGTTCTATAGCATCTTCCTGTGGAACATTCTCTTCAGTTTCATCTTGTGCCATCCATTGCTCCATCATATGGGTAGTCACTGGCCAATTACTCCTCAACATTGACTGCATCAGAGTTTCCTATTCCTTCACTTGCTGTCCAGCTTCAAGTGAACATTTATATTGGTTTTCTGTGGAAGGCTGCAAAATATCTTCATATGGCACCTGACCAATTGCTTCCCATTCCACTGGTTTCCCCTTAATTTGGATATCCATTGCTCTATCCTGTTGTGGTACTTTCTGAATAGATTTTTCTGCACTGAATCCTTCACTTCCCAGGTACTCCATAACCTTAATTTCTATTTCTTTAACTTCTTCATTACTAATCTCCTTTTCTGCTTTTCCTCTTTGCCTTCTTATTTTTTGTATTGTAAAGTTTTCCATGTCTGGATTCTTTTGCCCGTATTTCTCTTTAAACATCTTTGGTGCTGCTCTTTTTGTATTGGTTAGCTTTGCTTTCTCCTTGCATAAATATTACACCATATTAAATGTCTTTCTTTTCCATGTCCACATTTCTTCTTCAGATGTCTCCTGATCTTCCTGCTTCTCCTTACTTTGGAGACTTGCTCCGTTATGCTGTGATGTAACCTGCATTAGACCTTCTACACCAAATCCTTCACTTTGCAGGCACTCCATAACTTCAACTTCTATTTTTTTAACTTCTACTTTACTAATCTTCTTTTCTATATTCCCTGGTCATGATATGTTTTTATTGTGAAATTTTTCATATCTGGATGCCTTTGCCTGTATTTCTCTTCAAATATCTTTAGCGATGCCTTCTTTATACTGATTAATTTGGCTTTCTCCATTGTATAAATATTGCACCATATCAAATCTCTCTTTCCCATGTCCATATTTCTTGTTTGCACTTTTTCAAAAATCTCTAGGTTTTGTTGTTTATATTTTTGCACTTCCTCAGATGCTTCTTTTTGGAAACAGATAAAAGTTTCTTGATCTATATACTGTTTTTTACAAATCTGTTGTATTGATAAATACATTTTTTTATTTGAAGCTTCTGACAGTTTCTCATGGAAGTATTTTTCTTTCCTCTATTTTCTCTCAATCATTTTGTATATATTGTATCTGGAAATTCTGGACTTTTTGCATAATAGTATTCCACTTTATCTTATTTATGACTCTTCTTTGGCCTATCAGTTTTTGTGACTTTTGTGGACTACTACTTCCTTCTACAACAGGAGGCCATCCTCCCCATGGGCCTGGCCTGGCCCCATTGTAGAAATATTTCCATATTTTGAGGATTCACTGTCATCTTTTCTAGTCTTGGTACCAGTGTGCCTACCAGGATTGGGAACTTTTTTATCCTGTGTCTTGTGCACCCATCTATTTTTTTTAGTTTTTGACCTACTTCTGTCCATGATATATGTTATATAAATACAGTCTATATATCAGTGTTGTCTTGGTGAGATTAAGCAGGATCCACCTCATGAAGGTACTCACCAAGACTTGCGGATGAATTTAATTTCAGCAATACTACTCTCCCTTTCTTGCTGGCTTATCTGTCCGTTTGGACCCTCCTCTGTATAATATTCCTAATATTACCTAATAATTACATAATAGACTTAATATTTGTATGACTGTTATTCTCCTTAAGGATCTGCATCCAAAATCAAATTCTTTCCTTATTTCTTGAATTACTCCCGCCCCCTTCCTTCATCATCCTTTACCACTTTGAGCTGTAGCTTTCTGCTTGTTTTATGTATAAGAGCCTTAGATAATCCTAAACCTCCTTGTTCTGCTGGGAGGAGCAATTTATCCCTCTTGACTCTTGCCCTCTTCCCCTCCCAAATACAATCTTTCAACTCTTTATTAATTACTGTCCATAACTTCTCCTCTGGTTGATAAAGATATGCCAGACCTGTGCATAAAACTAAAGGGGCTAGAAACATTTTACTTGCTTGTATCTTGCTATCCATATCTATAAGGAAAACCTTCCAGTTTCTCAGTTTTTGTATTATCTTTTGTTTAGTCTCTTCCCACAGATCCTTAGGTTTGAAGCCATTGTTCACTTCCAAAAAGAGACATAATATAAAAAACTTTTTAGAAAAGTCAAGGACAAGCAATACAATAGTAGGGGGAAGGATGGACATATTCAGGAGTGGACATTGTAAATAGTGCCACTATATAGCAAACAGTTCAAGTATTACATTGAATGCTCGCAATGCATTTTTTACTGCTAAGAAAAGGTTTGACTGCACTTCCATTGGGGTAGCTTATTCGGCCTTATGCGACTCATGTTCAGGTTTTTATATAGGTAAAACACTGAGATCAAAAAAATAGGAAAAAAAGTGCTCAACACCAAAATGATAAAAAAAAACTGTTAAAGAGCACGTTGGAAGAAAACACCAAGCTGCTAAGTGTAATTCTTTAATACTTCTACAGTAAATACGATGCACAGTTCAACAAATACACCTTTAACAGTTTTTTTTAAAACACTGATGTTTAAAACATAAGATCTAAGAACATAATTTAGCCATTAGAAAACATGATGCAAATAATGCATTGCCTAAACATGCTTTGATTTGCAAAATGTTAGGAAGTATACATTCTTTGACATAGCAATCCAGGATTTATAAGGTGATAAGGTTCACCTGGAATGCTGTTAATCTAAATGGCAAATAGCATGTATGGCAGATTGACCACCAGAATTAAATGATATAATTAACATAAAATATTTTATTTTGGGAACAAATCATTAGTTTGGAACAAATGTGCCCAATCTTTTCTGACTTTAGAAGCTAAGCAGGATTGAACCTAGATAGCATTTGGATGGGAGACCATTTGGGAACATCACTTTTTGACAATGGATTTTAACAGTTTTTTCTTTAATTGGTGTGAAAAGGCAATCAAGATCTACAAATGGTTCTATTTTCTGATTGGTAAAAAAGCCATTAAGATCTATGATTGACTTGTTTGTATTGTTTAATGACTGGTCTCGAATACCAGGAAATGTTTCTTTTTGAGATTTCTGAAACTAATTTAAAATGTATTTCATTGGGTGCATGTGCTTTGAATGGTAGTTGACTGGTTATGTGTGATTTTTTTTTGTGCAAAGCCTGGAGAGTATTTAAATGGTATAGAACTATTTTGTGAAATGATTCTGATAAAGTTCTATTGTGAAAAATATATAAAAAATGAAAGTGCTTAATCTTAGATGGGCTCTCATGGTTTGTCCTTTGGAACTTATTTGGTTTTGTTTCATGCTGTTTTTGTTTGAAGCAACAGTATTTTCTAGCATTCTGGTTCTCTCTGAATCATCATTGTTCTATTAATGTTGTCAAGTATTTTCCTTCCCTACACAAAACCACATTGATCCATATCTATCAATTTGGCATAGCTTTTACTATTCTTTTAGCCATTCTAGACATAAACACTTTGTAATCATGGTATAGAATTCAGATGGGCCTCTATAAAGCTAGATCAGATGATTCTTTACTGAATTTATGGGTATTATAGCCAAAACAGATTTTTTTCCAAGATGTTGGCACTTCACCTCCTTTAAAACTTCTGTTAAACACCTTCCATATTTCTATCACTTTCTTCCCTCCTAAATTCCAAACTTCCACTGAAATACCATCTGTTCCTGGAAACATTTCTGTAGCTTGATTATACATCATTTTATGTCACCTGCTCCTATCAAAAATGTTTGTTGTTGAGCATCATCTAACTCTAACCTTGGCATATTTAAGTCTTCCTCACCTTCATTTGTATTTTTTCTTGATTTCCCCACTTCTCTTGCTTTATGCAAAATTTCATAAAATTTCCTAAGCATCTCTAACACCTCTAAAGGATCACATTTTTTCTTGTTATAGGCTCCTTAAGTTTGGTAACAGCCCTCGCAGTTTTCTGCTCCCCAAGTCATTGTGCCAAAAGTTTTTGTGCTCTGTCATTATCAAAAACAGTTGCTTAATGATAATCTTTCTAAACTTGTGCATATTATCTAGGTACTCCCTTATTTTCTCTTTAGCACTGCAATTGTGCCTCCTCTTGTCCTCTGACATTCCCCTTATTTTGTAATACTTTAACCTTTGTCAACTTCTAAATAATTATTGTTACTTCTTAACCAGATCTCTCTTTTTTCTTTTATTTCTACCTTATTTTTAAACTCCACTTTCATTTTATTCCCTTCAGTAGCTATAACTCCTGGAGTACTTTGTCTTCCTTAATTAACTCCTGGATAATTTCCACTACCCATTTCTTAAATGCCTCTCTTTTTAACAGGCATGTGGGGAAGTGCCACTGTCTCATCTTTAATTCATTACCCTGCATTTTTATCTCAGCAACTATTGGTGCATGATTTGAAATAGTTATTGGATGTGCATCAAAGTTCTCATTTAAATGGATATATTAATGTGAAGTTTATTTTCTATCAAGTCTAGCCCAGTAATTGTACCATGGGGAATAATATGTAAATTCTCTCAGAGTTCTTGCTACTGAATTTACATCTTTCATAGCAAATATTTCCAGATATTTTCAGAAATCTACACTATTTTGTTAGAAGTTTCCCTTCTAGATCCCCCTCCCAGATACATCCATATTGCTGCAAATCAAATTCCAGTCTGCACCTATAAGTAACATTGCCTGCTGAAAGCCGATTATTTCTCTCAATATTTTTAAGATCCAAAGTAGCAATTTTAGGTGGAATATAAATACATGCCAGTGTAATACTCATCCCTTGTTAGTAGCCTCTTACTACTACTAGCTCATCTGACAATTATTGTAAGTACACATCTTTTCTTTGTCCCCACTATTCTGCAGAATATCCATCCTGAGATATTTCTTTATCAAATTCACATGCTAAGTTATTTCCAAATGTGTCTCCTGTAGCATTACTATTTTCCCTCTGCATTTCTTAGTGTAGTTGAGTATTCTTTCCTCTTTGCCTTTACCTGTGAGACCATCCACATTTCAAGATAATATTGAAAGAGTCCCCATTCTGGTAAGAAGTCATTATTCCCATCTATAATATATGGCACCTTTTTAAAATGTCTAATTCCACCTTTTGTGATACATGCACCCATACATGTTTGGCAAGTTAATTCTTTATACATCAACATTAGAACCTATGTCACATTTTACATGACTTTTTGTTTTAAGAAAAAAAAAACTTTAAACAAGAAACAAACACCCCCACAATACTCCATAACCTATTAACTTAATAGAAATTAATGTAACTATGTACATCTTTCAACCTTTCTAATAGGAACATTTGTGCCAAAAATAGACAGTTGCTAACACAGGTGTTAGTTAACCTGGAATTGAGGTTGTCCATGAAAGATGGAATTGAGGTTGTCCATGAAAGATGCATGTTATACTGCCTGTTTCTACTTAAACTAATTGGTGTCTTTTCTTTTTATTATCATTATTTCCTCCTCCTCCAGATGTGAAAACTACATACTTAGAAAATCAACATTTAGCCATAAAGAAGCCAATGTTCTGTCTTTTACTGTCATATTATCAGTTTCTATCTGTGGAAAAGAAAAAAATACACACAATCTTCTGCTACATCCTGAAAGACAACTGAAACATTAATTGCTAAAGGAAAACTTTTCATTATATTCTGTGTTCTTATATTTGCTCGTTTCTACTCAGAATTTGTTGTTAGACTAAGCCTTGCATCTTAATCCAGACATTCACATGTGCAGAGATAAGGGAAAATATATCAGGTCTACATACATTATGATCTATATACTTTTACACCCGCCTCAACAAATTAAGATTACAGCTTATTAACTTAAATATGCTTTTGTCTAGCTTTCTTCTCTTTTTGCACTGTTATGCCTACATTTCTTAATATCAAAAAAGAAAGAAAGAGAAAAGGAAGGAAAAAATCTGTTTAATAACTTTTATCACATACAAAAACAACTAAAAATACTTTAGTATAAAATATACAGTTTATATTATGAAAAGTTTCATAGAAATACTGTTAAAAAAAGTTTTGCTCAGTTACCTTTTTCCTTCCTCCTCCTGTCCCCTCAGAGTCCTTCTAAATCTTAATGACATGAAGTAAGGCAAATGCCTTTCAATTCCAGACAAGTTTAGCAAAGTCAACAAAAGTCCACTCTTTCCACTCATTCTTATACAGCTGTATTTCACAAATGTAATTGATGCTTTGCAGTTTCACATTTACCCACTAATTTCCATGTTGCTGGTGTTCTTCCTGTTTGCCTCCATCTGCCAGCTACAAATTCTAGTTCAATTCCACAGTGTTCTTTATTCTTCTGGTCAACTTCCACAGTGTTCTTTATTCTTCTGGTCAACTTCTGTCTTTTTCTGTTTCTCAAGCATTTTCATTTGGAACAGTGAAAAATGTTTCACTGGGTAAGTCTCGGAAGAATGAAAAGCGGACTCCCTCTCTGCTTGAGGTCTCATTTTTTTGTTGGACAAACTTTTACATTTCCTCCTCAGCCTGTTCTGCACCAAAGAATGACTGATCATCAAGGAAAAAATATTCTGAAGACAGCTAGATACAGATGTTTGAATCTCACACCTCTCGCCATTACCTGACTACTGGAATAAATTTGTTTCTCTTGCCCTGGTGTACAGTAAATAATTGTTTTGCACAAACACTCTACTGTCTCTAACTTTTAATACTTTGCCTTTTTGCCACAATTTTGTCAGGATCAACTTTCTGCTGGTAAGTTTCCATCTTTGCTAATAAAGGTCTTGGCTGCTTTCTTATGGCCATATTTTGAGCATGCACACAGTGTGCCCTTTCAATTAACAGTCTTGTACTCAGCCAGCCTTTTCTTCATTTCAGCATCTGATTTTGCAGTTTGCTCAGCTCATCAAAACATCTGCTTAAAGCTTCTTCCATGTTTTTTCAGCCTTTTGTTGTTTGAGGTGATATACCCCTTCAGTGTTTTATTTATTTTAATCAGCTCTGAGCATATTTGACTTATATTTCCTCTAGATTATTGAAAGCCATGTCTTGCATCAAATCTGGAGACTGAACTGCTTTTTGCTGCACAGCAGCAAGATTCTTTCCAGTCAGTGTTTTCTCTGCACCTTTTCTAGTTTATTTTCTTTCAGACTCTCTAGGTTTTTTATCTGCAAGCATCCAGGCAGTGTACTAAATAGCCAGTAACTTATTTTTGCTCAAACTGACAATATCTCTTGCTGCAGTTTCTCAGTTTCTGTTTTCACACTTGAAGAGTTGAAGTCAAGCTGTTGATCAGTGTGTAGCTATTTCAGAAATCTGCAGTTTTATTGTTATTAGTGTTCTTTTCTTGCAAACTAATTTTCTTTAGAGTGGTGATACACTGAATAATGCCTCCTACTTGCTGATTATTATATTTTATATTTCATTATACTCATTCATTTTCTTTAAAGATACTTACATGGAAGAGCTCAGGTTTACATACTATAATAATGCTGAAACTGGAGCTGAAATGTGAACGACTCAGGATACAATCCAATTCTTATTCATTTAATTTTATTTGTCCTTTGTTAACCAAGTTAGTCCACTGGTCTGGGGACCCATTTTCATTGGAAACCCAAGGAGAAAAGCTCCACAAACACGATAAAAAAGATTATGCCAAAAAATGATACACATATATCATAACAAAACCAAGTTACATTCTAAGTTTAAAAACATAAAAAGGGCAAGATAAAATGACATGCGAGTAACATTAATGCCTTGTAGATGATCATTAAAAGTATTGACAGAGCTCTACAAACACAAGATAAAAAAGATGCCAAAAAAAGATAATACTCATATATCATAACCATACCAAGTTACATTGCAAGTTTAAGAACATTTAAAAGGTCAAGATAAAGAGAGATGTGACAAACATCATTAATGCCTTGCAGAAATCATTAAAAGTATGCATGTTGTGCATGTACAACAACAAAATGATAGAGATTGATTAGGTGGAATAAAATAGAACAGTAAGTGGAGTACAGACAAGACTGAAGAAATAATTGAAGAGACAGAGAATAGCAAAGAGTGGCAGTTGTGTCGGTTATATTCGGTAGATTGGAAGGAGAGGTGGTAAAGTTAGAGTGGAGAGAAGGAAATGAGGATGAAAGAGATGGGTTGGCCAGAAAAATAAGTAAAATAGGGGGACAAAGTTGGGAGGAAAGTTTAAGTGCTCAGTGGTATAGCTACAGATCCACAGGATTGTAAGTATATATAATGTATGAAGGGAATAGTTCTGGTGTGGTAGTGGGAGATTAGGAGGGGTTAAATTATATAAGCTTTATGTCATTTGTGAAGTGGGGTCATGGCCCAAGTAGTTTTCATCTTTGGAACTGTTAAATGATTGCCAGAAATAATATGTATATGGAATTGGTATTAGCTTCTTTTGAGAGGTTTATAGTGATTCCCTGATTTCTTTTTGTTTTCTTTTTATAGTAATGTAGCCTTGAGATTGCTATTGGGATTCAAACTGTGTGATTATACTGAGTGCTTTTCAGAAATGTGTGCTCATTTCTGGTTTACATTATAACAACAATCTCTTTAGTGGTTAAATGCATGTTTACTTAGACAACACCAACAGGTCTTTGTGCTGACCTTTTGCAATACAGGAAGCCACACAAGCAATAATGCCTGACAGTGTGTGTGTTAGTGTAATTAATGCCCACCCAGGGGTGTTATGAGGCCTGATGCTGCAGGTGGAGGGACCTCTACACCCCTGGAAGGGTGTTACACATTGACACACACCCTGGAGGGCATTATTGCACTTAGACAATGGGTTCTCTGCAAACATGTTTTTCTTGCTTATCTATTTTTTTTAAGTACTATATTATTTTTTTATATATTTTTAATGTAAAATAGTTCCCCCGCCTACTGTTTCAAACTTGCTGTAGTATAGGTTAATGGTGTTGGAGGAAGCATTTTACATCAAATATATATAAAAAATAATATAGTGCTTAAACAAATAATAAGCGAAACACAACACTTTTACATACAGCCCCTTCTCTCTCTTCCATACACACATACACAGTCTGTTCTGCTTTCACACACACATACAGATACACACAGTCTCCTCTGCTTTCATACACACATTCACTCATACAAGATTTGATTCACCCCCTTTTTCAATCTGTCACAGTCTCCAGCTGCTTTCATACACATCCAGTCTCACTCTCTCACAGGCAGTCTCCGTTGCTTATATATATGCATTCACTCACACATCACTCTCTCCATATCTCTCTCTCTGAGACACACACACACACACACACACACACACACACACACACACACACACACACACACACACACACACACACACTCTCTATATTTCTGTCTGCATGTGTGTAAGAATGCATGCATGAAAGCAAACAGACACTTCTGTTTTGGTCGATCGATCACTCTCTCCTTCTCTTACTCACATACATGCATAGACTCACACACACGCTGTATTTTATTTTTTTATTTTTTTATTTTACACTCACTAAACAGCAAAAGAGCTGCTTAGCAAGTGTAAAAAAACAGCTTGCTCACTCTCATTGACATGCACGCATATACTCACACAGACATAAACACACACACACACACATTTTTTGTTGTCTTTTTTATATTTTACACTCACTAAACAGGAAAAATGCTACTTAACGAGCGTAAAATAATGGCGGCTGTTCCATTTCCTCAAACCAAGTGCCATAGTGGCTTGATAAGCTGCCGTGAAGCAGTGGACTCGTTTTTCACCGGGCATTACTTGTACATTAATACCCTGCTGGAGAACACTTGTTCTGCAATCAGGGTATTTATGTACAGTTTGCCCATTGTCTAATAAAAGTTAACTCACCTTACCACTTTCAGACAGAACGCAGTTGCTGTATATTTATATATATATATATATATATATATATATATATATATATATATATATATATATATAATTGTTCCACTTGAAAACCTCGAAATTCTAAACCATCGAAATTCATATGGTCGAGACCATATCAGAGATATGTTTAGAAAATTGATTTAGTCAAGGGGAAGAAAAAGGTAAGTAAACAAGGGAAAAAGCTAGTGTTTCTGCAGAGCAGCAAGGTGTCCTGCACACTGTGTCTGTGAATGTACCATCTCTGTGATGGCACTGCAGACAGGGTATGGGAAATCTCCCGTTTAGCACTTCTGCATATACCACTAAAACAGAGATTTCCCTTTACCTCACTTTATCTCAGAGTTGGTATATTAAAGTTGGGGGGGTGTGGGGGGCAGCATAAAATAGTTTAGATTTTTTTTTCTTTTTTTTTTACGTTCCCTTTGAATCTTCGATGGTTTGAAACTCGATGTTCTGGTCTCGATCAGAATTTTGATGTTTCAAGCTTTCAATGATTTCAAGTGGAACTATATATATATATATATATATATATATATATATATATATATATATATACTTGGAAAAGTGATAAACGGTAAACGGTTCATCTTTTGTTTCCCTATTTAGTTGGGCTGGAATATAGTAAGTGTTGGAATCCTATGTAATTTCAGTATTCTAAGATTCAATATTTTGAGTTTTCAGTCTTTTGAATTTTCATAATTTTGGTCTCAGTCTTTTGAAATTCAAGATTTTGGGCTTTCAAGCTTCTGAAATGAATCTATATATATATATATATATATATATATATATATATATATATATATATATGGTTCTACTTTACATAACTGACAGCTGCTTTCACCGACAACGAATTTGCGAGCGCCAGAAGATCGACAATCCGGAAGACAGACGCTACGGATCAAAACACCGACGCCGAGGATAGTGACTTGGAAAAAGGCTGTGTAAGTATGCGGTGGTGACGGACGCTAGGGTGCGAGTAAGGTAAGTGTGGATATTGACGGCCTGTGGGGATAGGGATGGGTTTAGTGATTTAGGGTCAGTGCACGGGTTAGGTAAATGTGCGGTAGTGATAGTGTTTGGGTTAGGGGCGGGTTAAGTGAGTTAGGGCGCGGGTTAGCTGAGTGTGCAATAGTGACGGACCTTAGGGTAAGGGTTTGGGTTAGAGTTGTAGATAGTTGTGTATGTCAGGTTTAGTGTGGGTTTGTGAGGATTTTGGTGTGCTTGTGTTGTGTGTGTGGTTTTTGGACAGGGGATGTGTTTTGTTAGTTGATTGTTGTTATTGTGGTGTGTGCAGCGTATGAGGTTTCGTGTTTGTGGTTTGTCGGTTATGTAACACACACACACACATCTATATATATCTGTGTGTGTGTGTGTGTGTGTGTGTGTGTGTGTGTGTGTGTGTGTGTGTGTGTGTGTGTGTGTGTGTGTGTGTGTGTGTGTGTGTGTGTGTGTGTGTGTGCGCGTACCTGTGCCTGGACCAGTACCACTTGTATACCTGAGCTCTGCCATGCTTTTGTCCCATCAGAAAGGAGGTACTGTGGGATAATTTAATTACTGCCATACCTTTCAAATGACCCTGTACCTCTTAAATGTGCTAATTTTGTTGTAAATCATTGAGGATTACAGTCAGTATGTCAATAATGTTAGACATTACAGTTTCATGCTTCTTGATGTTTAAAAAAATGCATATGATGCAAAGCCTATACTTATAAGTTTTATAAGTAAATTCAACAATATGTATAAATTGTCACTGATTTTGGGCCTTTGCCCCCCCCCCCCATTTTTCCTCATTGACCAGACTTCTTGAACAAAGTTGAGAAGTGTGATTACTGCTCTTTTATATGTACAGAAGTACTTATTATATTCTTTTTGGTGCATGTGATCCTTATGTTAAAATATTTTAATTCTGTGTGATATGCTGAGTAAGATCTTCAGAACTACATTATTAGGAAATACTGCTATATTTGATTCCTCGATTTAATTTTTGTAGGCACTTTGGCTAATGTATTTGTTGTTAGGGCATTTTTTTTTTTAAATGGAATTAGGATTCTGTTTCCTGCATTACAAAATGCTCTACCATTTTGAATTCTGTGGTATGCATACATATACAATGCAAAGAAAACATGAAACAAAAGGATAAGCAGGTTGTAAGAGACCCATGGTTAATCATGTTGAAATCCTAACAGAATAACCTGACTGCATTTTGTGATAAGAAAGATCAGAAAATATCATTTTTATTATTTCTTTATTTCTTGCATAATTATTTTTAGAAACAGTATTGCTACAAAAAAAATGCTAAAAAAGTGTAAAACCCACACTGTCAAGATGCCCAGAGATAAATCCACCAACCAAGTGTAAGAGTATAAACACAGGTTTTAAAAAGTGAATATTCAAAATATAATATAAACAATAAAATACAAGAGTCATGTTTAGCAATTGCCTATCTTCATAGGTTCATAGGTGAGTACTAGGCTAATGGTACTGGAGCCTTTACAAGCCTAGCTCATAGTATTACCCTGGCATTGTGCCACCCGTCCTTATAGGTTCATAGGTTCATACTAGGCTATCTGCCCGAGGGCATTTACAAGCCTAGCCCATAGTTTTGTGGCTTGCGCCACCCCTTTAGTATGGGGAACTATACCCATTATTTTGCTGTGCCTCTGTTGAGCAGTGACACTGAGGTAATCCCTGGGGTATATCTGCGATCTCCCATCCATTGGTCAAGATTTCTCTTGAACAAGGCCAGCGAGGTGCTCTGCCTCACATATACCGGGATTTTATTCCACAGCATAGGGAGTCTTTGGGTGATGAATCTATCCCTCCAGCACGTCCTATTAATAGCCGTGTCGAGGTTTAAGTCTCCTGCCCTTGTGGCTCTGACAGATCTAGATTTTTTGAGGTGAAGCATATTCATCAAATCTGGGTTTGACATGGCCTTGTATGTTAGGCAAAGGTCACCTCTGAGCAAGCGGTGGCGACTGAATAGAGCTGGAGTTCTTTCAGTCGGGCAGCATAGGACAGATGTTTGAGACCCTTTATCCTTTTGGTGAGGAACTTTTGTGGCCTCTCCAGCTGCTGCAAATGTCGGGTCAGATACATTCCGAATGGGGCATTGTACTCAATCATTGGTCTGATGAGTGATGAGTATAGGGAGACTATGACCTCCCTTGATCTAGATGAGAATCCCTTCATGATAAGGTGGGCAATGTAGAAGGTCTTCCTAACTACTTTAGCTACATGGGTGTCGAATGACAGACTACTATCAACCTGGGTCCCCAGGTCCATGATAACTTCTTCTGTGCTCAGTGGATTGCCACCTATTTGGTAGCTAGGGGTAACCTTGTTTTTCCCGAAGGGTATGACTATGCATTTTTGGCATTTAACTTTAGGCCATGGCTCTGGCACCAGTTATCCATTTCTGTGAGACCCTTCTGAAGGATATCTGTGTCAGATGTGTTTTCTACTATGGCCCAGTTTGCAGTCATCTGCAAACTTTGTCAGCCATAACCCTCCTGTGTTTGCTTGTACTTGGAAAAGTAGATGCCAAACAAGAGTGGGCCCAGGACTGAGCCCTGTGGTACACCACTTGTGACAGGCTTTGAGTCTGACATGGCGCCAGCAACTCTGACCCTGTGGGTTCTGTCACTCAGCCAGTTTGCAACCCATCTTGTGATGTATGGGTTAACATTTAAGCTGATGAGTTTTTCAATGATACCCGAGTGGGGTATTGTATCGAAGGCCTTCGCCAGATCGAGGTAGGCTGTATGGACTGCCTTTCCCTCATCAATGGCTTTGGTGACTGTTTGAAAAAGTCAACCAAGTTTAGAAGGCATGATCTGCCTTTGACAAAGCCAAACTGGGATGGATCCAAAGTCTGCAAATTCCCTATGTCTTTATTTATGAGGTCCATTATGATCCTCTCCATGGCTTTGCAGATAAGGCTTGTCAAGCTAATGGGCCGGTAATTTCCAGGGTCGGTGGAGGCACCACCTTTGTGAAGTGGGACCACAGTTGCAGTGCGCCACTCCTGGGTGCGTATCCAGAGGTAAGACTATGATTAAACAGCTGTCCTAGCTGTGGGTTTAATTCCTCATTGAGTTCGTGGAGCACACAGCCGGGGACACCATCAGGTCCCATGGATGCTGTGTTTTTGCTTTGGAGAGAGCAGTTCTCACTTGGGCGTTGGAGATGTTTGGGGGCTGCAATCGCTTGGTATAGATATCTCTCCTTTTGGGGAGGGGAGAAGTTTGCACTGAACCTGTCAGCCAGTATGTTGGCAATGTCTGTAGGATCAGTAATCTTCACATCATTTTGAACTAGTTCTGAGCATATCTGGGAGTTTCCTCCCAGGTTTCTAACATAGCTAAAGAAGGCCTTATGATTGTCTTTTGAGTCTTTAGCTATTTTTCTCTCAAAATTTGCTTTGGATGATTTTATGAGAGCTCTTAGTTTTTACTTATAGTGATCAAGGGTGTCTTACCTTTTAAGGATTTTGCTCTATCTTGTAGTAGCTTCCTCCTTTTGTTGTAGAGTTTGTTTATGGCTGGGGTCCACCAGACTGGACGCTTGCCTTTGGTACAAAGAGTCTTTGTTTTGCTTGGGATTGCCTTATCCATGCAGTCCTGCAGGTGCTGGTAGAAGGCATTTGTAAGTGATTCAGCGGCTTGAGTACTGTTTTCACCCGGCTCGGGGCCTTAAAGGAGACCACACTAGTCTTTAGAAGTGTGAAGTCAGCTTCGAGAAGTTCTTTACTGTGGTCTTTTTATTTCAGGTGGGGGTGGGATGAGGACCTCCAGCGAGATTAGTTTGTGATCTGATCTCACCAGTGAGGGGTATACTTCGGTGTTGAACATTGTGCTCCCATGTTCGTGATGATGAGATCAAGTATGTTTTCTCCTCTTGTGGGGATGGTGACTAGTTGTTCCATGGCATTTGAGTTTATGAATTCCAGGAACTTTTGGGCTAGGGTGTTTGGGCTTGAGTAGTGTTCCCAGTCTATATTAGGGTAATTGAAGTCACCTAGTATGATGGTGTTTGGTGATACATTTATCCCTCTAGTGTTTTCAGGAAGGCCATGTGAGGTTCCTGAGTTTGTGAGGGTGGCCTGTAACATGCTACAATTTGCAGAGCAGTCTTGCCTATGGTTAATTGCACCTGGATGGTCTCCGATGCATCGTGCATTGCCACCAGTCTTGAGGTGTGGGTGTCTTTGATGAATATGGATACCCCCTCCTTTCTTGGTATTGTCCGGATTTTGGGGCGGAACGCATGATAAGAGGTAAAACCTGATAGTGCTGGGGTGCTCTCAGGAGCCTTGAACCAGGTTTCTGTCACTGCACAGACATCGATGTTCTCCATACTGAGAAGGGCCTCGAGTGCGTGCATTTTGAGATTTAGACTTCTGGCATTGAGCAGCATTACCCTTAGTTTTTCCTTTTTGTGTTCTAGGGTGGTAGGTTTAGAATTTGAGCCTTGCCTAAAAAGGCACTATGGGGTGGCAAGAGCCTTTGCCAATATCCGAATCCCAGGGTGACAGGTGCAAGCCGTCCCTTGCGAAGCAGCGTGGCTTGTCCAGCATGTCATCCCAGGCAGACAGACATTGGATCCCCTTTGAATGACACCAGAGTTTAAGCCAATTGTTAAAGCTGATCATCTTATCTCTGTATTGTGGCATCATTCTTGGTGAAGGTAGGATACTGCTCAAGGTCAGGGTCATACCTGCCTGGGATACATAATCAGAGAGCTCCTCAATGTCTCTTTTCATGTAGTCCAAGGAGGTACGTCTCAGGTTGTTTACACCAGCGTGGACAATGACTGAGTCGTATTTGTACCTGCTGTTGAGAGACCTGAGTGCTTGCGTTATGTGGCGGATTCTAGCGCCCGACAGGCAGCTTA
Organism: Protopterus annectens; assembly: GCF_019279795.1. NCBI lineage: Eukaryota > Metazoa > Chordata > Ceratodontiformes > Protopteridae > Protopterus > Protopterus annectens. The sequence goes on from NC_056746.1 coordinate 966,321,542, forward strand.
CTGTGACCTTCTCCTTACTCAGTCTGGTGAGCGGGATGTCAGCGTGTCTGACTATGGAGTCACCAATGACTAGTGTGTCTGGCATTGTTTTTGGCCTTAAGGGCTGTGACTGTTTGACACTCTGACTGTGAGGTCTATGTGTTGCAGGTGTTGTGTTCTGAGGTGGTGGTTGTTTGGGTGTCTGCTTTGGTGGCCTCTGCTGTTTTGGTAGATTTTTGATCAGAGCCGAGTATGTCTTTGTGTGTTTATGTGTATGATTTGAGGTTGTGATGGTACTATGTGAGACTGGGTCTATAGTGTGTGTGGTAACCTTCTCCTCCTGACTGGTCTTGCCAGTCCTATGTTGAGAGAGCTCAGCCTCCAGTTTGGCCGTATAGTTGCATCTCTCGCATGTATTTGTGTTTTGTGGGAGGAGGAGAGGGTTGTCTGTGTACATGAGGCAATTGTAACATTGCCTCAATATTCCCAGGTTCACCAGCTGAGCAGGAGAGGACACTAGCAACTGATCCCTCGACATGCTAGAAGGACTAGACAAAAAACTTTAAAAGAGATTCCGGGGGATGTGGGTGACCGAGAAATGGGGTTTGCCTTTTGGGGTGCTATCTATAAGAGTGCCGTATCAAGGTAATAAGTACTGTAGGAGCAAGTGCTAGGTTTAACAGATAGAGAAAAGTCTACTTGGAGTCAAGTAGAGATGATCTTTTTAGGTATTAGAGAAAGTGCTATTAAAAGGGATGCTTAAAGGTAAGATTGAAAAGAATGCACTCTGCAGTGTGCACTAGAGAAGTTAGATATGAAAGTAGGTAACTTGAGTTTTACCTGTTTAAAAAGTTAAGGTTTAGTGGAGAGTTACTATTTTTAAAACAGCAAGATGGACTGAAAGGGGTGGTTACTTTTGTATTTTGGTACTATGAAATACTGTAGGATGGCCAATAAATTTAAATAATTGAAGGGGTGGGATTTCAAAAGTGATGGTTTTGTGATAAGTAGAGAGAAATGAGATATATGGTCAGATTAACATAAGAGGCGGGCAACTAGAAAGACAGTGGTATTTAACAAGACAACTTAAATGGATGGGAGGGAGGGAAAAATTCTGCCTGACTCAGAACAGAGAGAGCTGTGGTCTCTTTTGAAGTTTTAATATGCTGTTAAAACAGAATGCAAGCAAAACACAAGATAAAGAAAACAAACTACAGTATTCAAAATATAGAAAGGCAATACAGAAATACAAAAAATAACAGCAAACTAACCTTTCCTTCACAGCAAAGTGTAGCAGAGTCTGGATGAGCCTTTCTGGTAAAAGCATGAGTGCTTCTGTTGAGTAGAGCCACTGGAGTGATCTCCGGGGTGAATTTTCTATTTCCCATCCACTCATCAAGATTCCTCTTGAAGAGGGCCAGTGAGGTGCTCTGCTTGACATGTATGGGAAGTCTATTCCATAGCATAGGCAGTCTCTGGGTTATGAACCTATCCCTCCAGCATGTTCTGTTGATTGTGGTAATGAGGTTGAGGTATCTGGAGCATGTGTTACGGAGGGATTGGGATTTCTTTAGATTTAGCATTTCTAACAGAGCTGGGGTCAGACATGGCTTTGTAAGTCAAGCAGAGATCGCATCTAAGTAGGCAATTTGAGACAGAGAATAGTTGGTGTTTGAGTCTGTCCATATAGGACAAATGGCCTAGGATCCTCTTTGTGAGGTACTTTTTTGGCCTCTTCAGTTGTTGCAGGTGTCTAGTAAGGTACATGCCAAATGGGGCATTGTACTCAATGATTGACTAAATGAGGGAAGAGTAGAGGGAGTCAATGACCTATTTCTTCCTGGATGCAAAACTCTTGGTAATGAGATGTGCCATGTAGGATTTTCTGACCACAATGGCAATGTCGTGGTCAAAAGGAAGGTTGCTGTCAACCTGTGTTCCTAGATCTCTTATAACACCTTCTGTGTTCAGTGGACTACCATCAATGTGGTAATTCAAGGGAACCACATTTTATGGCATTGAGCTTAAGGCCATGGTTCTGGCACCAGTCATTGGTCTGAGGACTTTCCGTAGGATGCCAACATCACTTGCAGAGTTAATAACCGTTCCCAACTTGCAATCATCTGCAAACTTTGTCAGCCAGAGTCCCTTTGTGTTGGCCTGGACTAGAGATGAGTAGATACCAAACAGGAGAGTGCCCAGGACCAAACCCTGTGCGACTCCAGTCATGACTGGTCAACAGGCTGACTTGGAGTCAGCTACTTTCACACTGTGGGTTCTGTCTATGAGCCAGTTTGAAACCCATCTAGTGATGTAGGGGTTGATGCCTAGTTTAGTGAGTTTTTTCTAGGATTCCTGAGTGGGGAATGGTATCAAAGGTCTTGGCCAGATTAAGGTAGGCTGTATGAACCACCTTGCCTTCATCCATAGCTCTGGTGACTGACTCCAAGAAGTGGACCAAGTTTAGCAGGCATGATCTACCTGTCACAAAACCAAACTGTGTAAGATCCAGAGTTTGGAGATTCCCTATATCCTTGTTTATTAGGTCCATGATGATGCATTCCATAGCTTTGCATATCGGACTCATCAGGCTAATGGGGCAACAGTTCCCGGGGTCTGTAGTTGCTCCTCCCTTGTGGAGAGGGATGACTGTATCAGTGCGCCATTCAGTGGGGACAAACCCTGAGGTAAGGCTGTGATTGAAGAGGGCACACAGGTGATGTGCCAGTTCACTCTGTAGTTCATGTAGAACACAGCCAGGAATATTGTCAGGTCCCATAGAAGCTGTATTCTTAGCCTTGGACAGTGCTGTTTCAACATGTGCAGCAGTAATATTGGGTGCCTGGCAATCTACTTTTATTTTGATTGGTCCTTTGGGGGGGGGAGGGGTAAAGTTGGCACTGAATCTGTTGGACAGTATATTGGCAATATCTGTTGGCTCGGTATAGGAGGTACCATTGTGCAGTAGCTCACAGCAAATCTGGGTATTGTCATGGAGATTCTTTACATAACTATAGAAGGCCTTATGGTTGTCTTTACTATCTGTTGCAATTCTGTTTTCATGGCTAGCTTTAGAGGATTTGATGAGGGATCTCAACCTGTTGCTGAGGCTGATAAAGGAGTTTTTCCATTCTTGGGACTTCACCTTATTCTGTATCAGTTTCCTCCATCTGTTGTAGAGTTTATGGTAGGGGATCACCAGACTGGCTTCCTTTTTTTTGAGGAGAGCATCTTGGTTCTATTGGGTATGGCAAGATCCATGCATATGTGTAAGTGTTCGTACAGTGCATTGGTGTATGATTCAGCAGTCATGCAACTATTCTCCATTTCCATTAGTGCTGTGAAGTTAGCCACCTCTGTTTTCAGGAGCCCAAAGTTAGCTTTGGAGATGTTTTTCATGGTGGTTACCTTTGTGGGGGGGTGGGTGGGATGTGGATTTCCAAGGTGATTAGTTTGTGGTTGGATCTAACCAGGGAGGAATTGATTATTGGTATAGAGCAAAGGTCACCCGTATGAGTAATGACCAGGTCAGGGATGTTGCTACCTCTAGTGGGGATAAGACCAAGGTGGTCCAGGGCATTGGAATTAATGAATTCCAGAAAGCGTTGGGCAAGTGTATTGGTACATGAGTAGTTTTCCCAGTTAACGGAGAGGTAGTTGGTCACCCAGTATGAGAGTGTTAGGTTGGACACTAATTCTCCAGGTTGCTTAGGAATGTGGAGTGTCAGTCTTGGGACATGATTGGGGACCTATAGCAGGCTATGGCCTAAATTGCTGTCTTACCCAGTGTTAGCTGCACCTGAAGAATCTCAGATGCATTATGTTGGACTACCAATCTAGAGGTGTGCTCATCCTTTATGAATATGGAAACTCCACCGCCTTTGGAGCTTCGGTCCAAGTTCTGGAGCCAAAAGGTGTGGAATGAGTTATAGCCTGGTAGTGCAGGGGTGATTTTTGCTGCCTTGAACCAGGTCTTTGTTACAGCACAAATGTCGATGTTCTCCATTTTAAAGCGAGTGTATTTTGAGATTTAGACTACTAGCGTTGAGCAGCATAACCCTCAGATTGCATTTGTTTGTAACCATTACAGTGGTAATTTGGTCTTTGGAACACCACCTAAGAAAGCACTATGGGGTGGCAAGAGCCTTAGCCAGTATCCAGAAGCCCAGGGGTGACAGATGTAGGCCATCTCTGACAAAGCATTGAGGTCTGTCAATCATGTCATCCCACGCAGACAGATACTGGATCCTATTAGAATGACACCAGAAACTTAGCCAGTTGTTGAACTCAATCATTTTCTGCTTGTACTGTGGTATCATTCTGGGTGATGGTAGGATGCTGCTCAGGGCTAGGGTCACACCCACCTGGGCTACGTAATCCAAGAGCTCCTCCATGTCTCTTTTCATGTAGTCCAGGGAGGTACTTAGGTCATTCACACCCACATGTACAATGACAGAGTCATATTTGTACCTGTTGAGGGACCTGAGTGCATGCATTATGTGGCAGATCCTGGAGCCTGACAGGCAGCTGTTACTTTCTCCCAATTCAACCTAGTGAGTGGGACATCAGTGTGCCTCACTATCGATTCACCTATTACTATTGTGTTGGGCATGCTGTTTTGCCTGAGGGGCTTTGGTTGAGTAGCAGACTGTTTAGGAGATTATGTGTCTCATGATTGTGTTGTGGTCAAGTGCATTTCTGCCTTCCTTGGAGGTCTCTGCTGTTTGGGTAGCTTTTATTGAGAGCCTCAGTGAAGGTGGGTGTGTGGTTTATGCTTTTATGTGAAGACAGTGCTGGTGTGTGTTCTGGAGGGATGTGTTCATTGTCGTGTGGAGCAAGTGTTAACCCTCTCCTCTTGACCAGCTATTCTGGTCTTGGCTGGAGAGTGTGTGGCTTCCAATTTGGATATATAAGTGCATCTCTCACAAGTCTGAGTGTTGGGAGGTATGAAGAGAGGGTTGTCAGTGTACATGAGGCAGTTGCTACATTGCCTCAGGATGCCCAAGTTCACCAGGTTAATAGGAGAAAGCACAGGAAACTGACCTTTAGACATACCTGGAGGGGTGGGCATTAATAATAAGTACTGGAGCAGTTTCCTTGTAGAACGTTTAGTGCTGGTAACACTTGTGTGCTGCAATAACTGCTACAAGAAGTCTGGTAGAGTGTTAAACTAATAAGCTAGTAAAAGAGCAGGAGAGGAGAGAACTAGCAGATCTAAGGGAAAAATTGAAGAGCAGACTTTGGCACTGCTCAGAAGCTTACAAACAGTCCTGGATACAACAAATCTGTATCTGGACTTGACTAGTTACATGAAAGGTGAGAAACAAGTGCAAATGTAGCCTTTTAAACTGGAAAGTTGAAAGATGGAAAAACTGCCCAAACGGACAATAAACTACAATTTCTGGGACAGAAACCACTCCACTTGTGGTAGATAGTGCTTACCACTCCCACTGATAAGCTAGAAGGCTTCCCTCCAACACAGAAAGGCTTGGGGGGCTCAGAAACGTCCAAACAGTACTGGATACAGCAAATCTGAATCTGGACTAGGCTAGTTACAGGAAAGGCAGAAAATAAGTGCAGATACAGGATTTTAAACCAGAAAGGTGAAAGAGATGGAAAAACTGCCCAAACAGCCAATAAACTGCAATTTCTGGGACACAAACCACTCTTCTTGTGGTATATAGGCTACCTAGTGTTTACCAATCCCACTGATAAGCTAGAACACTTCCCTCCAACACAGAAAGGCTTGGGGGGGGGGCTCAGAAGCTTACCAACAGTCCTGGATACAGCAAATCTGTATCTGGACTAGACTAGTTACAGGAAAGGCAGGAAACAAGCATTTTTTTTTCCAGAAAGCAGCTAAAACAGCACTAAAAACAATTCAAGTGCAGTGCAAGTTAGCACTCTGAGTGTGTAGCAGTATTAAAACACATGCAGTTTAAATAAATGCAAATTATTCAAAATGTATTCTAAACTAAATTTAACTCTGAACAGTCAAACACGGCCAGAAAAATACTTAGCTAAGAAGCACACTCAGTCAGAACACAAGAAGAGATTTTTTTTTGGTTAGTAAACTGCAAAGGAAGGAAGGAGGAGCAGAAGATAATTCAAGGTTAAGAACCAAAGTGGGTTGGTCTTATCAAATGTTTTCTCTGTATCACATAGAATGAACACTAGACTGGGAGGAGTGTCCCAGATCAAATTTACAGTACGGGCTGGCAACTGCAAAGCATCAACTATAACAACAAAACAGGAATAGGTGGGAGGGAGAAAACCAGTTTCAGAACAGATGAGAAAACAGCAAAGTCAGCAAATATATAAAATAATTCATTCAGGCAAAAAAAAATTAAGACAATGCAGAACTCTGAAAAGTTCAAGTACCAAAGGATATACTTATCTGCCTTATAATTCCAGATTGTTTGAGAAGCACTCCAGTCAGAACACAAGGAGATTCTAACAGTGTATGCAAGAAGTCACAAACAGGGACTATTTTTAAATCAGCAAGCCATGAGACACTCAGATAACAAAAAAGCTGTTAGACCAGTTTTAAAAACTGTAACACCACCACAGGAATAGGGGGAACCAGTTTCAGAACAGATGAGAACACAGCAAACTAAGTCATCAAATATATAAAATAATTCAATGAGGAAAAAAGTTAAGACAATGCAGAATTCCGAAAAGCAAAAGTGCTAATGAATATACTTATCTGCCTTATAATTCCAGATTGGTTGAGAAGCATTTCAGTCAGAACACAAGGAGATTCTAACATTGTATGGAGGAATTTACAAAAAGAGATTATTTTTAAATCAGCAAGCCTTGAAACAATTAGATAACACAAAAGCTGTTAGACCAGTTTTATAAACTTTAACACCACCACAGGAATAGAGATGAACCAGTTTCAGAACAGATGAGAATAATTCCAGATATTTTGAGAAGCACTCCCATCAAAACACAAAGAGATTCTAACAGTGTATGCAGGAATTTTAGAAATAGGCACTATTTTTAAATCAGCAAGCCAAGAAAAAATCAGATAACACAAAAGCTGTTCGACCAGTTTTATAAACTTTAACACTACCACAGGAATGGGGGTGTCAGTTTCTAAACAGATGAGAAAACAGCAAACAGAGTCAGCAAATATATAACATTATTCAGTCAGACAAAACATTTTAAGACAATGCAGAACTATGAAAAGCTAAAATGCTAAGGAACATACTTATCTGCCTTATAATTCCAGACTGTTTGAGAAGAACTCTAGTCACAACACAAGGAGATTCTAACAGTGTATGCAGGAACTTACAAATAGGGACTATTTCTAAATCACCAAGCCTTGGAACAATCAGATAACAGAAAAGCTGTTAGACCAGTTTTGTAAACTTTAACACCATCACAGGAAGGGGGGGGGGCAGTTTCAGAACAGATGAGAAAACAGAAAACAGTGTCAGCAAATATATAAAATAATTCAGTCAGGCAAAAAAAAAGACAATGTAGAACTCTAAAAAGTTAGTGCCAAGGAATATACTTATCTGCTTTATAATTCCAGTTTGAGAAGCACTTCAGTCATAACACAAGGTGATTCTAACAGTGTATGCAGCAATTTACAATTAGGGACTATTTTTAAATCACCAAGACTTGGAACAATCAGATAACAGAAAAGGTGTTAGACCAGTTTTATAAACTTTAACATCACCACAGGAACAGGGGGAACCATTTTCAGAACAGATGAGAAGACAGCAAACAAAAGTCATCAAATATATAAAATATTTCAGTCAGGCAAAAAAAAAATTGAGACAATGCAGAATTGCCAAGGAATATACTTATCTGCCTTAAAATTACAGATTGTTTGAGAAGCACTTCAGTCAGAACAGAAGGAGACTGTAACAGTGTATGTAGGCATTTACAAATAGGGACTATGTTTAAATCAGGAAGCCTTGAAACAATCAGATAACACAAAAGCTATTAGACACGTTTTATAAACTTTAACACCACCACATGAATAGGGGGAACAACTTACAGAACAGATGATAAAACAGCAAACAAAGTCAGTAAATATATCAAATAATTTAGTCAGGCAAAAATAAAGACAATGCAGAACTCTGAAATATTAAAGTGCGAAGAAATATACTTATCTGCCTTAAAATTCCAGATTGTTTAAGAAGCACTCCAGTCAGAAGACAAGGAGATTCTTAAAGTTTATGCAGGAATTTACAAATAAGGAATATTTTTAAAATCAGCAAGCCTTGAAACAATTAGATAACACAAAAGTTGTTAGACCAGTTTTATAAACTTTAACACAACCACAGGAATGGGGGGGGGGCAGTTTCCAAACAGATGAGAAAATAGCAAACAAAGTCAGCAAATATATAAATTAATTCAGTCAGGCAAAAAAATTAAGAGAATGCAGAACTCTGAAAAGCTAAAGTGCTAAGGAATATACTTATCTGCCATTTAATTCTAGATTGTTTGAGAAGAACTCCAGTCAAAACAAAGGAGATTCCAACAGTGTATGCAGGAATTTACAAATAGGGACTATTTCTAAATCAGCAAGCCTTGAAACAATCAGATAGCACAAAATCTGCTAGACCAGATTCATAAATTTATCACCACCATATGAATGGGAAGGGGGGACCAGTTTCAGAACAGATGAGAAAACAAACAAAATCAGCAAATATATTAAAGAATTCAGTCAAGCAAAAAAATAAATAAATAAGACACTGCAGAACTGTGAAAAGTTAAAGTGCCAAGGAATATACTCATCTTCCTTATAATTCCAGATTGTTTGGGAAGCACTCCCTTCAAAATACAATGAAATTCTAACAGTGTATGCAGGGATTTACAAATACGGACTATTTTTTTAAAATCAGCAAACCCTGAAACAATCAGATAACACAAAAGCCGTTAGACCAGTTTTATAAACTTTAACACCACCAGAGCAATAGGGGCAACCAGTTTTAGAACAGATGAGAAAACAGCAAACAAAGTCAGCAAACGTATGCAATAATTCAATCAGGAAAAAATTTAAGACACTCCAGAACTCTGAAAAGAAGTGCTAAAGAATATTCTTATCTGCTTCATAATTCCAGATTGTTTGAGAAGAACTCCAGTCAGAGCAGAAAGAGATTCTAAAAGTGTATACAGGAATTTACAAATAGGGACTCTTTTTAAATCAGCAATCCTTAAAACAATCAGATAACACAAAAGCTGTAACTTTAACACCAGAACAGGAATGGGGGAGGGTCAGTTTCCGAACAGATGAGAACAGCAAACAAAGTCAGCAAATATATAAAATAATTCAGTCAGGCAAATAAGACAATGCAGAACTTTGAAAAGTTAATGTGCCAAGGAATATAATTATCTTCCTTATAATTCCAGATTGTTTGGAAGCACTCTAGTCAGACCACAAGCAGAGCCTAACAGTGTATGTAGCAATTTATAAATAGGGACTATTTTTAAATCAGCAAGCATTGAAACAATCAGATAACACAAAAGCTGTTAGACCAGTTTTATAAATTTTAACACTACCACATGAATGGGGAGGGCAGTTTCAGATCAGATGAGTAAACAACAAACAAAGTCAACAAATATATAAACTTATTCAGTCAGGCAAAAAAAATTAAGACAATGCAGAACTATGAAAATCTAAAATGCTAAGGAATATAGATATCTGCTTTATAATTGCAGATTGTTTGAGAAGAACTCTAGTCAGAACCATACCTCTCAACCTCATAGAGCAAAAAGTCTGGAGAAAGCCTAAACTGATGGAGGGACAGATTTTAAATATTGTTCTTACAAACTTAGAACATTGATAGAATAATAGGTTTTGCATTAGCATGAATTCTCTGAAGGATGTGGAGTCTTAAACTCAAATGTTTGTCTTTATTTAATTACTTCAATCCTCAGCTATTTGCCAGAAAAATAAAGATTTTAGGAGGAACTCAAAAAAATAGGAGGCAAAAATCTGAACATTCTGTGAAAATCTGTATGTAGGAATTTACAAATAGGGACTATTTTTGAATCAGCAAGCCTTGAAACAATCAGATAGCACACAAGGTGTTAGGCCAGTTTAATAAACTTTAACACCAGCAGAGGAATGGGGGGGGGACCAATTTTAGAACAGATGAGAAAACAGCAAGCAAAGTCAGCAAATATATAAAATAATTCAGTCAGGCAAAAAATTAAGACAATGCAGAACTCTTAAAAGTTAAAGTGCCAAGGAATATACTTATCTGTGTTAAAATTCCAGATTGTTTGAGAAGCACTCCAGTCAGAACACAAGGAGATTCTTACAGTTTATGCAGGAATTTACAAATAGGGACTGTTTTTAAATCATTGAGCCTTGAAACAATAAGATAACACAAAAGCTGTTAGACCAGTTTTATAACTTTAACACCACCACAGGAATAGCGGGTAACCATTTTCAGAAAAGATGATAAAAAAGCAAACAATGTCAGCAAATATATGAAATAATTCAGTCAGGCAAAAAATTAAGACAATGCAGAGCTCTGAAAAGCAAAGGTGCTAAGGAATATACTCATCTGCCATATAATTCGATTGTTTGAGAAGAACTGCAATCAGAACACAATGAAATTCTAACAGTGTATGCAGGAATTTACAAATAGGGACAATTTTTATATCAGCAAGCCTTGAAGCAATCAGATAACACAAAAGCTGTTAGACCAGTTTTATAAATTTTAACACTACCACATGAATGGGGAGGGCAGTTTCAGATCAGATGAGTAAACAACAAACAAAGTCAACAAATATATAAACTTATTCAGTCAGGCAAAAAAAATTAAGACAATGCAGAACTATGAAAATCTAAAATGCTAAGGAATATAGATATCTGCTTTATAATTGCAGATTGTTTGAGAAGAACTCTAGTCAGAACCATACCTCTCAACCTCATAGAGCAAAAGTCTGGAGAAAGCCTAAACTGATGGAGGGACAGATTTTAAATATTGTTCTTACAAACTTAGAACATTGATAGAATAATAGGTTTTGCATTAGCATGAATTCTCTGAAGGATGTGGAGTCTTAAACTCAAATGTTTGTCTTTATTTAATTACTTCAATCCTCAGCTATTTGCCAGAAAAATAAAGATTTTAGGAGGAACTCAAAAAAATAGGAGGCAAAAATCTGAACATTCTGTGAAAATCTGTATGTAGGAATTTACAAATAGGGACTATTTTTGAATCAGCAAGCCTTGAAACAATCAGATAGCACACAAGGTGTTAGGCCAGTTTAATAAACTTTAACACCAGCAGAGGAATGGGGGGGGGACCAATTTTAGAACAGATGAGAAAACAGCAAGCAAAGTCAGCAAATATATAAAATAATTCAGTCAGGCAAAAAAAATTAAGACAATGCAGAACTCTTAAAAGTTAAAGTGCCAAGGAATATACTTATCTGTGTTAAAATTCCAGATTGTTTGAGAAGCACTCCAGTCAGAACACAAGGAGATTCTTACAGTTTATGCAGGAATTTACAAATAGGGACTGTTTTTAAATCATTGAGCCTTGAAACAATAAGATAACACAAAAGCTGTTAGACCAGTTTTATAACTTTAACACCACCACAGGAATAGCGGGTAACCATTTTCAGAAAAGATGATAAAAAAGCAAACAATGTCAGCAAATATATGAAATAATTCAGTCAGGCAAAAAATTAAGACAATGCAGAGCTCTGAAAAGCAAAGGTGCTAAGGAATATACTCATCTGCCATATAATTCGATTGTTTGAGAAGAACTGCAATCAGAACACAATGAAATTCTAACAGTGTATGCAGGAATTTACAAATAGGGACAATTTTTATATCAGCAAGCCTTGAAGCAATCAGATAACACAAAAGCTCTTAGACCAGTTTTGTAAACTTTAACAACATCACAGGAATGGGAGAGGGGAACCAATTTCAAAACAGAGGAGAAAACAGCAAACAAAAGTCAGCAAATATATAAAATATTTTAGTCAGGCAAAAAAATAGACAATGCAGAACTCTGAAAAACAAAAATCTGCTTTATAGTTTCAGATTGCTTGAGAAGAAATCCAGTCAGAACACAAGGAGATTCAAACAGTGTATGCAGGAATTTACAAATAGGGACTATTTTTAAAATCAGCAAGCCTTGCAACAATCAGATAACACAAAAGCTGTTAGACCAGTTTTGTAAACATTAACACCAGCAGAGGAATGAGGGGGGCAGTTTCAGAACAGATGAGAAAACAGCAAACAAAGTCAGCAAATATATAAAATAATTCAGTTAGGCAAAAAAATTAAGACAATGCAGAACGCTGAAAAGCTAAATTGCTAAGAATATACTTATCTGCCATATAATTCCAGATAGTTTGAGAAGGACTCCAGTCAGAACACAAGGCGATTCAAACAGTGTATGTAGGAATTTACAAATAGTGACTATTTTTAAATCAGCAACCCTTGAAACAGTCAGATAACACAAAAGTTCTTAGATTAGTTTTATAACATTTAACACCATCACAGGGATAGTGGGGTGTGGGGTAACCAGTTTCAAACAGATGAGAAAACAGCAAACAAAGTCAGCAAATATATAAAATAATTCAGTCAGGCAAAAAAAATAAGACAATGCAGAACTCTGAAAAGTTAAAGTGTAAAGGGAAGTACCTATCTGCCTTATAATTCCAGTGTTTTTGAGAAGCACTCATTAGAACACAAAGATATTTTATCAGTGTATGCAGGAATTCACAAATAGGGACTATTTTAAATCAGCAAGCTTTGAAACAATCATATAACGCAAACGCTGTTGGACCAGTTTTATAAACGTTAACACCACCACAGGAATGGGGGTGGGGTTCAGAACAGATAAGAAAACAGCAAATAAAGTTAGCAATTATATAAAAAAAATTCAGTCAGGCAAAAAAATTAAGACAATGCAGAACTCTGAAAAGTTAAAGTGCCAAGGAATATACGAATCTGTCTTATAATTCCAGATTGTTTGAGAAGCACTCCAGTCAGAACACAAGGAGATTCTATCAGTGTATGCAGGATATCACAAATAGGGACTATTTTTGAATCAGCATGCCTTGAAACAATCAGATAACACAAAAGCTGTTAAAAGTTATAAAACTGGTCTAACACCATCACAGGAATAGTGGGGTGGGGGTAACCATTTCAATCAAATGGATGAGAAATCAGCAAACAAAGTCAGCAAATATATAAAATAATTCAGTCAGGCAAAAAAAATTAAGATAATGCAGAACTCTGAAAAGTTAGAGCCAAGGGAAGCACCTATCTGCCTTATAATTCCAGAGTGCTTGAGAAGCACTCATCAGAACACAAGGAGATTTTATCAGTGTATGCAGGAATTCACAAATAGGGACTATTTTTAAATCAGCAAGCCTTGAAACAATCATATAACACAAAAGCTGTTGGACCAGTTTTATAAACATTACCACCACCACAGGAATGGGGGGGGGGTTCAGAACAGATGAGAAAACAGCAAACAATATTAGCAAATATATAAAAAAAATTCAGTCAGGCAAAAAGATTAAGATGATGCAGAACTCTAAAAAGTTAGTGCCAAGGAATATCCTTATCTGCCTTTTAATTCCAAATTGTTTTAGAAGCACTCCAGTCAGAACAGAAGGAGATTCTACATTGTATACAGGAATTTACAAATAAGGACTATTTTTAATTCAGCAAGCCCTGAAACAGATTACACAAAATCTGTTAGACCAGTTTTGTAAACTTTAACACCACCACAGCAATGGTGGTGGTGGGGGACCAGTTTTAAAAACAGATGAGAAAATAGCAAACAATGTCAGCAAATATATAAAAAGAATTCAGTCAGGCAAAAAAAAAAAAATAAGGCAATGCAGAACTCTGAAAAGTTAAAGTACCAAGGAATATACTTATCTGCCTTGTAACTGCAGACTGTTTGAAAAGCACTCTGCAGACTGTTTGAAAAGCACTCTAATCATAACCCAAGGAGATTCTAATAGTGTATGTATGTAAGAATTGACAAATAGGGACTAAAATCAGCTAGCCTTGAAACAATCAGATATCACAAACGTGGTTAGACCAGTTTCAAAAACATTAACACCACCACAAGAATATTGGAGGAACCAGTTTTTAGAAAAGATGAGAATACAGTAAACAAAGTCCGCAAATATATAAAATAGTTCAGTCAGGAAAATAAATTAAGACAATGCAGAACTCTGAAAAGTTAAAGTGCCAAGGATTATAACTATCGCCTTATAATTCCAAATTGTTTGATAAGCACTCCAGAACAGTAGGATATTCTAACAGTGTATGCAGGAATTTACAAGTAGGGACTATTTTTAAATCAGCAAGCCTTGAAACAATCACATAACACAAAAGCTGTTAGACCAGTTTTGTAAACTTTATCACCATCACAGGAATGGGGGGGGGGCAGTTTCAGAATAGATTTGGATACAGCAAACGGCATCAGCAAATATTTAAAATAATTCAGTCAGGCAAAAAAATAAGACAATGCAGAACCCTGAAAAGTTAAACTGCCAAGGAAAATACTTATCTTGTAATTCCGGAATATTTGAGAAGCACTCCAGAACAGGAGATTCTAACAGTGTATGCAGGAATTTACAAGTAGGGACTATTCTTAAATCAGCAAGACTTGAAACAATCACATAACACAAAAGCCGTTAGACCAATTTTATAAACTTTAACACTACCACGGGAATGGGTAGGGACCATTTTCAAACAGATAAGAAAAAAGGAAACAAAAGTCAGCAAATATATAAAATAATTCAGTCAGGCAGAAAATTAAAACAATGCAGAACTCTGAAAAGATAAAGTGCCAAGGAGTATACTTATCTGACTTGTAAGATTGGTTGAGAAGCACTCCAGTCAGAACATAAGGAGACGTATATGCAGCAATTTAAAATTAGGGACTATTTTTAAATCAGCAAGCCTTGAAACAATCAGATAATACAAAAGGTGCTAGACAAATTTTATGAACTTTAACACCACCACAGGAATAGGAGGTAACCAGTTTCAGAACAGATGAGAAAACAGCAAACAAAGTCAGCAAATATATAAAATATTTCAGCCAGGAAAAAAATTAAGACAATGCAGAACTCTGAAAAGTTAGTGTCAAGGAATATACCTATCTACCTTATAATTCCAGATTGTTTGGGAAGCACTCCTGTCAGAACACAAGGAGATTCTAAGACAATGCAGAACTCTAAAAAGTTAAAGTGACAAGGAATATACATACCTGCCTTATAATTCCAGATTGTTGGAGAAGTACTCCAGTCAAAACACAAGGAGATTCTAAAATGCAAGAATTTATAAAAATGGGGACTATTTTTAAATCAGCAAGCCTTGAAATAATCAGATAAGACAAAAGTGGTTAGACCAGTTTCACATCACCACAAAAATGGGCGGAACCAGTTTCAGAATAGATGAGAAAACAGCAAAAAAGTCATATAAATATATAAAATAATTCAGTCAAATCAGTCAGGCAAAAAAATTTAAGACAATGCAGAACTCTGAAAAGTTAAAGTGCTAAGGAATATATGTATCTGCCTTATAATTCCAGATTGTTGGAGAAGCACTCCAGTCAGAACACAAGGAGATTCTAACAGTGTATGCAAGAATTTACAAATAGGGACTATTTTTTAAATCAGCAAGCCCTGAAACAGATAACAGAAATGTGGTTTCTAAACTTTAACGCCACCACAAGAATGGGGGTTACCAGTTTTTAGAACTGATGAGAAAACAGCAAACAGTCAGCAAATATATAAAATAATTCATTCAGGCAAAAGAATTAAGACAATGCAGAACTCTGAAAAGTTTAAGTGCCAAGGAATATGCTTATCTGCCTTATATTTCCAAATTGTTTGATAAACACTCCAGTCTGAACACATGGAGATTCTAACAGTGCATGCAGGAATTTACAAATAGGTTAGATTATTAAATCAGCAACTCTTGAATCCCTTCATATTCCAAATAGGGACTATTTTTAAATCAGCAAACCTTGAAACAATCAGATAACACAAAATTGTTAGTTTTGTAAACTTTAACACCACCGCGGGAATGGGGGTTGCCAGTTTTTAGAAATGATGGGAAAACAACATACAAGGTCAGCAAATATACAATATAATTCAGTCAGGCAAAAGAATTAAGACACTGCAGAACTCTGAAACGTTTAAGTGCCAAGGAATATATTTATCTGCCTTATAATTCCAAATTGTTTGAGAAGCACTCCATTAAGAACAGAAGGCGATTCTAATAGTGCATGCAGGAATTTACAAATAGGTTTGATTTTTAAATCAGCAAGCCTTGAAACAATCAGATAACACAAAAGCCGTTAGACCAGTTTTATAACCTTTAACACCACCACAGGAATAGGGGGTGGGGGGAACCAGTTTCAAACAGATGAGAAAACAGCAAACAAAGTGAGCAAATACAAACAATAATTTAGTCAGGCAAAAAAATAAGACAATGCAGAACTCTGAGTGTCAAGGAATGTTCCTATCTGCATTATAATTCCAGATTGTTTGAAAAGCATTCGTCAGAAAATAAGGAGATTTTATTAGTGTATGCAGGAATTCACAAATAGGGAGGTTTTGTAAATCAGCAAGCCTTGAAACAATCAGATAACACAAAAGCTGTTAGACCAGTTTTATAAACTTTAACACCACCACAGGAATGGGGAGAATGAGCAAACAAGGTCAGCAAATATATAAAATACTTAAGTCGGGCAAAAAAATTAAGACAATGCAGAACTCTGAAAAGGTAAAGTGCCAAGGAATACACTTATCTGCCTCATAATTCCTAATTGTTTGAGAAGCACTCCAGTCAGAACAAAAGGAGATTCTAACAGTGTATGCAGGAATTCACAAATAGGGCTATTTTTTAAATCAGCAAGCCTTGAAACAATCAGATAACACAAAAGTCGTTAGACCAGTTTTATAACCTTTAACACCACCACAGGAATAGGGGGTGGGGGGTACCAGTTTCAAACAGATGAGAAAACACCAAAGTCAGAAAGTCTATAAAATAATTCAGTCATGCAAAAAATTAAGACAATGCAGAACTCTGAAAAGTTAAAGTGCCAAGGAATATACAAATTTGCCTTATAATTCCAGATTGTTTGGAAGCACTCCAGTCAGAACAGAAAAAAAGAATTGAGCAGTATGTGCAGCAATTTACAATTAGGGACTGTTTTTAAATCAGCAAGTTTTGAAACGGGTAACACAAAAGGTGTTAAACCAGTTCTATAATCTTTACCACCACCACAGGAATAGGGGGAACCAGTTTCAGAACAGATGAGAAAGCAAACAAAGTCAGCAAATATATAAAAGAATTCTGTCATGCAAAATATTAAGACAATGCAAAACTCTGAAAAGTTAAAGTGCCAAGGATTACTTCCTTATAATTCCAGATTGTTTGAGAAGCACTCTAGTCAGAAAACAAGGAGATTCTAATAATGTATGTAGGAATTTAAAAATTGGGACTATTTTTAAATCAGCAAGCCTTGAAACACTCAGATAACACAAAAGTGGTTAGACTAATTTTATAAACTTTACCACCACCACAGGAATATTGGGGGAACCAATTTTTTTAGAACAGATGAGAATACAGCAAGCAAAGTCAGCAAATATATACAATAATTGAGTCAGGTAAAAAAATTAAGACAATGCAGAGCTCTGAAAAGTTAAAGTGCCAAGGAAGATATTTATCTGCCTTATCATCCAAATTGGTTTGAGAAGCACTCCAGTCAGAACAGAACAAGATTCTAGCAATGAATGCAGGAATTTACAAGTAGGGACTATTTTTAAATCACAACGCTTGAAACAATCAGATAACACAAAAGCCATTAGACCAGTTTTATAAACATTAACCCCACCACAGGAATGGGGGGGGGACCAGTTTCAAACAGATGTGAAAACAGGAAACAAAGTCAGCAAATATATAAAATATTTCAGTCAGGCAAAAAAGACAATGCAGAACTCTGAAAAGATAAAGTGCCAAGGAATATACTTACCTGCCTTATAATTCAAGATTGTTTGAGAAACACTCCATTCATAAGACAAGGAGATTCTATCAGTGTATGAAATAATTCACAAATAGGGACTATTTTTAAATCAGCAAGCCTTGAAACAATCAGATACCACAAAAGCTGTTAGACCAGTTTTATAAACTTAACACCACCACAGGAATGGGGGGGGGGGGTGCAGCAGTTTCAGAACAGATGAGAAAACAGCAAAGTCAGCAAATATATCAACTTATTCAGTCAAAAAGATTAAGCCAATGCAGAACTATGAAAAACTAAAATGCTAAGGAATATACTTGTCTGCCTTATAATTCCAGAATTTTTTGAGAAGAACTCTAATCAGAACCAGAGGGGATTCTAACAGTGTATGCAGGAATTTACAAATAGGGACTATTTTTAAATCTGCAAGCATTGAAACAATCACATAACAGAAAAGCTGGAAGACCAGTTTTGCAAACTTTAACACCACCACAGGAATGAGGGGGGGGGGTTGGACAGTTTCAGAACGGATAAGAAAACAGCAAACAGTGTCAGCAAATATATAAAATAATTCAGTCAGGCAAAAAATTAAGACAATGCAGAACTCTGAAAAGTTAGTGCCAAGGAATATACTTATCTGCCTTATAATTCCAAATTGTTTGAAAAACACTTCAGTCAGAACAGAAGGAGATTGTAGCAGTGTATGCAGGAACTTACAAATAGGGACTATTTCTTAATAAGCAAGCCTTGAAGCAATCAGATAACACAAAAGCTGTTAGACCAGATTTGTAAACTTTAATAGCATCACAAGAATATTGGGGGAACCAGTTTTTAGAACAAATGAGAAACAGCAAACAAACTCCACAAATATTAAAAATAATTCAGTCAGGCAAAAAATTAAGACAATGCAGAACTCTGAAAAGTTAGTGCCAAGGAATATAATTATTTGCCTTACAATTCTAAAATTGTTTGAGAAGCACTCCAGGCAGAACACAAAGTGATTCTAACAGTTGATGCAGGAATTTAGAAATAGGGACTATTTTTAAAACAGCAAGCCTTGAAACAATAAGATATCACAAAAGCTGTTAGACCAGATTTGTAAACTTTAACAGCACCACAGGAATAGGGGGTGGGGAACAATTTCAGAACAGATGAGAAAACAGCAAAGTTAGCAAACATATAAAATAATTCAGTCAGACAAAAAAATCTAAGAGAATGCAGAACTCAAGTTAATATGCCAAAGAATATATTTATCTTTCTTATAATTCCAGATTGTTTGAGAAGACCTCTAGTGAGTACATAAGGGGATTCTAACAGTGTATGTAGGAATTTACAAATAGGAACTATTTTTAAATCAGCAAACCTTGAAACAATCAGATAACACAAAAGCAGTTAGACCAGTTTTAAAAACTTTAACACCCCCACAGGAATATTGGGGGAACCAGTTTTTAGAACAGATGAGAATACAGCAAAGTCCGCAAATATATAAAATAATTCTGTAAGGCAAAAATTTAAGAAAATACAGAAGTCTGAAAAGTTAATGTGCCAAAGAATATACTTATCTGCCTTATAATTCCAAATTATTTGAGAAGTACTCCAGTCAGAATAGAAGGAGATGCTAACAGTGTATGCAGGAATTTATAAATAGGAACTATTTTTAAATCTGCAAGACTTGAAAGAATCAGATATCATAAAAGCCATTAGACTAATTTTATAAACTTTAAAACCAATAGAAGAATGAGGGGCCCAGTTTCAAACTGATGAGAAAACAGCAAACAAAGTCAGCAAATGCATGAAATAATTTGGGTCTAAATCAGTTCATCGAAACGGCAGAAGTTTGAACACCATATGTTCGAACTTCTAACATCGAACTGCAAATCCATCAAAGGCTTAAAACAGCAATTTTTTTCCCGGGGGGGGGGAGCTGTTCCAAGAAATACACACACAACACAAGCACACCAAAGAAACAGCAATCCATACACATACACTTGAAATTCTACATCTAAACCTAGACTAAACTGTACATACACTACTATCTATCCACTTACCTTAACCCAAACCCTAACCCTACGGTCCATCACTATCGCACACTCACCTGACCCATGCCCTTACCATAACTCACCTATCCCGCCCTAACCCTAAAGTCTGTCACTATTGCACACCCACCTCAACCACGCCCTAACTCACCTATCCTACCTTAACCTTAAAGTCTGTCACTATCGTACACCCATCTCACCTGCGCCCTAATCCTAACTCACCTAACCCTAACATCTGCACAATCCCACAATTACCTAAACCCAACCTGTAATTTTCCACCACAGTGCTGAAAATCATGAAGTCACAGAAATGGCCCACCAAATTCTTTCCCTGGGAAAGAATTTGGTGTTCCGCGGCTTCACGATAATCACTTTTTGAACTTCAGTTCGAACATATGGTGTTCGAACTGCTGATGGTTCAATGAACTGATAAGAACCCAATAATTCAGTCAGGCAAAAAATTAAGACAATGCAGAACTCTGAAAAGTTAAAGTGTCAAGGAATATACCTATCTGCTTTATAATTCAAGATTGTTTGAGAAGCAGTCCTGTCAGAACATAAGGAGGTTCTATCAGTGTATGCAGGAATTTTTGAAATAGGGACCATTTTTAAATCAGTAAGCCTTGAAACAATCAGATAACACAAAAGCTATTAGACCAGTTTTATAAACTTTAACACCACCACCGGAATGGGGGGGGGGGTGGCAGTTTCAGAACAGATGAGAAAACAGCAAAGTCAGCAAATATATAAAATTAGTCAGGCAAAAAAAATTAAGACAATACAGAATTTTGAAAAGCTAAAATACTAAGGAATATCTGCCTTATAATTCCAGATTGTTTGAGAAGAACCCTAGTCATAACACAAAGAGACTCTAACAGTGTATGTAGGAATTTACAAATAGGGACTATTTTTAAATCAGCAAGTCTTGAAACAATCACGTAACACAAAAGCTGTTAGACCAGTTTTGTAAACTTTAACACCATCACAGGAATGGGGGGGGGACTAGTTTCAGAATAGATGAGAAAACAGCAAACAGCATCAGCAAATATTTAAAATAATTAAGTAAGGCAAAAAATTAAGACAATGCAGAACTCTGACAAGTTAAACTGCCAAGGAAAATACTTAACTATGCACCAAACACACCAAATAAACTGTTTAAAACCAAAAGACGATCTGGAACACAATAAGAGAAGGCTCGAACTGTAAAATTAATTTAATGTTACCACACAAGTGAAATTAGCGCTTTCGGCAGGTAAAATAACCCACCTTCCTCAGATTACGCAGCTCAACATAAACAACCTCATTTATACATTAGAGCATAGAATATGCCCAATTACCTTAAAGTGCATTTTTCAAACAATTAAGTTGCCATAGCGACCTTAAAGTAAGATCGCTACCTACATAATTTTACTTGCACTGCTGTCAGCTATAAAAATACATACATACATTTAAAACAACAATTATTTAAAACGTAAATGCATATCTTGCTTGTTATTAAACAACTAGCCAATATCTCTTCCCTTGCATTACGGCAGGCTGTTAACATGTTTACTAAAACAAAAATTAATGCAAGATGTGGATAATCACTTAAAGAATAAGAAACCAAATTTATGTCTCTACACTTTGTCCACCACCATGTTAACAGCCTGCCGTAATGCAAGGGAAGAGATATTGGCTAGTTGTTTAATAACAAGCAAGATATGCATTTACGTTTTAAATAATTGTTGTTTTAAATGTATGTATTTTTATAGCTGACAGCAGTGCAAGTAAAATTATGTAGGTAGCGATCTTACTTTAAGGTCGCTATGGCAACTTAATTGTTTGAAAAATGCACTTTAAGGTAATTGGGCATATTCTATGCTCTAATGTATAAATGAGGTTGTTTATGTTGAGCTGTGTAATCTGAGGAAGGTGGGTTATTTCACCTGCCGAAAGCGCTAATTTCACTTGTGTGGTAACATTAAATTAATTTTACAGTTCGAGCCTTCTCTTATTGTGTTCCAGATCGTCTTTTGGTTTTAAACAAAATACTTAACTATCTTGTAATTCCGGAATATTTGAGAAGCACTCCAGAACAGAAGGAGATTCTAACAGTGTATGCAGGAATTTACAAGTAGGGTCTATTTTTAAATCAGCAAGACTTGAAACAATCAGATAACACAAAAGCCATTAGACTGATTTTATAAACTTTAACACCACCACAAGAATGGGGAGGGACCATTTTCAAACAGATGAGAAAAAAGCAAACAAAGTCAGCAAATATATTAAATAATTTAGTCAGGCAAAAAATTAAGACAATGCAGAACTCTGAAAAGATAAAGTGCCAAGGAGTATACTTATCTGACTTGCAATTCCAGATTGTTTGAGAAGCACTCCGGTCAGAATATAAGGAGATTCTAACAGTGTATGCAAGAATTTACAAATAGGGACTATTTTTACATCAGCAAGCCTTAAAACAATCAGATAACACAAAAGCTGTTGGACCAGTTTTATAAACTTTAAGAGCATCACAGGAATGGGGGGGGCGTTTCAGAACAGATGAGAAAACAGCAAACAGCATCAGCAAATATATAAAATAATTCAGTCAGACAAAAAATTAAGACAATGCAGAACTCTGAAAAGTTAGTGTCAACGAATATACCTATCTGCCTTATAATTCCAGATTGTTTGGGAAGCACTCCTGTCAGAACACAAGGAGATTCTATCAGTGTATGCAGGAATTTACAATTAGGGACTATTTTTAAATCAGCAAGCCTTGAAACAGATAACACAAAAGCTGTTAGACCAGTTTTATGACCTTTTACACCACCGCAGAAATAGAGCGTGGGGGGGGGGGACCAGTTTCCTACAGATGAGAAAACAGCAATCGAAGTCAGCAAATATATAAAATTCAATTAGGAAAAATAATAAGATCATGTGGCCCAGGCAGGTATGACCCTAATACTGAGTAGCATCCTGCCTTTGCCCAGAATGATACCACAATATAAGGACAAAATGATTAACTTCAACAATTGGCTAAGCTTCTGGTGTGACTCAAAGGGGATCCAGTATCTGTCTGCCTGGGACGACATGATCGACAGACCACGATGCTTTGCTAGAGATGGTCTGTACCTGTTTTCCCTGGGATTCAGGTTACTGGCTAAGGCTCTTGCCACCCCTATAGTGCCTTTTTTAGGCAAAGTTCAAAGTACAAAACCACCACCATAACAGGTACAAGTATGCAAAACCTGAAGGTAATGCTACTCAATGCTTGAAGTCTAAACCTCAAAATGCACTCTCGAGGCACTGCTAAAAATGGAGAACATCAACATCGATATCTGTGCAGTAACTTGAGTCCTGGTTCAAGGCTCCAGAGAGCACCCCTGCAATACCAGGCTACAACTCTGACCACACTTTTCAGCCACCAAACCAGGACCGAAACACTAAAGGTGGAGGAGTGTCCATATTCACCAAGGATATTAACACCACAGGCTAGTTGCCGAGCACAAATTGTTTGAAATTCTCCATGTACAACTAACACTAGGTAAGACTGCAATCCAAATTGTAGCTTGCTACAGATCCCCCATCATGCCCCAAGATTCTCTCTACAGCTTTCTAAACATACTGGAAAAAATTAAGATACAACCAAACCCCCTAATACTGGGTGATTTCAACTAGCCTGCCATTAACTGGGAAAACTACTCGTGTACCAACTACTTTTCCTAATGTTTCTTGTAATTCATAAATTCCAATGCCCTGGATCAACTAATCCATAGTCCCACCAGGGGCTCCAATATCCTAGACCTGATCATTCCCAACATGGGAAATCAATGCTCCATGCCGATGGTCACCCCCTCATTGGTCAGGTCTGACCATAAGCTATTCACCCTTAACATCCATATCCCACCCCCACCCCCCAGTAAAGAAACCTCCATAAAAAACTTCTCCAAAGCCAACTTCATGCTACTCAAGTCAGAAGTGACAAACTTCATGACATCCATGCAGATGGAAGCAGAAACTTTGACTGCTGAATCGTACACTTAGGCACTGTACGAGCTCATCCACTCATGCATGAATCATGCCATCCCAAATAGAACCAAGATGCTCTGCTCCAAAAAAAGAAAGCCAATATGGTGGTCCCCTGCCATAAACAAACTTTACAACAAAAGGAATAAACTGTTGCAGAAAAGAGGAAAATCCCAGGATGCAAAATCTCCCTTACCAGCCTCACTAAGATGCTGAGATCCCTCATAAAATCTTCCAAAGCTAGTTACAAAAATAAAATTGCCAAAGATTCCAAAGACATTTACAAGGCATTCTATAACTATGTCAAGAATCTAAATGGTAATGCTCAGATCTGCTCTGAGCTACAACAGAATGACATTAAATACACTGATTCCAAGGATATTGCCAATATCCTGGCAGATCGATTCAGTGCCAACTTCACCCCCTCTAACCCCTTAAACGGCCCATCTCAATACTGGATGATTGCAAAATTCTGGTAATAATGGCCGCAGAGGTAAACAAATGCACTCTCCAAAGCTAAGAATACAGCATCCATGGGGCCAGATGACATCCCAGGCTGTGTACTACATGGACTACAAAATGAACTGGCACTTCACCTAAGTGTCATGTTTAATTATAGCCCCACCTTAGGCTTTGTGCCCACTAAGTGGTGCACAGCTACATTTATCCCATTCCACAAAGGAGGATCTACCTTGGATCCCGGGAACTACCACCCCATCAGTCTGACGTGCCTGATCTGCAAGGCCATGGAACATATTATCATGGAACTTATAAACAAAGACATTGGCAACCTTCAAACACTGGATCCCACCCAGTTTGGGTTCATGAAGGGACGATCTTGTCTCTTGTACCTGATTGACTTCTTCGAATCAGTCTCCAAAACCATGGATGAGGGTAAGGCAGTCCACACAGCCTATCTGGACCTTACCAAGGCCTTCCCCCACTCTGGAATCATAGATTAACTTACTAAGCTGGGCATTAAACCCTACATCACTTGATGGGTTGCCAACTGACTCACTGACAGAACCCACACTGTAAAAGTAGCAGACTCCAAATCCAGCTCCAGACAAGTGACAAGTAGAGTACCTCAGGGTTCAGTCCTGGGACCGCTCTTGTTTGGTATCTACTTCTCTGAAGTACAGGCCAACACTAAGGGACTCTGGCTAACAAAGTTTGCAGATGACTGCAAACTGGGAGCCATTATTGAATCCCCAAATGATGTGGATAAAGGGCCTTACAGAAACAGATGCTTGGTGCCAGAGCCATGGGCTCAAACTCAATGCCAAGAAATGTATAGTAATCCCCTTTGGGAAAAACATGTACCCATGAATTACCATATAGGTGGCAATACACTAAATACCAAAAGTGTGATAAGAGACTTGGGAAACAGGTGGACAGTGGTCTCACCTTTGATAACCACATCACCACAACAATCAAGAAATCCTTCTATGTGGCACACCTCATCACTAAGGGCTTTTCATCCAGAAAAAAGGAGGCCATTGTCCCACTGTACTCATTCCTCATTAGACCTATTATAGAATACAATGCCCCGTTTGGTATGCACCTCTCAAGACATTTGCAACAACTGGAAAGGCCACAGAAATACCTCAGTAAAAGAATCACAGGCCTAAAGCAGATGCCCTACGCTGACCACCTTAAAAAACTCCAGCTATACTCTGTGGCATATCGTTTACTCAAGAGGCATTCTCTGCTTAACATACAAGGCCATGTCAAACCCAGAGCTGTTGGACATGCTACACTTAAAGAAATCCCAATCCCTCAGAGCCACACTCTCCAGGGATCTAAACCTTGTCATCAGAATAAACAAAACATGCTGGAGGAATAGGATTCTGACCCAGAGACTCCACAGACTCTGGAATAGACCACCTATACATTTCAGGCAGTGTGCCTCTTTGGCCCTCTTCAAAAGGAACCTTGACGATTGGATGGGAGAAAGGAAATTCACCCCAGGAATCACATCAGTCCGCCTGCTAGACAAGGGCCCAGGGAAGTAAATAGTGTGGGAAGAAGTAGCCAGGGAATAGTTATGGCTAGGTTGTAGAGCCCCTAGGGCCAATAGACTAGTACCAACCTATGAACCTATAAGACAATGCAGATCTCTGAATAGTAAAAGTGCCAAGGACCATACTTATCTGCCTTACAATTCCAGATTGTTTGAGAAGCGCTCCAGTAATAACAGAAGGAGATTCAAACAGTGTATGCAGCAATTTACAATTAGAGACTATTTTTAAATCAGCAAGCCTTGAAACAATAAAATAACAAAAGCTGTTGGACCAGTTTTATAAACTAACACCACCACAGGAATAAAGGGGAACCAGTTTCAGAACAGATGAGAAAACAGCAAACAAAGCCAGCAAATATATGCAATAATTCAGTCAGGCAAATAAATTAAGACAATGCAGAACTCTGAAAAGCTAAAGTGCTAAGGAATATTCATATCTGCCTTATAATTCCAGATTGTTTGAGAAGCACTACAGTCAGAACACAAGGAGATTCTAACAGCGTATGCAGGAGTTTACAAATAGGGACTATTTTTAAATCAGCAAGCCTTGAAACAATTAGATAACACAAAAGCTTTTAGACCTGTTTTATAAACTTTAACACCACCACAGGAATAGAGATGGGGGACCAGTTTCAGAAAAGATGAGAAAACAGCAATGTTAGCAAATATATAAAATAATTTAGTCATGCAAAAAAATTAAGACAATGCAGAACTCTGAAAAGTTTAAAGTGCAAGGAATAAACTCATCTGTCTTGTAATTCCAGACTATTTGAGAAGCACTCCAGTCAGAGCACAAGGAGATTGCAAATAGGGACTATTTTTAAATCAGCGAGCCTTGAAACAATTAGATAACATAAAAACCGTTACACAAGTTTTATAAACTTTACCACCACAGGGTAGGGGGAGGCAGTTTCAGAACAGATGTGAAAACAGCAAACAATGCCAGCAAGTATATACAATAATTCAGTCAGGCAAAACATTAAGACAATGCAGAACTCTGAAAAGTTAAAGTACCAAGGAATATACTTATCTGCCTTATAATTCCAGATTGTTTGAGAAGCAGTCCAGTCAGAACACAAGGATATTCTAACAGTGTATGCAGGAATTTACAAATAACACAAATGCTGTTAGACCAGTTTTATAAATTTTAAAACCACCAGCACAGGAATGGGGGGGGGGGTGGGTTACAGTTTCAGAACAGATGAGAAAATAGACAAGTCAGGAAATATAAACAATAATTCAGTCCGGCAAAAAAAATTAAGAAAATCCAGAACTCTGAAAAGTTAAAGTACCAAGGAATATACTTATCTGCTTTATAATTCCAGATTGTTTGAGAAGTACTCCAGTCAGAACACAAACAGATTGTAACAGTATATGCAGTAATTAACAAATGGGGACTATTTTTAAATCAGCAGACTTTGAAACAATCAGATAACACAAAAGCTGTTAGGCCAGTTTTATAAACTTTAACACCACAACAGGAATAGGGGGAAACAGTGTCAGAACAGATGAGAAAACAGCAAAGTAAGCAAATATATACAATAATTCAGTGAAGCAAAAAATTAAGAGATTGTTGAAGTCTGAAAAGTTAAAGTGCCAAGGAATATACTTATCTGCCTTATAATTCCAGATTTTTTGAGAAGCACTCCAGTCAGAACACAAGGAGATTATAACAGTGTATGCAAAAATTTACAAATACGGACATTTTTTAAATCAGCAAGCCTTGAAATAATCAGATAACACTAAAGCTGTTAGACCAGTTTTATAAACATTAACAGCACCGCAGGAATGGGTGGGGGGGGGAGCTTCAGAACAGATAAGAAAACAGCAAACAAAGTCAGCAAATATATAAAATAATTCAGACAGGCAAAAAAATTAAGGCAAGGCAGAACTATGAAAAGTTAAAGTGCCAAGGAATATACTCATCTGTCTAACAAATCCAGATTGTTTGAGAAGCACTCCAGTCAGAACACTAGGATATTCCAAATAGGGACTCTTTAAATCAGCAAGCGTTAAAACAATCAGATAGCACAAAAACTGTTAGACCAGTTTTATAAACTTTAACACCACCAATGGTATGCAGGGAAACCAGTTTCAGAACAAATGAGAAATTAGCAAACAATGCCAGCAAATGTATAAAATAATTCAGTCAGGCAAAAAAATTGAGAGAAGGAAAACTCTGAAAAGTTGAAGTGTCTATGAATTTCCTTATCTGCTATATAATTCCAGATTGTTTGAGAAGCACTGCAGTCAGAACACAAGGAGATTCTAATGGTTTATGCAGGAATTTACAAATAGGGACTATTTTTAAATCAGCAAGCCTTGAAACACAAAAGCTGTTAGACCAGTTTTATAAACTTTAACACCACCACAGGAATAGGGAGGGGGACCAGTTTCAGAACAGATGAGAAAACAGCAAACAAAGTCAGCAAATATATAAAATAATTCAGTCACACAAAAAATTAAGACAATGCAGAACTTTGAAAAGTTAAAGTGCAAGGAATATACTCATCTGTTGTTTACTTCCAGATTGTTTGAGAAACACTCCAGTCAGAACACAAGGAGATTGCAAATAGGGACTATTTTTAAATCAGCGAGCCTTGAAAACAATTAGATAACTTAAAAACCATTACACAAGTTTTATAAACTTTAACACCACTACAGGGTGGGGGGGGGCAGTTTCAGAAAAGATGTGAAAACAGCAAGCAATGCCAGCAAATATATAAAATAATTCAGTCAGGCAAACAATTAAAACAATGCGGAACTCTGAAAAGTTAAAGTGCAAGGAATATACTCATCTGTCTTATAATTCCAGATTTTTCGAGAAGCACTCCAGTCAGAACACAAAGAGATTGTACCAGTGTATGCAAGAATTTAAGAAATAGGGACATTTTTTAAATCAGCAAGTCTTGAAACAATCAGATAACCAAAAGCTGTTAGACTAGTTTTGTTCACTTTAACACCATCACAGGAATTGGGGGGCATTTTCAGAACAGGTGAGAAAACAGCAAACAAAGTCAGCAAATATATAAAATAATTCAGTCAGGCAAAATAATTAAGGAAATGCAGTACTTTGAACAGTTAAACTGTCAATGAATGTATTTATCTACCTTATAATTCCAGATTGTTTGAGAAGCACCCCTGTCAGAACACAAGGAAATTCTAACACTGTATGCAGGAATTTACAAATAGAGACTATTTTTAAATCAGCAGTCCTTGAAACAATCAGATAACACAAAAGCTGTTAGACCAGTTTTATAAACTGTAACAGCACAGGAATGTGGGGGGGGACCAGTTCTTAGAACAGATGAGAAAACAGCAAACAAAGTCAGCAAATATATAAAATTGTTCAGTCGGGCAAAAATATTAAGACATTGCAGAACTCAGAAAAATTAAAGTGCCAGTGAATATACTTATCTGTCTTATAATTCCAGATTGTTTGATAAGCACTCCAGTCAGAACAGACTGAGATTCGGTATGCAGCAGTTTACAATTAGGAAATATTTTTAAATCAGCAAGCCTTGAAACTTTCAGATAACACAAAAGGTGTTAGACCAGTTTTATAAACTTTAACAGGAATGGGGGGGGCACCAGTTTCAGAACAGCTGAGAAAACAGCAAACAAAGTCCGCAAATATATAAAATAATTCAGTCAGGCAAAAAAAATTAAGGCAATGCAGAACTCTGAAAAGTTAAAGTGCTAAGGAATACTTCATATTCCAAATGGGACTATTTTTAAATCAGCAAACTTTGAAACAAATCAGATAGCACAAAATTGTTAGACCAGTTTTATAAACTTTACCACCAATGGGATTGGGGGAAACCAGTTTCAGAATAGATGAGAACTTAGCAAACAATGTCAGCAAATATATAAAATAATTCAGTCAGGCAAAAAACATAAGAGAATACAGAACTAGGAAAAGTTAAAAGTTAAAGTGCCAAGGAATATACTTATCTGCCTTATAATTCCAGATTGTTTGAAAAGCAGTCCAGTCGGAACACAAGGAGATTCTAACAGTGTATGCAAAAATTTACAAATAGGGACTATTTTTAAATCAGCAAGCCTTAAAACAATCAGATAAAACAAAAGCTGTTAGACCAGATTTATAAACTTAAACACCAGCACAGGAATAGGGAGGGGGGACCAGTTTCAGAACAGATGAGAAAACAGGAAACAATGTCAGCAAACATATGAAATAATTGAGTCTGGCAAAAAAAGACAATGCAGAACTCTGAAAAGTTAAAGTGTCAAGAAATATACTTATATAACTTATAATTCCACATTGTTTGAGAAGCACTCCAGTCAGAATACAAAGGGGTGTTTTCAAGAATTTACAAATAGGGACAAATTTTTAAATTAGCAATCCTTGAAATAATCAGAAAACACAAATGTTAGACCAATTTTACAAACATTACCACCACCACAGGAATAGGGAAGGGGGACCAGTTTCAGAACAGATGATAAAACAGCAAACAATGTCAGCAAATATATAAAATAATTCGTTCAAGCAAAAAAGACCATGCAGAACTCTGTAAATTTAAGCTGCTAAGGAATATACTTGTCTACCATATAATTCCAGAATAATTGAGAAGCACTACTGTCACAACACAAAGGAATTCTAACAGTGTATGAAGGAATTTACAAATAGGTGCTATTTTTAAATCAGCAAGCCTTGAAACAGATAACACAAAAGCTGTTAGACCAGTTTTATAAACTTTAACACCACCACAGGAATGGGGGGAACGAGCAAACAAGGTCAGAAAATATATAAACTACTTCAGTCGGGCAAAAAAATTAAGACAACGCAGAACTCTGAAAAGTTAAAGTGCCAAGGAATACACTTACCTGCCTTATATTTCCTAATTGTTTGAGAAGCACTCCAGTCAGAACAGAATGAGATTATAACAGTGTATGTAGGAATTTACAAATAGATTATATTTTTAAATTAGCAAGCCTTGAAACAAGCAGATAACACAAAAGTCGTTAGACCAGTTTTATAACCATTAACACCACCTCAGGAATAGGGGGTGGGGGTACCAGTTTCAAACAGATGAGAAAACACCAATCAAAGTCAGCAGGTCTATAAAATAATTCAGTCATGCAAAAAATTAAGACAATGCAGAACTCCGAAAAGTTAAAGGCCAAGGAATATACCTATCTGCCTTATAATTCCAGATTGTTTGGGAAGCACTCCAGTCAGAACAGAAAAAGAATTGAGTAGTATGTGCATCAGTTTACAATTAGGGACTATTTTTAAATCAGCAAGCCTTGAAACAGATAACACAAAAGGTGTTAAACCAGTTCTATAAACACCACCACAGGAATTGGGGGTATTCTGCAACAACTGGAAAGGCCACAGAAATACCTCACTAAAAGAATCACAGGCCTAAAGCGGATGCCCTACACTGACCGCCTTAAAAAACTCCAGCTATACTCTGTCACATATCGTCTACTCAAGAGGCGATCTTTGCTTAACATACAAGGCCATGTCAAACCCAGAGCTGTTGGACATGCTACACTTAAAGAAATCCCAATTCCTCAGAGCCACACGCTCCAGGGATCTAAACCTTGTCATCACAATAAACAAAACATGCTGGAGGGATAGGTTCCTGACCCAAAGACTCCCCAGACTCTGGAATTGATTGCCCATACATGTCAAGCAGAGTGCCTCGTTGGTCCTCTTCAAAAGGAACCTTGACGATTGGATGGGAGAAAGGAAATTCACCCCGGGGATCACATCAGTCACCCTGCTAGACAGGGGTCCAGGGAAATAAATAGTGTGGGAAGAAATAGCCAGGGAATTGTTATGGCTAGGCTTGTATAGGCCCTAGGGCTGATAGCCTAGTACCAACCTATGAACCAGTTTCAGAACAGATGAGAATGCAAACAAAGTCAAATATAAAAAATAATTCAGTCGTGCAAAAAATTAAGACAATGCAAAACTCTTAAAAGTTAAAGTGCCAAGGATTACTTTCTTATAATTCCAGATTTGAGAAGCACTCTAGTCAGAAAACAAGGAGATTCTAACAATGTATGTAGGAATTTAAAAATAGGGACTATTTTTAAATCAGCAAGCCTTGACACACTCAGATAACACAAAAGTGGTTAGACTAATTTTATAAACTTAAACACCACCACAGGAATATTGGGGGAACCAGTTTTTTTTTTTGAACACATGAGAATACAGCAAGCAAAGTCAACAAATATATAAAATAATTGAGTCAGGTAAAAAAATTAAGACAATGCAGAGCTCTGAAAAGTTAATGTGGTGAGGAAGATACTTATCTGCCTTATCATTCCAATTGGTTTGAGAAGCATTCCAGTCAGAACCGAACAAGATTCTAGCAATGTATGCAGGAATTTACAAGTAAGGACTATTTTTAAATCAGCTTGAAAGACAACACAAAAGCCATTAGACCAGTTTTATAAACATTAAACCCTCCACAGGAATGGGGGGGGGCAGTTTCAAACAGATGAGAAAACAGGAAACAAAGTCAGCAAATATATAAAATATTTCATTCAGGCAAAAAAATTAAAGACAATGCAGCACTCTGAAAAGATAAAGTGCCAAGGACTATACTTATCTGCCTTATAATTCGAGATTGTTTGAGAAACACTCCAGTCAGAAGACAAGGAGATTCTATCATTGTATGAAAGAATTCACAAATAGGGACTATTTTTAAATCAACAAGCCTTGAAACAATCAGATAACACAAAAGCTGTTAGACCAGTTTTATAAACTTTAACACCAACACAGGAATGGGGGGTGCAGTAGTTTCAGAACAGATGAGAAAATAGCAAATATCAGTCAGCAAATATATCAACTTATTCAGTCAAAAAGATTAAGACAATGCAGAACTATGAAAAACTAAAATGCTAAGGAATATACTTGTCTGCCTTATAATTCCAGATTTTTTTAGAAGAACTCTAGTCAGAACCAGAGGGGATTCTAACAGTGTATGCAGGAATTTACAAATAGGGACTATTTTTAAATCTGCAAGCCTTGAAACAATCACATAACAGAAAAGCTGTTAGACCAGTTTTGCAAACTATCACCACAACAAGAATAGTGGGGGTGGATAGTTTCAGAACTGACATGAAAACGGCAAACAGTGTCAACAAATATATGAAAGAGCTCAGTCAGGCAAAAAAATTAAGACAATGCAGAACTCTAAAAAGTTAAAGTGCCAAGGAATATACTTATCTGCCTTATAATTCCAAATTGTTTGAAAAAACACTTCAGTCAGAACAGAAGGAGATTGTAGCAGTGTATGTAGGAACTTACAAATAGGGACTATTTCTAAATCAGCAAGCCTTGAAGCAATCAGATAACACAAAAGCTGTTAGACCAGATTTGTAAACTTTAACACCACCACAAAAATATTGGGGGAACCAGTTTTTAGAACAAATGAGAATACAGCAAACAAACTCCACAAATATTAAAAATAATTCAGTCAGGCAAAAAAAAATTAAGACAATGCAGAACTCTGAAAAGTTAGTGCCAAGGAATATAATTATTTGCCTTATAATTCTAAAATTGTTTGAGAAGCACTCCAGGCAGAACACAAGGAGATCCTAACAGTTGATGTAGGGATTTAGCAATAGGGACTATTTTTAAAACAATAAGGTATCATAAAAGCTGTTAGACCAGATTTGTAAACTAAGCACCACAGGAATAGAGGGTGGGGAACAATTTCAGAACAGATGAGAAAACAGCAAACAAAGTCAGCAAACACATAAAAGAATTCAGTCAGGCAAAAAATTAAGACAATGCAAAACTCTGAAAAGTTAATGTGCCAAGGAATATACTTATCTGTCTTATAATTCCAGACTGATTGAGAAGCCCTCTAGTCAGTACATAAGGGGATTCTAACAGTGTATGTAGGAATTTACAAATAGGAACTATTTTTAAATCAACAAACCTTGAAACAATCAGATAACACAAAAGCAGTTAGACCAGTTTTATAAACTTTAACACCACCACAGGAATATTGGGGGAACCAGTTTTTAGAACAGATGAGAATACAGCAAACAAGGTCCGCAAATATATAAAATAATTCCGTGAGGCAAAAATTTAAGAAAATGCAGAAGTCTGAAAAGTTAATGTGCCAAAGAATATACTTATCTGCCTTATAATTCCAAATTATTTGAGAAGCACTCCAGTCAAAACAGAAGGAGATGATAACAGTGTATGCAGGAATTTATAAGTAGGAACTATTTTTAAATCTGCAAGACTTGAAAGAATCAGATAACACAAAAGCCGTTAAACCAATTTTATAAACTTTAACACCAACAGAGGACTGGGGGGCCCAGTTTCAAACAGATGAGAAAACATCAAACAAAGTCAGCAAATGCATAAAATAATTTGGGTCTATATCAGTTCATCGAAATGGCAGAAGGTTGAACACCATATGTTCAAACTTCTAAACTCAAACTGCAAAACCATCGAAGGCTTAAAACAGCAATTTTTTTCCCAGGGGGGAAAAAAATAAATAAATAAATAAATAAAAATCGCTGTTCCAAGAACACACACACAACACAGGCACACCAAAACAGCAGTCCACACACATACACTTAAAATTCTACATCTAACCCTACACTAAACTGTACATATACTACCATCTATCCACTTATCTTAATCCAAACCCTAACCCTAAGGTCCATCACTATCGCACACTCACCTGACCCGCGCCCTAACCATAACTCACCTATCCCGCCCTAACCCTAAAGTCTGTCACTATCATACACCCATCTCACTTGCGCCCTAACCCTAACTCACCTAACCTGTGCCCTAACCCTAACGTCCGCACAATCGCACAATTACCCAAACCCAACCTGTAACTTTCCACCACAGTGCGGAAAATCATGAAGCCACAGAAACGGCCAACCAAATTCTTTCCTTGGGAAAGAATTTGGTTTTCCGTGGCTTCATGATAATCAGTTTTTGAACTTCACAGTTCGAACATATGGTGTTCAAACTGCTGAAGTTTCAACAAACTGATAGGAACCCAATAATTCAGTCAGGCAAAAAATTAAGACAATGCAGAACTCTGAAAAGTTAAAGTTTCAAGGAATATACCTAGATGCTTTATAATTAAAGATTGTTTGAGAAGCACTCCTGTCAGAACATAAGGAGGTTCTATCAGTGTATGCAGGAATTTTTGAAATAGGGACCATTTTTAAATCAGTAAGCCTTGAAACAATCAGATAACACAAAAGCTATTAGACCATTTTTATAAACTTTAACACCACCACAGGAATGGGGGGGGGGGGGCAGTTGCAGAACAGATGGGAAAACAGCAAACAAAGTCAGCAAATATATAAAATTACTCAGTCAGGCAAAAAAAATAAGACAATGCAGAATTTTGAAAAGCTAAAATACTAAGGAATATACTTATCTGCCTTATAATTCCAGATTGTTTGAGAAGAACTCTAGTCATAACACAAGGAGAGTCTAACTGTGTATGCATGAGTTTAAAAATAGGGACTATTTTTAAATTAGCAAGCCTTCAAACAATCACATAACACAAGCTGTTAGACCAGTTTTGTAAACTTTAACATCATCACAGGAATGGGGGGGGGGGGGAACTAGTTTCAGAATAGATGAGAAAACAGCAAACAGCATCAGCAAATATTTAAAATAATTAAGTAAGGCAAAAAATTAAGACAATGCAGAACTCTGAAAAGTTAAACTGCCAAGGAAAATACTTATCTATCTTGTAATTCCGAATATTTGAGAAGCACTCCAGAACAGAAAGAGATTCTAACAGTGTATGCAGGAATTTACAAGTAGGGACTATTTTTAAATCAGCAAGCCTTAAAACAATCAGATAACACAAAAGCTGTTAGACCAGTTTTATAAACTTTAACAGCATCACAGGAATAGGGAAGGGGGGACCGGTTTCAGAACAGATGAGAAAACAGCAAACAATGTCAGCAAATATATAAAATAATTCATTCAAGCAAAAAAGACCATGCAGAACTCTATAAATTTAAGCTGCTAAGGAATATACTTCTCTACCATATAATTCCAGAATAATTGAGAAGCACTACTGTCACAACACAAAGAAATTCTAACAGTGTATGCTGGAATTTACAAATAGGGACGATTTTTAAATCAGCAAGCCTTAAAACATTCAGATAACACAAAAGCTGTTAGACCAGTTTTATAAACTTTAACAGCATCACAGGAATGGGGGGGGGGGGGGGGGCAGTTTCAGAACAGATGAGAAATTTATTTTTTTTATTTTATTTTACATTTGTTGACCGGGCTAATCCAACTGGATACATGTCCATTTTCAGTGGAGGCCCGAGGAGAAAAGTTCCAGTAAAAAAACATCTTAAAGACATATTAAAAACATATTAAAAACATCCTTGGAAAAAAAGCATAGCGATATATCATATAACTATTAGAAAATAAACATTAATATAAAATGATGCATCCTCAGATTAACAAAAAATTACAATATTTTGATTTGTAAAAATTTAAAAATACCAAAACATAATTTAAAGAAAGCACCGTTAAAAAGTTAGTTAAAGAATCGAACATGGAAAGTGGTACTCAGGAATGATAACATTAGAAATTAAGATGAAAGATCAGTTTATAGCGAGTTACATAAAGAGGTTTATAGTTCAGAATATTCTGTTTTAAATGAAACAGGAAAATTAGTGAACAGTTAGTCAGGGTTGGTACAAGAGCATAACCAGTGGTTAGAGAGGAAATGTTTTAGGTTAGTTTTAAATAGTGGGAGAGAGGTTAGGGTTGTAAGGTCTTGTGGTAATTGATTCCATATTTTACCAACTGAGTTAGAAAATATGGAGTTGCCTGCTGAGTTATATAAGGAAGTGTAAATCAACATTTTGTTAGCGGAACATAGATTCCTCAGGTTGTTATATGACCTTATGATTGGTGTGTTGTTGGGTTGGTATAGGGCTTTGTGGGCAATTATAAGTTGGTTGAATTGTAATTGGTGAGGTAATTCAAGCCAGCCTAGTTGTTTTAGGTTCTGGCAGTGAGGAGTCCTGTAGGGAGTGTTTGTAGCAAATCTGGCAATATTGTTGTATGATCTAGCTAGTTTGTTAAGGTTATTTTTAGAAAGATTGGTATATATGGCAGAAGCATTTAATAGGGTAGAGATTAGGTGAGTTCTAGATATTGTGGTTCTGGCTTCAGGTGTTAGGAAAGGTTTAATTTTATAGAGGGATCCAAGTTTTCTGTTAACATTCTTTATTGTGGTGTTTATGTGACTGTCAAACTTTAGATGATTGTCAATAGTAATACCTAGGAGTTTGGTGGTGGGGTCTGGTGAAATAACGGTACCATTACTGGATATGAGTGTGAAATGAAGAGGGGGAGACAAGTAAGAAGGTGTAAAGAGCAAAAGTTTGTTTTTTTAGGGTTAAGGAGAAGACAATGGTTAGAGAACCATTGTTCTATAGTGGTGAAAGCTTTTTGTGTGAGAGAATGAAGTTCAGTTTGGGATGTGCCAGAAGAGATTCTGGTAGAGTCATCTGCATATTGAATGCAGGTAGAGATTCTGGTAGAGTCATCTGCATATTGAATGCAGGTAGAGAGTGGAGTAGAAAGATGAAGGTCATTTATGAAAATGGAAAACAATAGTGGTCCTAAAATGGAGCCCTGAGGGACACCTAGGGAGGTGGGAAGGAGGTCTGAAAGATGGTTTTGCCAGAGAACCGCTTGTTTTCGGTTTTCCAGGTAAGATGTAAATCAGTTCATAGCAGGATTATCGAGAGAGAGTAACTTCAGAAGGTGGAGGAGAAGCTGATGATTGACCATGTCAAAGGCTTTGGAAAGGTCTACAAAGAATGCTGAGGAAGGAATATTTTTATTGCGATTTTTGTTGATACTGTTAGTAAAGGATAATAAGGCTGTGGTGGTACTATGAAATGGCCGGAAACCATGTTGACAGTTAGCTAGAAGATTATGGAGGAGTAGATGGTTTAGTAATTGTTTGTGGATGCATTTCTCCATTATTTTAGCAAGTGGAGAGAGTAGAGCTATGGGCTGATAGTTGGAGAAATCAGTTGAGGCTCCACCTTTGTGAAGAGGAATAATGTGTGAGATTTTCCAGATAGATGGGATAGTGCCTTCTTTTATGGTTCTATTAATCAATATGGAGATGGGATAGGCAATAGCTTTGGCTCCTATTTGAAGGTATTCTGCTGGTAATTTATCAGCTGAGGGGGTAGTCGGTTTTAATTTTTGAAGTAAGGAGGAGATATAGGAGGTGGGTATAGGTTCGAGATGGAAGGGGGGGAGATGGAGCTCGGAGTGGGCAATTTGGAAGTATCAGGTTTTTGTTGATTTGCTAGATTTACTATAGTGGTAGTAAAGAAATTATTAAAGGCATTTGCTGTTTGTGTTGGACAGTCATGGTTGGAGCCTATTGGATTAGGTGTGGCTACTTTGTTGGTGACAGTGTGTTAATAGTAGTCCAGAACTTTTGTGGTTGTTGAAGGGATGATTGTTGTAGTTGAATATAAAAGTTATTTTTATCTTGTAGGATAGTTTTTTTTGTTATGTTTCTTTGTTGTCTAAAAGTTTGGTGATCAGTATTATTCCTTGTGGTACGCCATTTTGCCCAAGATTTGTTTCTATTAAGGATTAGTTTCTTAGTATGATTTGAGAGCCATTTGGCTGGTTTAGTTTTCATTCTTATGGAGCGCATTGGGGCATGATGGTCTAATATAGCCAGGAAAGTGGTATTGAGGTAATTAACTGCTTCATTTATAGGGAGAGACTTAAGAGGTGACCAGTTGCATTGTGTAAGTTCAGTTTGAAATTGTTCGTGGTCAAAATATTTTTTGGTACGGACTGTTCTGACTGAAATAGGGATAGCTAAACTTGTTTTATGTCTGATAATATATATTAGAGAGTGGTCACTAAGGTTGTCTGGGAGGGTTCCTGTTGTATATTTTTGTTGTGGGCTATTTGTTAGTATCCAGTCCAGGATACTTTCTTTATTATTAAGTTTATTTGTTCTAGTTGGAGAGTTTATAGCTTGTGAGAAGCCAAACAGGTTGATCAGGGTGGCTGGGTTAGTGTGGCTACATAATTTCCAGTCAATATTAAAGTCTCCTAGAAGTATTGTTTCCTGAGGGAGATTTTTAGAAAGCCAGTTTAGTAAGCCTTCTAGTATTGCAATATTTTTACCTGGGGGAAGGTAGGTGCAGATGATGTTAACTGATTTATGAGAGTTAAGCTGCAGTTTAGACATAATTATTTCTACATTATTATCTGAGGGTAGGTTATGATTTATTTTGGCAATTTGTAGTCCTGCTTTAAAGAGAATTGCTACCCCTCCACCTTTTTTTTTATTACGATCTTGTCTAAAGATATTATAGCCTGGGGGCAAAATTTCTTTATCTTTTATTGTGGGTTTTAGCCAAGTTTCTGTTAAGCAGAGGATGTCAAACTGCTGAACATCTAGCAGGGCATGAATTTGTGGTATTTTGTTGCAAATACTACATATATTTAGATGGGCTACTGAGTGTTTTGGAAGGTTTGGTTGCTAGTAAAGGGTTTGTTTTGTTTTGGTTGCAGTTAGTGGGGAGTTTGGTTGCTGGTAAAGGGATTGTTTTGTTTTGGTTGCAGTTAGTGGGGGGTGGGGAAGGGTTTGGACCAGGGTTGGGGTGAATGTCTCCATCTATTAAGGAGTGGAGTAGCATAAAGTTGTAGTATTGGAGAGGTTTACAGTGGTAGTCAAGTAATTTTCATTTGCTTAGAATTGAGTATTTAATATGGATTAGATGATGATATTTAGCTTGATAGTAACTGGGCTTGTAGAGGGCATTGAGAATGTTTGTAGATAAAGATGGATAAAGTGTTAGTTTGTCTGGGATGGTAAGAGTAGAGAGGGGGGGATATTCGTAGGAGGTTAGGAGTCAAGTAGTGGTAAGAGATGTTAGGAGTAAGAGTGCTAGTAAAGATTGGTGTTGGTCAGGCATGGCAGAGGAGTGTATAGTAGGTATTAGAGGGGAAGGAGTGAGAGCAGGGGTTGACTTATGGAAGGTTAGGCTGGTGTTAGTGGGTGGAGATATATTCCTGGGGGAGTGGTGATAGAAATGTAGGGTGTGGCTAGTAGTATTAGTATGAGTGGTTGATGGAAAAGGGTGTGTGTTTATGAGGGTATATGTTAAGACACTGGGGGCGGGTGGAATTTGGGGGCAGGGGAGCGGAGTAAGCCCGAAGGGCGAACGGAGCGGGAAGACACAAGCGAGTGGATTACTAAGGGAGACAATCTGTAGAGTGGAGGAAAACAGCAGGTAGGTCAGAGAGTGAGAGAAGTGTAATGGTATATTAGGTTAATCTAGGGAGATAACTACGTTGTGTAAAAGACAAAGTAAGTAAGGGCTGAGGGAGATTAGGAAAACAGAGTATGTGGTGTAATTAGGACAGAGTATGTGGTGTAATTAGGATAGTGGGAAGGTGCCACCTTGTGGCCAGTTGTTTAACTGCAAGGACTGGTTCTTAAGCAAGGGGCTGATAGCAAACAGTATCAGCAAATATATAAAATAATTCAGTCAGACAACTCTGAAAAGTTAAAGTGTCAAGGAATATACCTATCTGCCTTATAATTCCAGATTGTTTGGGAAGCACTCCTGTCAGAACACAAGGAGATTCTATCAGTGTATGCAGGAATTTACAATTAGGGACTATTTTTAAATCAGCAAGCCTTGAAACAATCAGATAACACAAAAGCTGTTAGACCAGTTTTATGACCTTTTACACCACCACAGGAATAGAGGGTGGGGGGGACCAGTTTCCTATAGATGAGAAAACAGCAAGCAAAGTCAGCAATTATATAAAATAATTCAATCAGGAAAAATAATAAGATCATGTGGCCCAGGCAGGTATGACCCTAATACCGAGTAGCATCCTGCCTTTGCCCAGAATGATACCACAATATAAGGACAAAATGATTGACTTCAACAATTGGCTAAGCTTCTGGTGTGATTCAAAGGGGATCCAGTATCTGTCCGCCTGTGATGACATGATCGACAGACCACGATGCTTTGCACGAGATGGTCTGCACCTGTTGCCCCTGGGATTCAGATTACTTGCTAAGGCTCTTGCCACCCCTATAGTGCCTTTTTTAGGCAAAGTTCAAAGGACAAAACCACCACCATAACAGGTACAAGTATGCAAAACCTGAAGGTAATGCTACTCAATGCTTGAAGTGTAAACCTCAGGTACTGCTAAAAATGGAGAACATCAACATTGATATCTGTGCAGTAACTGAGACCTGGTTCAAGGCTCCAGAGAGCACCCCTGCCATACAAGGCTACAACTCTTACCACACTTTTCAGCCACCAAACCAGGACCGAAACACTAAAGTTGGAGGAGTGTCCATATTCACCATGGATATTAACACCACAGGCTAGTTGCCCAGCACAATGCGTTTGAAATTCTCCAGGTACAACTAACACTAGGTAAGACTGCAATCCAAATTGTAGCTTGATACAGATCCCCCATCATGCCCCAAGATTCTCTCTACAGGTTTCTAAACACTGGAAAAAATTAAAATACAACCAAACACCCTAATACTGGGTGATTTCAATTAGCCTGCCATTAACTGGGAAAACTACTCGTGTACCAACACCTTTTCCCAATGGTTCTTGGAATTCATAAATTCCAATGCCCTGGATCAACTAATCCATAGTCCCACCAAGGGCTCCAATATCCTAGACCTGGTCATTCCCAACATGGGAAATAAATGCTCCACACCTATGGTCACCCCCTTGTTGGTCAGGTCTGACCATAAGCTATTCACCCTTAACATCCATATCCCACCCCCTCCCCCCAGTAAAGAAACCTCCATAAAAAACTTCTCCAAAGCCAACTTCATGTCAGAAGTGACAAACTTCATAACACCCATGCAGATGGGAGCTGAAACTTGACTGCTGAATCGTCCACTAAGGCACTGTACGAGCTCATCCACTCATGCATGAATCATGTCATCCCAAATAGAACCAAGCTGCTCTCCTCCAAAAAAAAGGAAGCCAATATGGTGGTCCCCTGCCATAAACAAACTTTACAACAAAAGGAAGAAACTGTTGCAGAAAAGAGGAAAATCCCAGGATGCAAAATCTCCCTTACCAGCCTCACTAAGATGCTGAGATCCCTCAAAATCCTCCAAAGCTAGTTAAAAATAAAATTGCCAAAGATTCCAAAGACATCCACAAGGCATTCTATAACTATGTCAAGAATCTAAATGGTAATGCTCAGATCTGCTCTGAGCTACAACAGAATGGAATTAAATATACTGATCCCAAGGATATTGCCAATATCCTGGCAGATCTATTCAGTGCCAACTTCACCCCCTCTAACCCCTTAAATGGTCCATCTCAATACCAGATGATTGCAAAATTTCGGTAATAATGGCTGCAGAGGTAAAAAATGCAAAGCTAAGAATACAGCATCCATGGGGCCAGATGACATCCCAGGCTGTGTACTACATGAACTAAAAAGTGACCTGGCACTTCACCTAATTGTCATGTTTAATTATAGCCCCACCTTAGGCTTTGTGCCCACTGAATGGCGCACAGCTACAGTTATCCCATTGCACAAGAGAGGATTCACCTTGGATCCTGGGAACTACCACCCCATCAGTCTGATGAGCCTGATCTGCAAGGCCATGGAACGTATTATCAAAGAACTTATAAACAAAGACATTGGCAACCTTCAAACACTGGATCCTACCCAGTTTGGGTTCATGAAAGGACGATCTTGTCTCCCGAACCTGTTTGACTTCTTTGAATCAGTCTCCAAAGCCATGGATGAGGGTAAGGTGGTCCACACAGCCTATCTGGACCTTACCAAGGCCTTTCCCCACTCTGGAATCATAGATTAACTTACTAAGCTGGGCATTAAACCCTACATCACTCGATGGGTTGCCAACTGGCTCACTAACAGAACACACACTGTAAAAGTAGCTGACTCCAAATTCAGCTCCAGACAAGTGACAAGTAGAGTACCTCAGGGTTCAGTCCTGGGACTGCTCTTGTTTGGTAACTACTTCTCTGAAGTACAGGCCAACACTTAGGGACTCTGGCTAACAAAGTTTGCAGATGACTGCAAACTGGGAGCCATTATTGAATCCCCAAATGATGTGGATGCACTACAGAAGAGCCTTACAGAAACAGATGCTTGGTGCCAGAGCCATGGGCTCAAGCTCAATGTCAAGATGGGCTCAAGCTCAATGTCAAGAAATGTATAGTAATCCCCTTTGGGAAAAAACATGTACCCGTGAATTACCACATAGGTGGCAATACACTAGGGAAACAGGTGGACAGTGGTCTCACCTTTGATAACCACATCACCACAACAGTCAGGAAATCCTTCTATGTGGCACACCTCATCACTAAGGGCTTTTCATCCAGAAAAAAGAAGGTCATTGTCCCACTGTACTCATTCCTCATTAGACCCATTATAGAATACAATGCCCCGTTTGGTATGTACCTCTCAAAAGACATCTGCAACAACTGGAAAGGCTGCAGAAATACCTCACTAATAGAATCACAGGCCTAAAGCAG
The DNA here is from genome assembly GCF_019279795.1 of Protopterus annectens. Classification (NCBI taxonomy): domain Eukaryota; kingdom Metazoa; phylum Chordata; order Ceratodontiformes; family Protopteridae; genus Protopterus; species Protopterus annectens. The sequence goes on from NC_056746.1 coordinate 966,365,125, forward strand.
ATGCCCTACGCTGATCTCCTTAAAAAACTCCAGCTATACTCTGTCGCACATTGTCTACTCAGAGGCAATCTCCACATTACATACAAGGCCATGTCAAACCCAGAGCTGTTGGACATGCTACACTTAAAGAAATCACAATCCCTCAAGAGCCACACGCTCCAGGGATCTAAACCTTATCACAATAAACAAAACATGCTGGAGGGATAGGATCCTGACCCAGAGACTCCCCAGACTCTGGAATAGACTGCCCATAAATGTCAGTTGGCCCTCTTCAAAAGGAACCTTGACGATTGGATGGGAGAAAGGAAATTCACCCCGGGATCACATCAGTCACCCTGCTAGACAAGGGTCCAGGGAAGTAAATAGTGTGGGAAGAAGTAGCCAGGGAATAGTTATGGGTAGGCTTGTATAGCCCCTAGGGCAAATAGCCTAGTACAAACCTACGAACCTATGAACCTATAAGACAATGCAGATCTCTGAAAAGTAAAAGTGCCAAGGAATATACTTATCTGCCTTATAATTCCAGATTGTTCGAGAAGCGCTCCAGTAAGAACAGAACGAGATTCAGTGTATACAGCAATTTACAATTAGGGACTATTTTTAAATCAGCAAGCCTTGAAACAATAAGATAATACAAAAGCTGTTGGACCAGTTTTATAAACTTTAACTTCACCACAGGAATAAAGGGGAACCGGTTTCAGAACAGATGAGAAAACAGCAAACAGTCAGCAAATATATGCAATAATTCAGTCAGGCAAAAAAAAAAAATAAGACAATGCAGAACTCTGAAAAGCTAAAGTGCTAAGGAATATTTGTATCTGCCTTATAATTCCAGATTGTTTGAGAAGCACTGCAGTCAGAACACAAGGAGATTTTAACAGTGTATGCAGGAATTTACAAATAGGGACTATTTTTAAATCAGCAAGTCTTGAAACATCAGATAACACAAAAGCTGTTAGACCTATTTTATAAACTTTAACACCACCACAGGAATAGAGATGGGGGACCTGTTTCAGAAAAGATGAGAAAACAGCAAAGTTAGCAAATATATTAAATTATTTAGTCATGCAAAAAAATTAAAACAATGCAGAACTCTGAAAAGATAAAGTGGAAGGAATAAACTCAGTCTTATAATTCCAGATTGCTTGAGAAGCACTCCAGTCAGAGCACAAGGAGATTGCAGATATGGACTATTTTTAAATCAGTGAGCCTTGAAACAATTAGATAACATAAAAACCATTACACAAGTTTTATAAACTTTAACACCACCACAGGGTAGGGGGAGGCAGTTTCAGAACAGATGTGAAAACAGCAAACAGTGCCAGAAAATATATAAAATAATTCAGTCAGGCAAGACATTAAGACAATGCAGAACTCTGAAAAGTTAAAGTACCAAGGAATATACTTATCTGCTTTATAATTCCAGATTGTTTGAGAAGCAGTCCAGTCAGAACACAAGGAGATTCTAACAGTGTATGCAGGAATTTACAAATAGGAACTATTTTTAAATCAGCAAGCCTTGAAACAAACACAAATGCTGTTAGACCAGTTTTATACATTTTAACCCCACCACCACAGGAATGGGGGGGGGGGGTTACAGAAAATAGCAAAGTCAGGAAATATTAAAAAAAATAATTCAGTCAGGCAAAAAAAATAAGAAAATCCAGAACTCTGAAAAGTTAAAGTACCAAGGAATATACTTATCTGCCTTATAATTCCAGATTGTTTGAGAAGCACTCCAGTCAGAACACCAAGAGATTGTAACAGTATATGCAGTAATTTACAAATAGGAACTATTTTTAAATCAGCAACCTTTGAAACAATCAGATAACACAAAAGCTGTTAGACCAGTTTTATAAACTTTAACACAAAAGCTGTTAGACCAGTTTTATAAACTTTAACACCACAACAGGAATAGGGGGAAACAGTGTCAGAACAGATGAAAACACAGCAAATAAAGAAAGCAAATGTATACAATAATTCAGTCAAGCAAAAAATTAAGAGACTGTTGAGGTCTGAAAAGTTAAAGTGCCAAGGAATATACTTATCTGCCTTATAATTCCAGATTTTGAGAAGCACTAAAGTCAGAACACAAAGAGATTCTAACAGTATATGCAGCAATTTACAAATAGGGACTATTTTAAATTGGCAGGCTTTGAAACAATCAGATAACACAAAAGCTGTTAGATTAGTTTTATAAACTTTAACACAACAGGAATGAAAGAAAACAGTTTCAGAACAGATGAGAAAACAGCAAAGTAAGCAAATATATAAAATAATTCAATCAGGCAAAAAAATTGAGAGTGCCGAACTCTGAAAAGTTAAAGTGCCAAGGAATGTATTTATCTACCTTATAATTCCAGAATGTTTGAGAAGCACCCCTGCCAGAACACAAGGAAATTCTAACACTGTATGCAGGAATTTACAAATAGTGACTATTTTTAAATCAGCAGTCCTTGAAGCAGTCAGATAACACAAAAGCTGTTAGACCAGTTTAAACTAACATCACATGAATGTGGGGAGAGGCAGTTCTTAGAACAGATGAGAAAACAGCAAACAAAGTCTGAAAATATATAACACTGTTCAGTCGGGCAAAATATTAAGACATTGCAGAACTCAGAAAAATTAAAGTGCCAGCGAATATACTTATCTGTCTTATAATTCCAGATTGTTTGAAGCACTCCAGTCAGAACAGAAGGAGATTCGAACAGTATATGCAGCAATTTACAATTAGGAAATATTTTTAAATCAGCAAGCCTTGAAACATTCAGATAACACAAAAGGTGTTAGACCAATAGTGGGGAACCAATTTCAGAACAGATGAGAAAACAGCAAAGTCCGCAAATATATAAAATAATTCAGTCAGGCAAAAATTAAGACAATGCAGAACTCTGAAAAGTTAAAGTGCTAAGGAATACTTCATATTCCAAATGGGACTATTTTAAATCAGCAAACCTTGAAACAATCAGATAACACAAACTTGTTAGACCAGTTTTATAAACTTTACCACCAATGGGATGGGGGAAACCAGTTTCAGAATATATGAGAACTTAGCAAACAATGTCAGCAAATATATAAAATAATTCAGTCAGGCAAAAAAAAAAATAAGAGAATACAGAACTGGGAAAAGTTAAAGTGCCAAGAAATATACTTATCTGCCTTATATTTCCAGATTGTTTGAAAAGCAGTCCAGTCAGAACACAAAGAGATTCTAACAGTGTATGCAACAATTTACAAATAGGGACTATTTTTAATCAGCAAGCCTTAAAACAATCCGATAAAACAAAAGCTATATATGCAGCACCAGCCAAGTATCACCACAATATAGTAAAACTCTGTTTATTACATGAATAGCAAGCGCTTTGACATACACCAAGTATGCTTCTTCAGGTTACAATTCACAGTAAAAAAAAATCAAACATTTTTATATATAGATCTTGATTGCATAATTAGAGCTTTCAAATTATTTAATTTCCCACTCTTTCATATCAATTAAATTTCAATTAGTGTATAAAGAAATGCTTTCAAAACCTATTTAAAGATATATGAAACAATAAAATATTCAAATAAATTAAATTAAACTCATTTCTACTCATTCTATATTATTCAACATGTAATTTATATGTAAATGTAGTAAGGAACCAATATAAGCACTGGTATAAATATAAAATGTAAAATGTTCATGCTCTTCTATTCAATATAAAAACACTGAATTAATGGTTCAGTATTATAGCAGTAAGGATATCCATAGCATTTTTCTACAAATCATAATGTTTACTATCTTATTTTATAACATGAATTAAAAATAAGAGTGTGAAGAGATAGGAGAAAATGATGTATACTTCCTATTTTATTCTAAGTAAATGCTGAGGCCAGACTATATTAGTGAATCTAAAATATAATGATATTTTAAAACAGTATAAAAATATATGAAGCATATACTATATATCGTATATTATAAAACAATCAGATAAAACAAAAGCTGTTAGACCAGATTTATAAACTTAAACACCAGCACAGGAATAGGGAGGGGGGACCAGTTTCAGAACAGATGAGAAAACAGGAAACAATGTCAGAAAACATATGAAATAACTGAGTCAGGCAAAACAATTTAAGACAAGGCAGAACTCTGAAAAGTTAAAGTGCCAAGGAATATACTTATATAAGTTATAATTCCACATTGTTTGAAAAGCACTCCAGTCAGAATACAAAGGGATTATAACAGTGTTTTCAGGAATTTACAAATGGGGACAATTTTTAAATCAGCAATCCTTGAAATAATCAGAAAACACAAAAGCTGTTAGACCAATTTTATAAACATTAGCACCACCACAGGAATAGGGAACGGGGGACTAGTTTCAAAACACATGAGAAAACAGCAAACAATATCAGCAAATATATACAATAATTCATTCAAGCAAAAAAGACAATGCATAACTCTGTAAATTTAAGCTGTTAAGGAATATACAGAATAATTGAGAAGCACTACTGTCACAACACAAAGAAATTCTAACAGTGTATGCAGGAATATACAAATAGGGACTATTTTTAAATCAGCAAGCCTTGAAACAATCAGATAACAGAAAAGCTGTTAGACCAGTTTTATAAAAGAATGGGGGGAATGAGCAAACTAGGTCAGCAAATATATAAAATACTTCAGTCGGGCAAAAAAATTAAGACAATGCAGAACTCTGAAAAGTTAAAGTGCCAAGGAATACACTTATCTGCCTTATAATTCCTAATTGTTTGAGAAGCACTCCAGTCAGAACAGAAGGAGATTCTAACAGTGTATATAGGAATTTACAAATAGTTTATATTTTTAACTTAGCAAGCCTTGAAACAATCAGATAACACAAAAGTCATTAGACCAGTTTTATAACCTTTAACACCACCACAGGAATATAGGGTGGGGGTACCAGTTTCAAACAGATGAGAAAACACCAATCAAAGTCAGCAAGTCTATACAATAATTCAGTCATGCAAAATATTAAGGCAATGCAGAACTCTGAAAAGTTAAAGTGCCAAGGAATATACCTAGCTGCCTCATAATTGCAGATTGTTTGGGAAGCACTCCAGTCAGAACAGAAAAATAATTGAGCAGTATGTGCAGCAATTTACAATTAGGTACTATTTTGAAATCAGCAAGCTTTGAAACAATCTGATAACACAAAAGGTGTTAAACCAGTTCTATAATCTTTAACACCACCACAAGAATAGGGGGGAACCAGTTTCAGAACAGATGAAAAAGCAAAGAAAGTCAGCAAATATATAAAAGAATTCAGTTGTGCAAATAATTAAGACAATGCAGAGCTCTGAAAAGTGCCAAGGAAGATACTTATCTGCCTTGTTGTTCCAATTGGTTTGAGAAGCACTCCAGTCAGAACAGAACAAGATTCTAGCAATGTATGCAGGAATTTACAAGTAGGGACTATTTTTAAATCAGCAAGACTTGAAAGAATCAGATAACACAAAAGCTGTTAGACCAATTTTATAAACTTTAACACCAACAGAGGAATGGGGGGCCCAGTTTCAAACAGATGAGAAAACAGCAAACAAAGTCAGCAAATGCATAAAATAATTTGGGTCTATATCAGTTCATGGAAACGGCAGAAGTTTGAACACCATATGTTTGAACGTCTAACCTCGAACTGCAAAACCATCGAAAGCTTAAAACAGCAATTTTTTTCCCAGGGAAAAAAATCGCTGTTCCAAGAAACACACACACAACACAAGCACACCAAAAAAACAGCAATCCACACACATGCACCTAAAATTCTACATCTAACCCTACACTAAACTGTGCATACACTACTATCTATCCACTTACCTTAACCCAAACCCTAACCCTAATGTCCGTCACTATCGCATACTCACCTGACCCGTGCCCTAACCATAACTCACCTATACCGCCCTAACCCTAAAGTCTGTCACTATCGCACACCCACCTCACCCGCACCCTAACCCTAACTCACCTCTCCTACCCTAACATTAAAGTCTGTCACTATCATACACCCACCTCATTTGCGACCTAACCCTAACTCACCTAAGCTGTGCCCTAACCCTAACGTCCGCACAATCGCACAATTACCTAAACCCAACCTGTAACTTTCCACCACAGTGCTGAAAATCATGAAGTCAAAGAAACAGCCCACCAAACTCTTTCCCTGGGAAAGAATTCAGTATTCCGTGGCTTCACGATAATCAGTTTTTGAACTACACAGTTCGAACATATGGTGTTCGAACTGCTGAAGTTTAAACAAATTGATAGGAACCCAATAATTCAGTCAGGCAAAACATTAAGACAATGCAGAACTCTGAAAAGTTAAAGTGTCAAGGAATATACCTATCTGCCTTATAATTCCAGATTGTTTGGGAAACACTCCTGTCAGAACATAAGGAGATTCTATCAGTGTATGCAGGAATTTACAATTAGGGACTATTTTTAAATCAGCAAGCCTTGAAACAACCAGATAACACAAAAGCTGTTAGACCAGTTTTATGACCGTTAACACCACCACAGGAATAGAGGGTGGGGGGACCAGCTTCCTACAGATGAGAAAACAGCAATCAAAGTCAGCAATTATATAAAATAATTCAATCAGGAAAAATAATAAGATCATGTGGCCCAGGCAGGTATGACCCTAATACTGAGTAGCATCCTGACTTTGCCCAGAATTATACCACAATATAAGGACAAAATGATTGACTTCAACAATTGGCTAAGATTCTAGTGTGATTCAAAGGGGATCCAGTATCTGTCTGCCTAGGACGACATGCTCGACAGACCACGATGCTTTGCTAGAGATGGTCTGCACCTATTGCCCCTGGGATTCAGGTTACTGGCTAAGGCTCTTGCCACCCCTATAGTGCCTTTTTAGGCAAAGTTCAAAGGACAAAACCACCACCACAACAGGTACAAGTATGCAAAACCTGAAGGTAATGCCACTCAATGCTTGAAGTCTAAACCTCAAAATGCACTCTCTCGAGGCACTGCTAAAAATGAACGTCGACATCAATATCTGTGCAGTAACTGAGACCTGGTTCAAGGTTCCAGAGAGCACCCCTGCAATACCAGGCTACAACTCTTACCACACTTTTCAGCCACCAAACCATGACCGAAACACTAAAGGTGGAGGAGTGTCCATATTCACCAAGGATATTAACACCACAGGCTAGTTGCCCAGCACAATGCGTTTGAAATTCTCCAGGTACAACTAACACTAGGTAAGACTGCAATACAAATTGTAGCTTGCTACAGATCCCCCATCATGCCCCAAGATTCTCTCTACAGGTTTCTAAACATACTGGGAAAAATTAAAATACAACTAAACAGCCTAATACTGGGTGATTTCAACTAGCCTGCCATTAACTGGTAAAACTACTCGTGTACCAACACCTTTTCCCAATGGTTCTTGGAATTCATAAATTCCAATGCCCTGGATCAACTAATCCATAGTCCCACCAGGGGCTCCAATATCCTAGACCTGGTCATTCCCACCATGGGAAATCAATGCTCCACGCCTATGGTCACCCCCTTGTTGGTCAGGTCTGACCATAAGCTATTCACCCTTAACATCCAAATCCCACCCGCACCCCCCAGTAAAGAAACCTCCATAAAAAACGTCTCCAAAGCCGACTTCATGCTACTCAAGTCAGAAGTAACAAACTTCATGACACCCATGCAGATGGGAGCTGAAACTTTGACTGCTGAATCGTACACTAAGGCACTGTACGAGCTCATCCACTCATGCATGAATCACACCATCCCAAATAGAACCAAGATGCTCTCCTCCAAAAAAGGAAGCCAATATGGTGGTCCCCTGCCATAAACAAACTTTACAACAAAAGGAAGAAACTGTTGCAGAAAAGAGGAAAATCCCAGGATGCAAAATCTCCCTTATCAGCCTCACTAAGATGCTGATATCCCTCTTTAAATCCTCCAAAGCTAGTTACAAAAATAAAATTGCCAAAGATTCCCAAGACATCCACAAGGCATTCTATAACTATGTCAAGAATCTAAATGGTAATTCTCAGATCTGTTCTGAGCTACAACAGAATGGGATTAAATATACTGATCCCAGGGATACTGCCAATAACCTGGCAGATCGATTCAGTGCCAAATTCACCCCCTCTAACCCCTTAAAAGGCCCATCTTAATACTGGATGATTGCAAAATGCCAGTAATAATGGCCGCAGAGGTAAAAAATACACCCTCGAAAGCTAAGAATACAGCATGCATGGGGCCAGATGACATCCTGGGCTGTGTACTACATGAACTACAAAATGAACTGGCACTTCACCTAAGTGTCATGTTTAATTATAGCTCCACCTTAGGCTTTGTGCCCACTGAGTGGCACACAGATACAGTTATCCCATTCCACAAGGAGAAACCAAACACTGGAAGGCTCACCACAGCAGAAAATCCTGTAACAATCCTATAAAGATTCGAAAATCCAACTTGTAAAATTCAAAGTCTTTTATTGAAGATGCAGCACACAAGGAGATAAGCGCTTTCGCGTGTTGTAACACACGCTTCTTCAGATTTATTTTAACAGTGAAGCAGTGAGTTTAAATACCCTAAGAAAGCTCAATCAGGATTTTAATACAAGTTAATTAAGCAATTAAGCAATTAAATGCTGAATGAGAGCTCTAACTTTAAAGACACAATGCATGTTTTGATGTCATTAATGAAATACTAAAAATGAGTTGCAAAGCCCCAAAACTATAGATATATATACTGTACAGATCTATGACATACATAAACTACAAACAAAGAACATAGCATATATGTATGTAAAAAGGATGAGTAGTAAAATGCATAATTTATATTAAAACCATGATAAAATCAAAAAATACTTAATACATAACTATCATAAACATGATGAACAATATATGTATAAAAATCATGACTGCAGAGACAAATAAAAACCTTCTAATCCACTAGAGCAAGTACTATCTGCTTTTAAGCACTGACCTGAGGGATACATATTGATTAATGCCCGGTGGTAGATGGGCCCTTAACTTAAAAATCCATTGTAGTTCAATGCTCTCCAATAAATTCATGTGGTCACCCCCTCTAATGCTGTGTTTAACTATTTGTAGGACTCTGAAGTTAAACATGTGTGTAGTATATTCCATAACATGTTTTGCTAACGCATTCTGTTCTTTATGTTGTCTAATGTCATAGACATGGTTGTAAATTCTTTGTTTTAATTTTCTCTTGGTGAGTCCTACATAGAACACCAAGCATGTATTGAATTTGCCAAGTATATGACGCTCTCAGTATCACAGCAGGCATAAAATCTAGGAATGAACGTGAAGTTCAAATAAGGATGCACAAAGACCTGATCTGTGGTTACATACCCACACATATTGCATTTCCCACAAGTGTAAGTGCCAACCTTGCATGCATTTTTTATTATTGTACCTACATTGGTATCTGTTCTTGGATTATTACATAACAGTCTTTTAAGATTTTTGTGATTCCTATACGCAAAGTTAGGTTGATCACCTACTAACCTCCTAGTTTGGTCATCTACAGTCAGCAATTTCCAATTGCTGCATATAATGTTCTTCAGTGACTTATTGTCATTGGTGTAAGTGATGGTGATCCTAATGACATCTGTATTATCTTTCAGGTTCATCTTTGGTGCTCGACTGAAAATTTTGTTAGACATAACAGGTTTTGCCTCATTCAAAACATCAGACCTAATTCTCTTTACATTGTTGGAATCATATCCTCTTTGTGAAAACAAATCTTGCATTAAATTAGCTTCCAAATACCTTGATGTTTCATTCTTGCACAACCTAGCTATCCTAGTAAATTGACTCCTGACTATACCATAGAACGTATGTCTGGGGTACATGCTGTTAAACGATAGAAGCGTGTTTTTCCAACATGCTTTCCTATATAAAGTTGAAACCAGCCTACCTTCCTGTATGGACAAAGTTACGTCCAGAAAATTAATTTCAGTGGGGGATATCTCTGAAGTGAATCTGAGAAAATCACTGGTACTTTCTAAATAAAGAAGAAATGTTTCAAGTTCATATCTTGATCCATCCCATAATAACAGTATGTCATCTACAAACCTCCTGTAGATGACAACCTTTTGGAACAACTCATGACTGAACATATATTGTGTCTCCCAGTGATACATTACCAGGTTGGCATATGTATTGGCACACGAAGTGCCCATTGCCACTCCCCATTTTTGATGGTAAAGGTGGTTTCCGAATGAAAAAACATTATATGATAGGACTGGTTCTAACAACTGACATATCAATATATGTCTGTCATTACTTAAAGCAGTGTTGGTTATCAGAAGTTCCCTGATGGCTTGTATTCCTGCGTCATTAGGAATACAAGTAAAAAGATTTTTCACATCAAGAGTAATCAATAGATGCTTGCCTATCATAAAAACTGTGTCCATGCTTTCTAAAGCCTCTAAAAGCTGGTATGTGTCCTTCAAAATAGTTGGTATTTGATTTACCAAAGGTCGAAGGGTCTTCTCCAAATAAATGGAGATGTTGTCTGTGGCCCAACCATCCCCAGAAACAATGGGTCGCAAAGGTGGAGGGTGTATATTTTTGTGCATCTTGGGGAGGCCCTTTATTATGGGTATTTGTACATTCTCTTTGTGAAAAAAGTTGAATAAATCTATATCAAGTTGTCGACACATAAGCATATCATATAAGCAATCATCTATCACTTTGTGGAACTCATGCAAAGTGTCAAGAGAAATCAGTCTGTATGTTTTATCATCAGCAAGCATATCTAACATATAGGAATCATAATCTTCAGTATCAAACAATACAAACCCCCCTCCCTTGTCAGCCGGTCTAATAGTTATTGAATCATACTCTATCAAGGATTTCAATGCCATACTTTCACTTTTACTCATATTATAATATGTGCATTTCTTTTTACTGCCATAAAAATAATCATAGAGATCATGTTCACATACTCTAACAAAACATTCTAGATGAGCTGGAATGGGGGAAGAAAAAACACTTTTAGCTTTAAAAGATAAAACAGCACATTGCTTACTAGTAGCAGCAACATCTTTGTTGCCAAACATAAATTTAAGAGCCACATTTCTTGCAAAGAGTCTAATATCCACACATAATGTGTGTAAATCACTTCCTTGGGAAGGTATAAAAGTGAGTCCTTTATTAAAAAGAGATACATCTGAAGGAGACAATACTGACCTCGATAAATTAAAAAACAAACAGTCTATTGTCTGCGACGCTGCATGTGTTGTGTTCCTTCTTCTGAGTCTTTTCTCTTCCGTTTGTCTCAGCTGTTTACGCGCCCTCTTCTTTCTCCGAATTTCTTTATGGGATAGGGTAAAAAATGGCTCTGATCATTGTCCCCTTTTAAAGGCAAAATTTTGGGTATGGCTCCAGTCCGTGCAGAGACACCTAAATTCTTGTATGCTTCCTGATTAGGAAGCGGAGTGGGAAATGTGTTCTCACTACCAATAGTTGAGATATCCTCAGGTGGTGTAGCAAAAACAGCATCAGAGCTTGCATTAGAGGCAAGACTCTCAGGCTGGGCGCCAGATGGTATCGCGTGTACAGTTTCAGTAACAGTCACTTCCGTTGATGTAGAAAGGGGCGGATCCCTTTCATTATTAGGTACTGAAGGTGTAAATCTCGGCCAAACGAAGACGTTCCCTGCAGAAAAATCACGGAAGTCCCTCTGTAGTTTGCGGTGCTTTCCCAGTTGTAACCTGTCACTAAAAGCCCGTATTTGAGTATAAAGATGATCTAATTTATTAGAACATACTTCCTGCATCGTTCACTCAGTTCTTTATTAAGTTGTTCAATTTTACTTTTTAGTTCATTTTCAAGTGGTGTAAAGTAGCTTATAATGAGTTGCATGTATTTAAAGCTGAGATCCAGGTTAAGATCCTGCCATTGTTTAAGAAGTAGAGGATGGCTATCCCCATAGGTGGGCATGCAAAGGACGCGCATGCCCCTAGGAACAACCCTGAAATGTATGCATGCCTCGAGGTGCTTACGCTGCCATACATAGCGTTCATACTTAAACAAGTCATTCTCAAGTTCTTTATACAATGCATTGAAATGCTCAAAATCTATAGCATTTTCATGCCCTCGATTCACTGAAGGCATTTGAAGATCGAAGGTCAATAAAGGGTTTGTAGTGTGATGGATTAAATGATTCCATTTGTCAATAGCACTCACCCTCGCCTCTGGATTGTAGTCAAGCTCTAACGAAACATTGGCCATGGTTGGTGGTTTGAGATTACAAGAAGGCAAAGTCAGCAAAAAGAAACCAAACCACACTCTGAGTCTCCAGAGAAACAAAAAAACGTGAAGAAACCAAACACTGGAAGGCTCACCACAGCAGAAAATCCTGTAACAATCCTATAAAGATTCGAAAATCCAACTTGTAAAATTCAAAGTCTTTTATTGAAGATGCAGCACACAAGGAGATAAGCGCTTTCGCGTGTTGTAACACACACTTCTTCAGATCTATTTTAACAGTGAAACAATGAGTTTAAATACCCTAAGAAAGCTCAATCAGGATTTTAATACAAGTTAATTAAGCAATTAAGCAATTAAATGCTGAATGAGAGCTCTGACTTTAAAGACACAATGCATGTTTTGATGTCATTAATGAAATACTAAAATGAGTTGCAAAGCCCCAAAAACTATAGATATATATACTGTACAGATCTATGACATACATAAACTACAAACAAAGAACATAGCATATATGTATGTAAAAAGGATGAGTAGTAAAATGCATAATTTATACTAAAACCATGATAAAATCAAAAAATACTTAATACATAACTATCATAAACATGATGAACAATATATGTATAAAAATCATGACTGCAGAGACAAATAAAAACCGTCTAATCCACTAAAGGTCTAGAATATAGAGGGTGAATAGAGCAAGTACTATCTGCTTTTAAGCACTGACCTGAGGGATACATATTGATTAATACCCGGTGGTAGATGAGCCCGTAACTTAAAAAACCATTGTAGTTCAATGCTCTCCAATAAATTCATGTGGTCACCCCCTCTAATGCTGTGTTTAACTATTTGTAGGACTCTGAAGTTAAACATGTGTGTAGTATATTCCATAACATGTTTTGCTAACGCATTCTGTTCTTTATGTTGTCTAATGTCATAGACATGGTTGTAAATTCTTTGTTTTAATTTTCTCTTGGTGAGTCCTACATAGAACGCCAAGCATGTATTGCAATTTGCCAAGTATATGACGCTCTCAGTATCACAGCAGGCATAAAATCTAGGAATGAACGTGAAGTTCAAATAAGGATGCACAAAGACCTGATCTGTGGTTACATACCCACACATATTGCATTTCCCACAAGTGTAAGTGCCAACCTTGCATGCATTTTTATTATTGTACCTACATTGGTATCTGTTCTTGGATTATTACATAACAGTCTTTTAAGATTTTTGTGATTCCTATCATAAAAAGTTAGGTTGATCACCTACTAACCTCCTAGTTTGGTCATCTACAGTCAGCAATTTCCAATTGCTGCATATAATGTTCTTCAGTGACTTATTGTCATTGGTGTAAGTGATGGTGATCCTAATGACATCTGTATTATCTTTCAGGTTCATCTTTGGTGCTCGACTGAATATTTTGTTAGACATAACAGGTTTTGCCTCATTCAAAACATCAGACCTAATTCTCTTTACCATGTTGGAATCATATCCTCTTTGTGAAAACAAATCTTGCATTAAATTAGCTTCCAAATACCTTGATGTTTCATTCTTGCACAACCTAGCTATCCTAGTAAATTGACTCCTGAGTATACCAGGGAACGTATGTCTGGGGTGCATGCTGTTAAAGGATAGAAGCGTGTTTTTCCAACATGCTTTCCTATATAAAGTTGAAACCAGCCTATCTTCCTGTATGGACAAAGTTACGTCCAGAAAATTAATTTCAGTGGGGGATATCTCTGAAGTGAATCTGAGAAAATCACTGGTACTTTCTAAATAAACAAGAAATGTTTCAAGTTCATGTCTTGATCCATCCCATAATAACAGCATGTCATCTACAAACCTCCTGTAGATGACTACCTTTTGGAACAACTCATGACTGAACATATATTGTGTCTCCCAGTGATACATCACCAGGTTGGTATATGTACTGGCACACGAAGTGCCCATTGCCACTCCCAATTTTTGATGGTAAAGGTGGTTTCCGAATGAAAAAACATTATATGATAGGACTAGTTCTAACAACTGACATATCAATATATGTCTATCATTACTAAAAGCAGTGTTGGTTATCAGAAGTTCCCTGATGGCTTGTATTCCTGCGTCATTAGGAATACAAGTAAAAAGATTTTTCACATCAAGAGTAATCAATAGATGCTTGCCTATCATAAAAACTGTGTCCATGCTTTCTAAAGCCTCTAAAAGCTGGTATGTGTCCTTCAAAATAGTTGGTATTTGATTTACCAAAGGTCGAAGGGTCTTCTCCAAATAAATGGAGATGTTGTCTGTGGCCCAACCATCCCCAGAAACAATGGGTCGCAAAGGTGGAGGGTGTATATTTTTGTGCATCTTGGGGAGGCCCTTTATTATGGGTATTTGTAAATTCTCTTTGTGAAAAAAGTTGAATAAATCTATATCAAGTTGTCAACACATAAGCATATCATATAAGCAATCATCTATCACTTTGTGGAACTCATGCAAAGTGTCAAGAGAAATCAGTCTGTATGTTTTATCATCAGCAAGCATATCTAACATATAGGAAACATAATCTTCAGTATCAAACAATACAAACCCCCCTCCCTTGTCAGCCGGTCTAATAGTTATTGAATCATACTCTATCAAGGATTTCAATGCCATACTTTCACTTTTACTCATATTATAATATGTGCATTTCTTTTTACTACCATAAAAATAATCATAGAGATCATGTTCACATACTCTAACAAAACATTCTAGATGAGCTGGAAGGGGGGGGGGGGAACACTTTTAGCTTTAAAAGATAAAACAGCACATTGCTTACTAGTAGCAGCACCATCTTTGTTGCCAAACATCAATTTAAGAGCCACATTTCTTGCAAAGAGTCTAATATCCACACATAATGTGTGTAAATCACTTCCTTGGGAAGGTATAAAAGTGAGTCCTTTATTTAAAAGAGATACATCTGAAGGAGACAATACTGACCTCGATAAATTAAAAAACAAACAGTCTATTGTCTGCGACACTGCCTGTGTTGTGTTCCTTCTTCTGAGTCTTTTCTCTTCCGTTTGTCCCAGCTGTTTACACGCCCTCTTCTTTCTCCGAATTTCTTTATGGGATAGGGTAAAAAACGGCTCTGATCATTGTCCCCTTTTAAAGGCAAAATTTTGGGTATGGCTCCAGTCCGTGCAGAGACACCTAAATTCTTGTATGCCTTCTGATTAGGAAGCGGAGTGGGAAATGCGTTCTCACTACCAATAGTTGAGATATCCTCAGGTGGTGTAGCAAAAACAGCATCAGAGCTTGCATTAGAGGCAAGACTCTCAGGCTGGGCGCCAGATGGTATCGCGTGTACAGTTTCAGTAACAGTCACTTCCGTTGATGTAGAAAGGGGCGGATCCCTTTCATTATTAGATACTGAAAGTGTAAATCTCGGCCAAACGAAGACGTTCCCTGCAGAAAAATCACGGAAGTCCCTCTGTAGTTTGCGGTGCTTTCCCAGTTGTAACCTGTCACTAAAAGCCCGTATTTGAGTATAAAGATGATCTAATTTATTAGAGCATACTTCCTGCTTGAATCGTTCACTCAATTCTTTATTAAGTTGTTCAATTTTACTTTTTAGTTCATTTTCAAGTGGTGTGAAGTAGCTTATAATGAGTTGCATGTATTTAAAGCTGAGATCCAGGTTAAGATCCTGCCATTGTTTAAGAAGGAGAGGATGGCTATCCCCATAGGTGGGCATGCAAAGGACGCGCATGCCCCTAGGAACAACCCTGAAATGTATGCATGCCTCGAGGTGCTTACGCTGCCATACATAGCATTCATACTTAAACAAGTCATTCTCAAGTTCTTTATACAATGCATTGAAATGCTCAAAATCTATAGCATTTTCATGCCCTCGATTCACTGAAGGCATTTGAAGATCCAAGGTCAATAAAGGGTTTGTAGTGTGATGGATTAAATGATTCCATTTGTCAATAGCACTCACCCTCGCCTCTGGATTGTAGTCAAGCTCCAACAAAACATTGGCCATGGTTGGTGGTTTGAGATTACAAGAAGGCAAAGTCAGCAAAAAGAAACCAAACCACACTCCGAGTCTCCAGAGAAACAAAAAACGTGAAGAAACCAAACACTGGAAGGCTCACCACAGCAGAAAATCCTGTAACAATCCTATAAAGATTCGAAAATCCAACTTGTAAAATTCAAAGTCTTTTATTGAAGATGCAGCACACAAGGAGATAAGCGCTTTCGCGTGTTGTAACACACACTTCTTCAGATCTATTTTAACAGTGAAACAATGAGTTTAAATACCCTAAGAAAGCTCAATCAGGATTTTAATACAAGTTAATTAAGCAATTAAGCAATTAAATGCTGAATGAGAGCTCTGACTTTAAAGACACAATGCATGTTTTGATGTCATTAATGAAATACTAAAAATGAGTTGCAAAGCCCCAAAAACTATAGATATATATACTGTACAGATCTATGACATACATAAACTACAAACAAAGAACATAGCATATATGTATGTAAAAAGGATGAGTAGTAAAATGCATAATTTATACTAAAACCATGATAAAATCAAAAAATACTTAATACATAACTATCATAAACATGATGAACAATATATGTATAAAAATCATGACTGCAGAGACAAATAAAAACCTTCTAATCCACTAAAGGTCTAGAATATAGAGGGTGAATAGAGCAAGTACTATCTGCTTTTAAGCACTGACCTGAGGGATACATATTGATTAATACCCGGTGGTAGATGAGCCCGTAACTTAAAAATCCATTGTAGTTCAATGCTCTCCAATAAATTCATGTGGTCACCCCCTCTAATGCTGTGTTTAACTATTTGTAGGACTCTGAAGTTAAACATGTGTGTAGTATATTCCATAACATGTTTTGCTAACGCATTCTGTTCTTTATGTTGTCTAATGTCATAGACATGTTTGTAAATTCTTTGTTTTAATTTTCTCTTGGTGAGTCCTACATAGAACGCCAAGCATGTATTGCAATTTGCCAAGTATATGACGCTCTCAGTATCACAGCAGGCATAAAATCTAGGAATGAACGTGAAGTTCAAATAAAGATGCACAAAGACCTGATCTGTGGTTACATACTCACACATATTGCATTTCCCACAAGTGTAAGTGCCAACCTTGCATGCATTTTTTATTATTGTACCTACATTGGTATCTGTTCTTGGATTATTACATAACAGTCTTTTAAGATTTTTGTGATTCCTATACGCAAAGGTAGGTTGATCACCTACTAACCTCCTAGTTTGGTCATCTACAGTCAGCAATTTCCAATTGCTGCATATAATGTTCTTCAGTGACTTATTGTCATTGGTGTAAGTGATGGTGATCCTAATGACATCTGTATTATCTTTCAGGTTCATCTTTGGTGCTCGACAGAAAATTTTGTTAGACATAACAGGTTTTGCCTCATTCAAAACATCAGACCTAATTCTCTTTACCATGTTGGAATCATATCCTCTTTGTGAAAACAAATCTTGCATTAAATTAGCTTCCAAATACCTTGATGTTTCATTCTTGCACAACCTAGCTATCCTAGTAAATTGACTCCTGACTATACCAGGGAACGTATGTCTGGGGTGCATGCTGTTAAAGGATAGAAGCATGTTTTTCCAACATGCTTTCCTATATAAAGTTGAAACTAGCCTATCTTCCTGTATGGACAAAGTTACGTCCAGAAAATTAATTTCAGTGGGGGATATCTCTGAAGTGAATCTGAGAAAATCACTGGTACTTTCTAAATAAACAAGAAATGTTTCAAGTTCATGTCTTGATCCATCCCATAATAACAGTATGTCATCTACAAACCTCCTGTAGATGACAACCTTTTGGAACAACTCATGACTGAACATATATTGTGTCTCCCAGTGACACATCACCAGGTTGGTATATGTATTGGCACACGAAGTGCCCATTGCCACTCCCCATTTTTGATGGTACAGGTGGTTTCCGAATGAAAAAACATTATATGATAGGACTAGTTCTAACAACTGACATATCAATATATGTCTATCATTACTAAAAGCAGTGTTGGTTATCAGAAGTTCCCTGATGGCTTGTATTCCTGCGTCATTAGGAATACAAGTAAAAAGATTTTTCACATCAAGAGTAATCAATAGATGCTTGCCTATCATAAAAACTGTGTCCATGCTTTCTAAAGCCTCTAAAAGCTGGTATGTGTCCTTCAAAATAGTTGGTATTTGATTTACCAAAGGTCGAAGGGTCTTCTCCAAATAAATGGAGATGTTGTCTGTGGCCCAACCATCCCCAGAAACAATGGGTCGCAAAGGTGGAGGGTGTATATTTTTGTGCATCTTGGGGAGGCCCTTTATTATGGGTATTTGTACATTCTCTTTGTGAAAAAAGTTGAATAAATCTATATCAAGTTGTCGACACATAAGCATATCATATAAGCAATCATCTATCACTTTGTGGAACTCATGCAAAGTGTCAAGAGAAATCAGTCTGTATGTTTTATCATCAGCAAGCATATCTAACATATAGGAAACATAATCTTCAGTATCAAACAATACAAACCCCCCTCCCTTGTCAGCCGGTCTAATAGTTATTGAATCATATTCTATCAAGGATTTCAATGCCATACTTTCACTTTTACTCATATTATAATATGTGCATTTCTTTTTACTGCCATAAAAATAATCATAGAGATCATGTTCACATACTCTAACAAAACATTCTAGATGAGCTGGAAGGGGGGGGAGAAAAAACACTTTTAGCTTTAAAAGATAAAACAGCACATTGCTTACTAGTAGCAGCACCATCTTTGTTGCCAAACATCAATTTAAGAGCCACATTTCTTGCAAAGAGTCTAATATCCACACATAATGTGTGTAAATCACTTCCTTGGGAAGGTATAAAAGTGAGTCCTTTATTTAAAAGAGATACATCTGAAGGAGACAATACTGACCTCGATAAATTAAAAAACAAACAGTCTATTGTCTGCGACGCTGCCTGTGTTGTGTTCCTTCTTCTGAGTCTTTTCTCTTCCGTTTGTCCCAGCTGTTTACGCGCCCTCTTCTTTCTCCGAATTTCTTTATGGGATAGGGTAAAAAACGGCTCTGATCATTGTCCCCTTTTAAAGGCAAAATTTTGGGTATGGCTCCAGTCCGTGCAGAGACACCTAAATTCTTGTATGCTTCCTGATTAGGAAGCGGAGTGGGAAACGCGTTCTCACTACCAATAGTTGAGATATCCTCAGGTGGTGTAGCAAAAACAGCATCAGAGCTTGCATTAGAGGCAAGACTGTCAGGCTGGGCGCCAGATGGTATCGCGTGTACAGTTTCAGTAACAGTCACTTCCGTTGATGTAGAAAGGGGCAGATCCCTTTCATTATTAGGTACTGAAGGTGTAAATCTCGGCCAAGCAAAGACGTTCCCTGCAGAAAAATCATGGAAGTCCCTCTGTAGTTTCCGGTGCTTTCCCAGTTGTAACCTGTCACTAAAAGCCCGTATTTGAGTATAAAGATGATCTAATTTATTAGAGCATACTTCCTGCTTGAATCGTTCACTCAATTCTTTATTAAGTTGTTCAATTTTACTTTTTAGTTCATTTTCAAGTGGTGTGAAGTAGCTTATAATGAGTTGCATGTATTTAAAGCTGAGATCCAGGTTAAGATCCTGCCATTGTATTAGAAGTAGAGGATGGCTATCCCCATAGGTGGGCATGCAAAGGACGCGCATGCCCCTAGGAACAACCCTGAAATGTATGCATGCCTCGAGGTGCTTACGCTGCCATACATAGCGTTCATACTTAAACAAGTCATTCTCAAGTTCTTTATACAATGCATTGAAATGCTCAAAATCTATAGCATTTTCATGCCCTCGATTCACTGAAGGCATTTGAAGATCCAAGGTCAATAAAGGGTTTGTAGTGTGATGGATTAAATGATTCCATTTGTCAATAGCACTCACCCTCGCCTCTGGATTGTAGTCAAGCTCCAACGAAACATTGGCCATGGTTGGTGGTTTGAGATTACAAGAAGGCAAAGTCAGCAAAAATAAACCAAACCACACTCCTAGTCTCAAGAGAAACAAAAAAACGTGAAGAAACCAAACACTGGAAGGCTCACCACAGCAGAAAATCCTGTAACAATCCTATAAAGATTCGAAAATCCAACTTGTAAAATTCAAAGTCTTTTATTGAAGATGCAGCACACAAGGAGATAAGTGCTTTCGCGTGTTGTAACACACGCTTCTTCAGATCTATTTTAACAGTGAAGCAGTGAGTTTAAATACCCTAAGAAAGCTCAATCAGGATTTTAATACAAGTTAATTAAGCAATTAAGCAATTAAATGCTGAATGAGAGCTCTAACTTTAAAGACACAATGCATGTTTTGATGTCATTAATGAAATACTAAAAATGATTTGCAAAGCCCCAAAAACTATAGATATATATACTGTACAGATCTATGACATACATAAACTACAAACAAAGAACATAGCATATATGTATGTAAAAAGGATGAGTAGTAAAATGCATAATTTATATTAAAACCATGATAAAATCAAAAAATACTTAATACATAACTATCATAAACATGATGAACAATATATGTATAAAATCATGACTGCAGAGACAAATAAAAACCTTCTAATCCACTAAAGTTCTAGAATATAGAGGGTTAATAGAGCAAGTACTATCTGCTTTTAAGCACTGACCTGAGGGATACATATTGATTAATGCCCGGTGGTAGATGGGCCCTTAACTTAAAAATCCATTGTAGTTCAATGCTCTCCAATAAATTCATGTGGTCACCCCCTCTAATGCTGTGTTTAACTATTTGTAGGACTATGAAGTTAAACATGTGTGTAGTATATTCCATAACATGTTTTGCTAACGCATTCTGTTCTTTATGTTGTCTAATGTCATAGACATGGTTGTAAATTCTTTGTTTTAATTTTCTCTTGGTGAGTCCTACATAGAACGCCAAGCATGTATTGCAATTTGCCAAGTATATGACGCTCTCAGTATCACAGCAGGCATAAAATCTAGGAATGAACGTGAATTTCAAATAAGGATGCACAAAGACCTGATCTGTGGTTACATACCCACACATATTGCATTTCCCACAAGTGTAAGTGCCAACCTTGCATGCATTTTTTATTATTGTACCTACATTGGTATCTGTTCTTGGATTATTACATAACAGTCTTTTAAGATTTTTGTGATTCCTATACGCAAAGTTAGGTTGATCACCTACTAACCTCCTAGTTTGGTCATCTACAGTCAGCAATTTCCAATTGCTGCATATAATGTTCTTCAGTGACTTATTGTCATTGGTGTAAGTGATGGTGATCCTAATGACATCTGTATTATCTTTCAGGTTCATCTTTGGTGCTCGACTGAAAATTTTGTTAGACATAACAGGTTTTGCCTCATTCAAAACATCAGACCTAATTCTCTTTACCATGTTGGAATCATATCCTCTTTGTGAAAACAAATCTTGCATTAAATTAGCTTCCAAATACCGTGATGTTTCATTCTTGCACAACCTAGCTATCCTAGTAAATTGACTCCTGACTATACCAGGGAACGTATGTCTGGGGTGCATGCTGTTAAAAGATAGAAGCGTGTTTTTCCAACATTCTTTCCTATATAAAGTTGAAACCAGCCTACCTTCCTGTATGGACAAAGTTAGGTCCAGAAAATTAATTTCAGTGGGGGATATCTCTGAAGTGAATCTGAGAAAATCACTGGTACTTTCTAAATAAACAAGAAATGTTTCAAGTTCATGTCTTGATCCAACCCATAATAACAGTATGTCATCTACAAACCTCCTGTAGATGACAACCTTTTGAAACAACTCATGACTGAACATATATTGTGTCTCCCAGTGATACATCACCAGGTTGGCATATGTATTGGCACACGAAGTGCTCATTGCCACTCCCCATTTTTGATGGTAAAGGTGGTTTCCGAATGAAAAAACATTATATGATAGGACTAGTTCTAACAACTGACATATCAATATATGTCTATCATTACTAAAAGCAGTGTTGGTTATCAGAAGTTCCCTGATGGCTTGTATTCCTGCGTCATTAGGAATACAAGTAAAACGATTTTTCACATCAAGAGTAATCAATAGATGCTTGCCTATCATAAAAACTGTGTCCATGCTTTCTAAAGCCTCTAAAAGCTGGTATGTGTCCTTCAAAATAGTTGGTATTTGATTTACCAAAGGTCGAAGGGTCTTCTCCAAATAAATGGAGATGTTGTCTGTGGCCCAACCATCCCCAGAAACAATGGGTCACAAAGGTGGAGGGTGTATATTTTTGTGCATCTTGGGGAGGCCCTTTATTATGGGTATTTGTACATTCTCTTTGTGAAAAAAGTTGAATAAATCTATATCAAGTTGTCGGCACATAAGCATATCATATAAGCAATCATCTATCACTTTGTGGAACTCATGCAAAGTGTCAAGAGAAATCAGTCTGTATGTTTTATCATCAGCAAGCATATCTAACATATAGGAAACATAATCTTCAGTATCA
This sequence comes from Protopterus annectens, assembly GCF_019279795.1. Lineage (NCBI taxonomy): Eukaryota > Metazoa > Chordata > Ceratodontiformes > Protopteridae > Protopterus > Protopterus annectens. The sequence goes on from NC_056746.1 coordinate 966,387,885, forward strand.
AACAATACAAACCCCCCTCCCTTGTCAGCCGGTCTAATAGTTATTGAATCATATTCTATCAAGGATTTCAATGCCATACTTTCACTTTTACTCATATTATAATATGTGCATTTCTTTTTACTGCCATAAAAATAATCATAGAGATCATGTTCACATACTCTAACAAAACATTCTAGATGAGCTGGAAGGGGGGGAGAAAAAACACTTTTAGCTTTAAAAGATAAAACAGCACATTGCTTACTAGTAGCAGCACCATCTTTGTTGCCAAACATCAATTTAAGAGCCACATTTCTTGCAAAGAGTCTAATATCCACACATAATGTGTGTACATCACTTCCTTGTGAAGGTATAAAGGTGAGTCCTTTATTTAAAAGAGATACATCTGAAGGAGACAATACTGACCTCGATAAATTAAAAAAAAAACAGTCTATTGTCTGCGACGCTGCCTGTGTTGTGTTCCTTCTTCTGAGTCTTTTCTCTTCCGTTTGTCCCAGCTGTTTACGCGCCCTCTTCTTTCTCCGAATTTCTTTATGGGATAGGGTAAAAAACGGCTCTGATCATTGTCCCCTTTTAAAGGCAAAATTTTGGGTATGGCTCCAGTCCGTGCAGAGACACCTAAATTCTTGTATGCTTCCTGATTAGGAAGCGGAGTGGGAAACACGTTCTCACTACCAATAGTTGAGATATCCTCAGGTGGTGTAGCAAAAACAGCATCAGAGCTTGCATTAGAGGCAAGACTGTCAGGCTGGGCGCCAGATGGTATCGCGTGTACAGTTTCAGTAACAGTCACTTCCGTTGATGTAGAAAGGGGCGGATCCCTTTCATTATTAGGTACTGAAGGTGTAAATCTCGGCCAAACGAAGACGTTCCCTGCAGAAAAATCATGGAAGTCCCTCTGTAGTTTGCGGTGCTTTCCCAGTTGTAACCTGTCACTAAAAGCCCGTATTTGAGTATAAAGATGATCTAATTTATTAGAGCATACTTCCTGCTTGAATCGTTCACTCAATTCTTTATTAAGTTGTTCAATTTTACTTTTTAGTTCATTTTCAAGTGGTGTGAAGTAGCTTATAATGAGTTGCATGTATTTAAAGCTGAGATCCAGGTTAAGATCCTGCCATTGTATAAGAAGTAGAGGATGGCTATCCCCATAGGTGGGCATGCAAAGGACGCGCATGCCCCTAGGAACAACCCTGAAATGTATGCATGCCTCGAGGTGCTTACGCTGCCATACATAGCGTTCATACTTAAACAAGTCATTCTCAAGTTCTTTATACAATGCATTGAAATGCTCAAAATCTATAGCATTTTCATGCCCTCGATTCACTGAAGGCATTTGAAGATCCAAGGTCAATAAAGGGTTTGTAGTGTGATGGATTAAATGATTCCATTTGTCAATAGCACTCACCCTCGCCTCTGGATTGTAGTCAAGCTCCAACGAAACATTGGCCATGGTTGGTGGTTTGAGATTACAAGAAGGCAAAGTCAGCAAAAAGAAACCAAACCACACTCCGAGTCTCCAGAGAAACAAAAAAACGTGAAGAAACCAAACACTGGAAGGCTCACCACAGCAGAAAATCCTGTAACAATCCTATAAAGATTCGAAAATCCAACTTGTAAAATTCAAAGTCTTTTATTGAAGATGCAGCACACAAGGAGATAAGCGCTTTCGCGTGTTGTAACACATGCTTCTTCAGATCTATTTTAACAGTGAAGCAGTGAGTTTAAATACCCTAAGAAAGCTCAATCAGGATTTTAATACAAGTTAATTAAGCAATTAAGCAATTAAATGCTGAATGAGAGCTCTAACTTTAAAGACACAAAGCATGTTTTGATGTCATTAATGAAATACTAAAAATGAGTTGCAAAGCCCCAAAAACTATAGATATATATACTGTACAGATCTATGACATACATAAACTACAAACAAAGAACATAGCATATATGTATGTAAAAAGGATGAGTAGTAAAATGCATAATTTATATTAAAACCATGATAAAATCAAAAAATACTTAATACATAACTATCATAAACATGATGAACAATATATGTATAAAAATCATGACTGCAGAGACAAATAAAAACCTTCTAATCCACTAAAGGTCTAGAATATAGAGGGTTAATAGAGCAAGTACTATCTGCTTTTAAGCACTGACCTGAGGGATACATATTGATTAATGCCCGGTGGTAGATGGGCCCTTAACTTAAAAATCCATTGTAGTTCAATGCTCTCCAATAAATTCATGTGGTCACCCCCTCTAATGCTGTGTTTAACTATTTGTAGGACTATGAAGTTAAACATGTGTGTAGTATATTCCATAGCATGTTTTGCTAACGCATTCTGTTCTTTATGTTGTCTAATGTCATAGACATGGTTGTAAATTCTTTGTTTTAATTTTCTCTTGGTGAGTCCTACATAGAACGCCAAGCATGTATTGCAATTTGCCAAGTATATGACGCTCTCAGTATCACAGCAGGCATAAAATCTAGGAATGAACGTGAAGTTCAAATAAGGATGCACAAAGACCTGATCTGTGGTTACATACCCACACATATTGCATTTCCCACAAGTGTAAGTGCCAACCTTGCATGCAATTTTTTTATTATTGTACCTACATTGGTATCTGTTCTTGGATTATTACATAACAGTCTTTTAAGATTTTTGTGATTCCTATACGCAAAGTTAGGTTGATCACCTACTAACCTCCTAGTTTGGTCATCTACAGTCAGCAATTTCCAATTGCTGCATATAATGTTCTTCAGTGACTTATTGTCATTGGTGTAAGTGATGGTGATCCTAATGACATCTGTATTATCTTTCAGGTTCATCTTTGGTGCTCGACTGAAAATTTTGTTAGACATAACAGGTTTTGCCTCATTCAAAACATCAGACCTAATTCTCTTTACCATGTTGGAATCATATCCTCTTTGTGAAAACAAATCTTGCATTAAATTAGCTTCCAAATACCGTGATGTTTCATTCTTGCACAACCTAGCTATCCTAGTAAATTGACTCCTGACTATACCAGGGAACGTATGTCTGGGGTGCATGCTGTTAATGGATAGAAGCGTGTTTTTCCAACATTCTTTCCTATATAAAGTTGAAACCAGCCTACCTTCCTGTATGGACAAAGTTAGGTCCAGAAAATTAATTTCAGTGGGGGATATCTTTGAAGTGAATCTGAGAAAATCACTGGTACTTTCTAAATAAACAAGAAATGTTTCAAGTTCATGTCTTGATCCAACCCATAATAACAGTATGTCATCTACAAACCTCCTGTAGATGACAACCTTTTGAAACAACTCATGACTGAACATATATTGTGTCTCCCAGTGATACATCACCAGGTTGGCATATGTATTGGCACACGAAGTGCTCATTGCCACTCCCCATTTTTGATGGTAAAGGTGGTTTCCGAATGAAAAAACATTATATGATAGGACTAGTTCTAACAACTGACATATCAATATATGTCTATCATTACTAAAAGCAGTGTTGGTTATCAGAAGTTCCCTGATGGCTTGTATTCCTGCGTCATTAGGAATACAAGTAAAACGATTTTTCACATCAAGAGTAATCAATAGATGCTTGCCTATCATAAAAACTGTGTCCATGCTTTCTAAAGCCTCTAAAAGCTGGTATGTGTCCTTCAAAATAGTTGGTATTTGATTTACCAAAGGTTGAAGGGTCTTCTCCAAATAAATGGAGATGTTGTCTGTGGCCCAACCATCCCAAGAAACAATGGGTCACAAAGGTGGAGGGTGTATATTTTTGTGCATCTTGGGGAGGCCCTTTCTTATGGGTATTTGTACATTCTCTTTGTGAAAAAAGTTGAATAAATCTATATCAAGTTGTCGACACATAAGCATATCATATAAGCAATCATCTATCACTTTGTGGAACTCATGCAAAGTGTCAAGAGAAATCAGTCTGTATGTTTTATCATCAGCAAGCATATCTAACATATAGGAAACATAATCTTCAGTATCAAACAATACAAACCCCCCTCCCTTGTCAGTCGGTCTAATAGTTATTGAATCATACTCTATCAAGGATTTCAATGCCATACTTTCACTTTTACTCATATTATAATATGTGCATTTCTTTTTACTGCCATAAAAATAATCATAGAGATCATGTTCACATACTCTAACAAAACATTCTAGATGAGCTGGAAGGGGGGGAGAAAAAACACTTTTAGCTTTAAAAGATAAAACAGCACATTGCTTACTAGTAGCAGCACCATCTTTGTTGCCAAACATCAATTTAAGAGCCACATTTCTTGCAAAGAGTCTAATATCCACACATAATGTGTGTAAATCACTTCCTTGGGAACGTATAAAAGTGAGTCCTTTATTTAAAAGAGATACATCTGAAGGAGACAATACTGACCTCGATAAATTAAAAAAACAAACAGTCTATTGTCTGCGATGCTGCCTGTGTTGTGTTCCTTCTTCTGAGTCTTTTCTCTTCCGTTTGTCCCAGCTGTTTACGCGCCCTCTTCTTTCTCCGAATTTCTTTATGGGATAGGGTAAAAAACGGCTCTGATCATTGTCCCCTTTTAAAGGCAAAATTTTGGGTATGGCTCCAGTCCATGCAGAGACACCTAAATTCTTGTATGCTTCCTGATTAGGAAGCGGAGTGGGAAACGCGTTCTCACTACCAATAGTTGAGATATCCTCAGGTGGTATAGCAAAAACAGCATCAGAGCTTGCATTAGAGGCAAGACTCTCAGGCTGGGTGCCAGATGGTATCGCGTGTACAGTTTCAGTAACAGTCACTTCCGTTGATGTAGAAAGGGGCGGATCCCTTTCATTATTAGGTACTGAAGGTGTAAATCTCGGCCAAACGAAGATGTTCCCTGCAGAAAAATCACGGAAGTCCCTCTGTAGTTTGCGTTGCTTTCCCAGTTGTAACCTGTCACTAAAAGCCCGTATTTGAGTATAAAGATGATCTAATTTATTAGAGCATACTTCCTGCTTGAATCGTTCACTCAATTCTTTATTAAGTTGTTCAATTTTACTTTTTAGTTCATTTTCAAGTGGTGTGAAGTAGCTTATAATGAGTTGCATGTATTTAAAGCTGAGATCCAGGTTAAGATCCTGCCATTGTTTAAGAAGTAGAGGATGGCTATCCCCATAGGTGGGCATGCAAAGGACGCGCATGCCCCTAGGAACAACCCTGAAATGTATGCATGCCTCAAGGTGCTTACGCTGCCATACATAGCGTTCATACTTAAACAAGTCATTCTCAAGTTCTTTATACAATGCATTGAAATGCTCAAAATCTATAGCATTTTCATGCCCTCGATTCACTGAAGGCATTTGAAGATCCAAGGTCAATAAAGGGTTTGTAGTGTGATGGATTAAATGATTCCATTTGTCAATAGCACTCACCCTCACCTCTGGATTGTAGTCAAGCTCCAACGAAACATTGGCCATGGTTGGTGGTTTGAGATTACAAGAAGGCAAAGTCAGCAAAAAGAAACCAAACCACACTCCGAGTCTCCAGAGAAACAAAAAAACGTGAAGAAACCAAACATTGGAAGGCTCACCACAGCAGAAAATCCTGTAACAATCCTATAAAGATTCGAAAATCCAACTTGTAAAATTCAAAGTCTTTTATTGAAGATGCAGCACACAAGGAGATAAGCACTTTCGCGTGTTGTAACACACGCTTCTTCAGATCTATTTTAACAGTGAAGCAGTGAGTTTAAATACCCTAAGAAAGCTCAATCAGGATTTTAATACAAGTTAATTAAGCAATTAAGCAATTAAATGCTGAATGAGAGCTCTAACTTTAAAGACACAATGCATGTTTTGATGTCATTAATGAAATACTAAAAATGAGTTGCAAAGCCCCACAAACTATAGATATATATATACTGTACAGATCTATGACATACATAAACTACAAACAAAGAACATAGCATATATGTATGTAAAAAGGATGAGTAGTAAAATGCATAATTTATATTAAAACCATGATAAAATCAAAAAATACTTAATACATAACTATCATAAACATGATGAACAATATATGTATAAAAATCATGACTGCAGAGTGAAAATAAAAACCTTCTAATCCACTAAAGGTCTAGAATATAGAGGGTGAATAGAGCAAGTACTATCTGCTTTTAAGCACTGACGTGAGGGATACATATTGATTAATGCCCGGTGGTAGATGGGCCCTTAACTTAAAAATCCATTGTAGTTCAATGCTCTCCAATAAATTAATGTGGTCACCCCCTCTAATGCTGTGTTTAACTATTTGTAGGACTCTGAAGTTAAACATGTGTGTAGTATATTCCATAACATGTTTTGCTAACGCATTCTGTTCTTTATGTTGTCTAATGTCATAGACATGGTTGTAAATTCTTTGTTTTAATTTTCTCTTGGTGAGTCCTACATAGAACGCCAAGCATGTATTGCAATTTGCCAAGTATATGACGCTTTCAGTATCACAGCAGGCATAAAATCTAGGAATGAATGTGAAGTTCAAATAAGGATGCACAAAGACCAGATCTGTGGTTACATACCCACAAAGATCTATTTAAATTTCTATGGATAGATAAACCAGTGACACCTGTATTTAAAGCTCTTCCAAAAATACACAAGTCAGAGACTGACCCACCCCTCAGACCTATAGTGTCAGGAAGGGGGTGGGTGACGGAAAACATCTCCATTTGGTTGGAGAGCGAGTTGAGACCCTATTTAAGTAAATTGTATAATGTTTTAAAAGACACAGGTCATTTTTTGAAGTCTTTAGGGGCTTATACAGGTGCTTTTGATGATAGGTTACTTATGGTAACCATGGACATACAGAGTTTGTTTACTGTTACAGGAAATGGATATGGCATAAATGCCATTTCAGAGTTGTTGCTTGAACTGGGTGCTACTACACGGAAGATAGAAGCCATGGTGGGTTTGCTTAGTCTGGTGTTGGAGAACAATATCTTTTTTGGATTGGAACAAGTGTATAGGCAAGCACAGGGGGTAGCCATGGGCACCCCCTGTGCCAACACATATGCAAACCTTGTTCTATCTTATTGGGAAAGAAACAAGGTGTTGAACAACTTGATGTGGAAAGACTATATCATACTGTATATGCGTTTTGTAGATGATATTTTTATTCTTTGGAGAGGCAATGACAGTTCCTTAGCGGATTTTGTATCATACCTACATACCACCACCTCTTTTCTGAAATTTACTGTTCACAGTTCATGTACACAGGTTGATTTTCTGGATGTCAGGGTATGCTTGACTCAGGAAGGCTTTTCATCTGGTTTATACAAAAAAGAATGTTGGAAAAGCACTCTGCTTTCCTATGACAGCATGCATCCACGACACATTTTTTCCAACATAGTGCAGGGGCAAGTAGCCAGGATTTCCAGAATAAGCAAGGAAGATGACATGTTTGAACAAGAGGTTGACACTCTGAAGGAATGTTTTTACACCAGGGGTTACAATAGACAGGTGGTTAATAAAAAGGTGGATATTAGCAAAAGGTACAGGAAGGATAGGTATAAACCATGGCTAGGGAACACATTCACCCACACAGATGGTGGATACAAAAGAATGGTTAATAATGATTTTAGGCTAATGTTGACTTATGGCAGCAATGTTGGTGATATATGTAAACTCATTCAAGGGAATTGGAACATCTTGACTAGTGATATGAGTTTGAAAAACATCATTGGTGATAAACCTAGTTTTAGTTATAAAAGGAATAGAAATTTGAAGGAACTGTTGTGCAATGATACCAGATCGACCAATAATGCTGGTTTACCCACAAACAAACAGGGTACTTTCCTTGTGGGTCCTGCAAAGCCTGCAACCATATAGACAAAAGTAGTGTCTTTATACATCCGGTCACAGGAAGGACATTCAATCTGAAAGGAGAGCCACCTGCAGAACCACTAATGTGGTTTATTTGGCAGAGTGTCATTCCTGCACCAGTTTTTATGTAGGCAAGACTAACTGTATGTTTAAGGTCAGGATCCTACAGCACCTCTCTTCTATTAGGAATGGGGATATGCACAATGCACTATTTAGACACCTGGAAGCCCATCCTTTACATGGTTTTAAATTCAGAGTGATAGTGAATGTGAGATTGAGTAAAAGAGGGGGTGACATTAAACAGCTGACTGAATTAGCTGAATCAAAATGGATTGTTGAACTTATGGCACATAGGAGTCCTGGGCTCAATGAAGTCATTCCCATGAAACCCGCCCTTAAAAATAGGCGGGTTTTTCATTGATTTTTAACTGAATTTCATAGGTTAACATGTATTTTAAATTGTTTGGACTATGTGAGAAGCTTTATCTGATGAAGGGCAGAGGCCCGAAAGCGCTCATCTTTTATGTGTTTGGTGTTTTAAATAAATAGAAGGTGTTTGACTCCAGCAGTGTTCAGTCTTTTGTGACTTTTGGATACCCACACATATTGCATTTCCCACAAGTGTAAGTGCCAACCTTGCATGCATTTTTTATTATTGTACCTACATTGGTATCTATTCTTGGATTATTACATAACAGTCTTTTAAGATTTTTGTGATTCCTATACGCAAAGTTAGGTTGATCACCTACTAACCTCCTAGTTTGGTCATCTACAGTCAGCAATTTTCCCAATGGTTCTTGGAATTCATAAATTCCAATGCCCTGGATCAACTAATCCATAGTCCCACCAGGGGCTCCAATATCCTAGACCTGGTCATTCCCAACATGGGAAATCAGTGCTCCACGCCTATGGTCACCCCCTTGTTGGTCAGGTCTGACCATAAGCTATTCACCCTTAACATCCATATCCCACCCGCACCCCCCAGTAAAGAAACCTCCATAAAAAACTTCTCCAAAGCCGACTTCATGCTACTCAAGTCAGAAGTAACAAACTTCATGACACCAATGCAGATGGGAGCTGAAACTTCGACTGCTGAATCGTACACTAAGGCACTGTATGAGCTCATCCACTCATGCATGAATCACACCATCCCAAATAGAACCAAGATGCTCTCCTCCAAAAAAAGGAAGCCAATATGGTGGTCCCCTGCCATAAACAAACTTTACAACAAAAGGAAGAAACTGTTGCAGAAAAGAGGAAAATCCCAGGATGCAAAATCTCCCTTATCAGCCTCACTAAGACGCTGATATCCCTCTTTAAATCCTCCAAAGCTAGTTACAAAAATAAAATTGCCAAAGATTCCCAAGACATCCACAAGGCATTCTATAACTATGTCAAGAATCTAAATGGTAATTCTCAGATCTGTTCTGAGCTACAACAGAATGGGATTAAATATACTGATCCCAGGGATACTGCCAATATCCTGGCAGATCGATTCAGTGCCAACTTCACCCCCTCTAACCCCTTAAAAGGCCCATCTCAATACTGGATGATTGCAAAATTCCAGTAATAATGGCCGCAGAGGTAAAAAATACACCCTCGAAAGCTAAGAATACAGCATGCATGGGGCCAGATGACATCCCGGGCTGTGTATAACATGAACTACAAAATGAACTGGCACTTCACCTAAGTGTCATGTTTAATTATAGCTCCACCTTAGGCTTTGTGCCCACTGAGTGGCACACAGATACAGTTATCCCATTCCACAAGGAAGGATCCACCTTGGATCATGTGAACTTCCACCCCATCAGTCTGACGAGCCTGATCTGCAAGGCCATGGAATGTATTATCATGGAACTTATAAACAAAGACATTGGCAACCTTCAAACACTGGATCCCACCCAGTTTGGGTTTATGAAGGGACGATCCTGTCTCCTGAACCTAATTGACTTCTTCGAATCAGTCTCCAAAGCCATGGATGAGGGTAAGCCTATCTGGACCTTACCAAGGCATTCCCCCACTCTGGAATCATAGATTAACTTAATAAGCTGGGCATTAAACCCTACATCACTCGATGGGTTGCCAACTGGCTCACTGACAGAACACACACTGTAAAAGTAGCCGACTCCAAATCCAGCTCCAGACAAGTGACAAGTAGAGTACCTCAGGGTTCAGTCCTGGGACCGCTCTTGTTTGGTATCTACTTCTCTGAAGTACAGGCCAACACTAAGGGACTCCGGCTAACAAAGTTTACAGATGACTGCAAACTTGGAGCCATTATTGAATCCCCAAATTATGTGGATACTGTACAAAAGGGCCTTACAAAAACAGATGCTTGGTGCCAGAGCCATGCGCTCTAGCTCAATGCCAAGAAATGTATAGTAATCCCCTTTGGGAAAAAATGTATAGTAATTCCCTTTGGGAAAAGACATGTACCCATGTATTACCCGTGAATTACCACATAGGTGGCAATACACTAAATACCAAAAGTGTGATAAGAGACATAGGGAAACAGGTGGGCAGTGGTCTCACCTTTGATAACCACATCATCACAACAGTCAGGAAATCCTTCTATGTGGCACACCTCATCACTGAGGGCTTTTCATCCAGAAAAAAGGAGGTCATTGTCCCACTATACTCATTCCTCATTATACCTGTTATAGAATACAATGCCCCATTTGGTATGTACCTCTCAAGACATCTGCAACAACTGGAAAGGCCGCAGAAATACCTCACTAAAAGAATCACAGGCCTAAAGCAGATGCCCTATGCTGACCACCTTAAAAAACTCCAGCTATACTCTGTCGCATATCATCTACTCAGAGGCGATCTCTGCTTATCATACAAGGCCATGTCAAACCCAGAACTGTTAGACATGCTACACTTAAAGAAATCCCAATCCCTCAGAGCCACACACTCCAGGGATCTAAACCTTATCATCACAATAAACAAAACATGCTGGAGGGATAGGATCCTGACCCATTGACTCCCCAGACTCTGGAATAGACTGGCCATACATGTCAGGCAGAGTGCCTCTTTGGCCCTCTTCAAAAGGAACCTTGATGATTGGATGGGAGAAAGGAAATTTGCCCCGGGGATCACATCAGTCACCCTGCTAGACAAGGGTCCAGGGAAGTAAATAGTGTGGGAAGAAGTAGCCAGGGAAAAGTTATGGCTAGGCTTGTACAGCCCCTAGGGCCAATAGCCTAGTACCAAACTATGAACCTATGAACCTATAAGACAATGCAGATCTCTGAAAAGTAAAAGTGCCAAGGAATATACTTATCTGCCTCATAATTCCGGATTGCTTGAGAAGCGCTCCAGTAAGAACAGAAGGAGATTCCAACAGTGTATGCAGCAATTTACAATTAGGGACTATTTTTAAATCAGCAAGCCTTGAAACAATAAGATAACACAAAAGCTGTTGGGCCAGTTTTATAAACTTTAACACAACCACAGGAATAAAGGGGAACCAGTTTCAGAACAGATGAGAAAACAACAAATAAAGTAAGCAAATATATACAATAATTTAGTCAAGCAAAAAAAAATCAGAGACTGTTAAAGTCTGAAAAGTTAAAGTGCCAAGGAATATACTTATCTGCCTTATAATTCCAGACTTTTTGAGAAGCACTCCAGTCAGAACACAAGGAGATTGTAACAGTGTATGCAAAAATTTACAAATATGGACAAGTTTTAAATCAGCAAGCTTTGAAATAATCAGATAACACTAAAGCTGTTAGGCCAGTTTTATAAACATTAGCAGCACCACAGGAATGAGGGGAGCTTCAGGACAGATAAGAAAACAGCAAACAAAGTCAGCAAATATATAAAATAATTCAGACAGGCATAAAAATGAAGGCAAGGCAGAACTATGAAAAGTTAAAGTGCCAAGGAATATACTCATCTGTCTAACAAATCCAGATTGTTTGAGAAGCACTCCAGTCAGAACACTAGGATATTCCAAATAGGGACTATTTTTAAATCAGCAAGCGTTAAAACAATCAGACAGCACAAAAACAGTTTTATAAACGTTAACAGCACCAATAGGATGCAGGGAAACCAGTTTCAGAACAGATGAGAAATAAGCAAACAATTCTAGCAAAATGTATAAAATAATTCAGTCAGGCAAAAAAATTGAGAGAAGGAAAACTCTGAAAAGTTGAAGTGCCTATGAATTTCCTTATCTGTTATATAATTCCAGATTGTTTGAGAAGCACTGCAGTCAGAACACAAGTAGATTCTAATGGTGTATGCAGGAATTTACAAATAGGGACTATTTTTTAAATCAGCAAGCCTTGAAACAATCAAATAACACAAAAGCTGTTAGACCAGTTTTATAAACTTTAACACCACCACAGGAATAGGGAGGGGGACCAGTTTCTGAACAGATGTGAAAACAGCAAACAATGCCAGCAAATATATAAAATAATTCAGTCAGGCAAAAAATTAAAACAATGCAGAACTCTGAAAAGTTAAAGTGCAAGGAATATACTCATCTGTTTTATAATTCCAGATTTTTCGAGAAGCACTCCAGTCAGAACACATGGAGATTCCAAATTGGGACTATTTTTAAATCAGTGATCCTTGAAACCATTAGATAACACAAAAACCATTACACAAGTTTTATAAACTTTAACATCACTGATGAGATGCAGGAAAACCAGTTTCAGAACAGATGAGAAATTAGCAAACAATGCAGGCAAATATATAAAATAATTCAGTCAGGCAAAAAAATTAAGAGAATGCAACACCCTGAAAAGTTAAAGTGGCTATGAATATCCTTATCTGCCTTATAAATCCAGATTGTTTGAGAAGCACTGCAGTCAGAACACAAAGAGATTCTAACAGTGTATGCAGGAATTTACAAACAGGGACTATTTTTAAATCAGCAAGCCTTGAAACAATCAGATAATACAAAAGCTGTTAGACCAGGTTCATAAACTTTAACACCACCACAGGAATAGGGAGGGGGCCAGTTTCAGAACAGATGAGAAAACAGGAAAGTTAGCAAATATATACACTAATTCAGTCAGGCAAAAAATAAGACAATACAGAACTCCAAAAAGTTAAAGTGCCAAGGAATATACTTATATGCCTTATAATTGCAAATTGTTTGAGAAGCAGTCCAGTCAGAAAACAAGGAGATTCTAAAAGTGTATGCAGGAATTTACAAATAGGAACAATTTTTTAAATCAGCAAGCCTTGAAACAATCAGAGAACAGAAATGCTGTTTGACCAGTCTTATAATTTTTAACAACACCACCACAGGAATAGGGGGGATCCAGTTTCAGAACAGATGAGAAAATAGCAATGTCAGGAAATATACACAATAATTCAGTCAGGCAAAAAAAATAAGAAAACCCAGAACTCTGAAAAGGTAAAGTGCCAAGGAATATTTTTATCTGCCTTATAATTCCAGATTGTTTGAGAAGCACTCCAGTCAGAACACAAAGAGATTCTAACAGTATATGCAGCAATTTACAAATAGGGACTATTTTAAATCAGCAGGCTTTGAAACAATCAGATAACACAAAAGCTGTTAGACCAGTTTTATAAACTTTAATGCCACAACAGGAATGAGGGAAACAGTTTCAGAACAGATGAGAAAACAGCAAATAAAGTAAGCAAATATATAAAATAATTCAGTCAGGCAAAAAAATTAAGAGAGTGCCGAACTCTGAAAAGTTAAAGTGCCAAGGAATATACTTCTTTGCCTTATAATTCCAGATTGTTTGAGAAACACACCAGTCAGAACACAAGGAGATTGTACCAGTGTATGCAAGAATTTAAGAAATAGGGACAATTTTTAAATCAGCAAGCCTTGAAACAATCAGATAACCAAAAGCTGTTAGACCAGTTTTATAACTTGTAACAGCACGACAGGAATGTGGGGGGGGGGGGCAATTCTTAGAACAGATGGGAAAACAGCAAACAAAGTCAGCAAGTATATAAAATAATTCAGTCAGGCAAAATAATTAAGACATTGCAGAACACAGAAAAATTAAAGTGCCAGCAAATATACTTATCTGTCTTATAATTCCGGATTGTTTGAGAAGCACTCCAGTCAGAACAGAAGGAGATTCGAACAGTGTATGCAGCAATTTACAATTAGGAAATATTTGTAAATCAGCAAGCCTTGAAACATTCAGATAACACAAAAGGTGTTAGACCAGTTTTATAAACTTTAACACCACCACAGGAATAGGGGGAACCAGTTTCAGAACAGATGAGAAAACAGCAAACAAAGTCCACAAATATATAAAATAATTCAGTCAGGCAAAAAAATTAAGACAATGCAGAACTCTGAAAAGTTAAAGTGCTAAGGAATAATTCATATTCCAAATGGGACTATTTTTAAATCAGCAAACCTTGAAACAATCAGATCACAGAAAATTGTTAGACCAGTTTTATAAACTTTAACACCACCAATGGGATGGGGGGAAACCAGTTTCAGAATAGATGAGAACTTAGCAAACAATATCAGCAAATATATAAAATAATTCAGTCAGGCAAAAAAAAAAATAAGAGAATACAGAACTGGGAAAAGTTAAAGTGCCAAGGAATATACTTATCTGCCTTATAATTCCAGATTGTTTGAAAAGCAGTCCAGTCAGAACACAAGGAGATTCTAACAGTGTATGCAACAATTTACAAATAGGGACTATTTTAAATCAGCAAGCCTTAAAACAATCAGATAAAGCAAAAGCTGTTAGACCAGATTTATAAACTTAAACACCAGCACAGGAATAGGGAGGGGGGACCAGTTTCAGAACAGATGAGAAAACAGGAAACAATGTCAGCAAACATATTAAATAATTGAGTCAGTCAAAAAAACTTACGACAATGCAGGACTCTGAAAAGTTAAAGTGCCAAGGAATATACGTATATAACTTATAATTTCACATTGTTTGAGAAGCACTCCAGTCAGAATGCAAAGGGATTATAACAGTGTTTTCAAGAATTTACAAATAGGGACAATTTTTAAATCAGCAATCCTGTCCTCTATTGGTCCGTCTTAAATTCAGTTTCCCTATATTACTCTAGCATGTCCAAAGGTCAGTCAATGGTTTCCTCTCCAGTCCAGCTGGTGAATCTGGGAATTTTGAGGCAATGTTACAACTGTCTCATGTACACGGACAACCCTCTCCTCCTCCAAACAGGTTCAAATATATGTGAGAGATGCAACTATTTAGCCAAACTGGAGGCTGAGCTCTCTCATCTCAAAACTGGTGTAACCAGTCAGGAGGAGAAGGTAACCTCACACAACACAATTCCAGTATCACATAGTCCCACCACATCAGCGAACCAAACACATAAATACACAAAAACATACTCGGAGGCTCTAAATAAAAATCTACCTAAGCAACAGAGACCTCCAAAGCAGACATCCAAGCAAACGCTACCTCAAAACAAAACACGCACAACACATAGCCCACAAAGTCAGTGTGCCAAGCAGCCACAGCCCTTAAGGCTGAATAACACACCTGATACTCTTGTAATAGGTGACTCTATTGTCAGACACACTGACGTCCCGCTCACCAGGCTGAATAAAGAGAAGGTCACGGTGACCTGCCTGTCGGGTGCTAGGATCCGCCACATAACGCAAGCACTCAGGTCACTCCAAAGCAAATACAAATATGACTCAGTCATTGTACATGCTGGTGTGAATGACCTGAGACATACCTCCCTGGACTACATGAAAAGAGACATAGAGGAGCTCTCTGATCATGTAGCCCAGGCTGGTATGACCCTGACCTTGAGCAGCATCTTACCCTCACCTAGAATGATGCCACAGTACAAAGACAAAATGATCGATTTTAACAACTGGCTAAAATTTTGGTGTCATTCAAAGGGGATCCAGTGTCTGTCAGCCTGGGATGACATGCTCGACAAGCCACGTTGCTTCGCTAGGGATGGCTTGCACCTGTCACCACTGGGCTTTCGGGTATTGGCAAAGGCTCTTGCCACCCCCATAGTGCCTTTTTTAGGCAAGGCTCAAAAGTCAAACCCACCCCATAGACAGCACAAGGAACAAGAAACTAAGGGTAATGCTGCTAAATGCCAGAAGTCTTAACCTCAAGATGCATGCACTCGAAGCTCTCCTCAGTATGGAGAACATCAATATCTGTGCAGTGACAGAAACCTGGTTCAAGGCTCCAGAGAGCACCCCAGCACTACCAGGCTATACCTCATATCATGCTTTTCGGCCCCAAAACCCGGACCGAACCACAAAAGGAGGGGGAGTTTCCATATTTATCAAGGATATCCACACCTCCAGGTTAGTGGCATTGCACGAAGTATCAGAGACCATCCATGTGCAACTAACAGTGGGCAATACTTCTTTTCAGTTTATAGCATCCTACAGACCACCCTCTCAAAGTCAGGAATCCCACTCAGCTTTCCTGAAAACATTGGAGAACATGAAGATCTCTCCGAACACCATTGTATTGGGCGACTTCAACTACCCAAACATTGACTGGGAGCACTACTCAAGCCCCAGCACCTTAGCCCAAAGGTTCCGGGAAATTATAAACTCAAATGCTATGGAACAGCTAGTCACCACTCCCACAAGAGGGGACAACATACTAGACCTGATCATTACCAACATGGGGACACTATGCTCCACACCAGAAGTATATCCCTCATTGGTAAGATCAGACCATAAATTAATTTCATTGGATGTCCACATCCCGACCCCACCCCCAGCCCAGAAAACCACAGTGAAAAACTTCTCAAAAGCGAACTTCTCACTTCTCAAAACTGAAGTGGAATCCTTCAAGGCCCCAGGGCCAGTGGAAACTACGGCCCAAACTGCAGAATCGTATATAAACGCATTCTACGGACATCTCCAGGAATGCATGGATCATGCTATCCCAAACAAAACCAAGACCCAATCATCCAAAGGCAGGCATCCAGTCTGGTGGACCCCTGCCATAAATAAACTGTACAACAGAAGGAGGAAGCTACTACATGATAGAGCAAAATCCCTAATAGGGAAGGCATCTCTGATCAGTACTAGCAAAAAATTACGACAGCTCATAAAATCCTCCAAGGCCAGCTTTGAGAGAAAAATTGCACAGGACACCAAAGACAATCATAAGGCTTTTTTCAGTTATGTTAGAAACCTGGGATGCAACTCCCAGACTTGTTCTGAGTTGATTCTAAATGACAAAAAATACACTGAACCCACAGACATCGCCAATATCCTGGCAGACAGGTTCAGTGCAAACTTCTCCACCCCCTCCCTCCAAAAGAGCAAGTATCTATCCCGGCAGAGGGCTGCCTCCCAAACATCTCTAATGCTCAGGTGAAGGCTGCCCTCTCCAAAGCAAAAAACACTGCTTCCATGGGACCAGATGGCATCCCAGGTTGCGTCCTACATGAACTCCAAGAGGAACTAATCCCTCAAATAAAACAGCTATACAATCTCAGCCTCACTACAGGATATGTGCCCACAGAATGGCGTACAGCAACAGTGGTCCCACTCCACAAAGGTGGAGCCTCTACGGACCCTGGAAACTATCGCCCCATAAGCCTGACTAGCTTAGTCTGCAAGGCTATGGAGAGGATCATCATGGAGCTCATAAACAAAGACATTGGGGAGCTACAGACACTAGATCCTACCCAGTTCGGCTTATTCAAGGGCAGATCCTGCTTTTTGAACCTGGTTAACTTCTTTGAAACAGTCACCAAAGCCATAGATGAAGGGAAGGTAGTCCACACAGCCTATCTGGACCTTGCAAAGGCATTTGACACAATACCCCACTCGGGCATCATAGATAAGCTATCCAGCTTAAATATAAACCCCTATGTCACAAGATGGGTCTCAAACTGGCTCAAAGACAGAACCCACAGAGTGAGAGTTGCTAGAGCCATGTCAGACTGGAAACCGGTCACAAGTGGCATCCCACAGGGTTCTGTCCTGGGACCACTCTTGTTCGGTATATACTTTTCCGAGGTACAGGCAAACATGGAAGGACTATGGCTCACCAAGTTCGGAGATGACTGCAAACTGGGCGCCATAATCAACTCTCCAGCTGATGCAAACATCCTTCAAAAAGGTCTCACAGAGACAGATAACTGGTGCCAGCGCCATGGTTTAAAGCTAAATGCCAAAAAATGTATAGTCATACCCTTTGGCAAAAACAATGTGCCCACAAATTACCACATAGGCGGAAACCCATTAAGTACAGAGAAAGTTATTAGGGACCTGGGGACCCAAGTTGATAGCAATCTCTCCTTTGACAACCACATTGCCAAAGTGGTTAGAAAGACCTTCTACATAGCCCACCTCATCACGAAGGGTTTCACATCTAGATCAAGAGAGGTAATCGTGCCCCTTTATTCATCCCTCATCAGGCCCATCATAGAATACAATGCCCTTTTGGGATGTACCTTACCCGACACCTGCAGCAATTAGAAAGACCCCAAAAGTATCTCACCAAGAGGATCAAGGGTCTCAAACAGATGCCATATGCTGCTCGGTTAAAAAACTCCAGCTCTACTCAGTTGCATACCGCCTACTTCGAGGCGATCTATGCCTGACATACAAAGCTATGTCAAATCCAGAATTAATGGACATGCTCCACCTCAGTAAATCTAAATCCCTTAGAGCCACACGCTCAGGGACTTGAACCCAGCACAGAAATAAATAGAACTTGCTGGAGGGACAGGTTCATAACCCAGAGTCTCCCTTCACTCTGGAATAGAATTCCAGTTCATGTGAGGCAGTGAACCTCACTGAATCTCTTCAAGAAGAATCTCGATAGGTGGATGGGGGATCATAGGTTTGTCCCAGGGATTACTCCCATGTCACTATTAGACAGAGGCACAGTAAACTAAACCTTAAAAAGGGCACAGTATACTCAAATCAAGGGGTGGCGTAAGCCATACAGAATCGGGCTAGGCTTATAATTGCCCCAGGGCAGATAGCCTAGTATGAACCTATGAACCTATGAACCTAAATAATCAGAAAACACAAAAGCTGTTAGACCAATGAGGCCAAAGTCACCTCAAATATGGCTTTGATAGATTTTATGGGTCCTCTAAGTTGTTTGTTTAGTTTTATGAGAGTGCTTTTACCCTGTTGGGTGTTATATTTCCTTATTTTTGCCATGATTTTCTTCCTCCTGTTATACAGCCTATTGATGCTGCGATTCTACCAGGGTGACTCATTTTTTGAATTAGTTCTGTACTTTTTCCTGGTGGGTACAGCTGCCTCTAAGCAGCTATCAACATGCTTGTATAGAGTTTCTGTGGACAGTTTTGTGTAGGCAGCAGTGTTCTCAGGGTTTATGGGGGCTTGAAATTTTGCCAGGTTATCACATAATAGTAGGTAGTTTGCCTTAGAGTAGTTCCTGAATATTCCAGGATTAGTTGGGGTTTCAGGTTTTGTTTTTATTTCAGATGAGACCATTTTGTGGCCTGACCTTACCAGAGAAGATATTACACTTGTGGGTGTACAGCACTCTCTCGTATTAGTGAGGACAAGATCCAGTATGGTTGCACCCCTTGGAGTTTTGTTTACAAAATCCAGGAATCTCTGTGCCTATACATTTGGTGTCATATATTAATCCCAGTTAATAGTGGGGAAAGTAAAGTCATCCATGAATATGGTATTGCGTTGTATGGTGAGTGTTTCCAATAAATTTAAATACATGGTGTGGGCTTCCTGGCTCATAGAGCAGAACATATAGCTTACAAGGAAGTGGTATTGGATTTTTCCTCTGGTGATCTGAACATGGGGAAACTCAAGTGCATTGTCCTGTTTGACCAGCCTTGAGGTATATTTATTTCTGATGTAAATCGAGACACCTCCACCTTTAATCGCGGTCTGTATAATAGATGGTCTAAATGTGTGGAAGGCATTACAACCTTGCACTGTCGGTGTGCTCTCCATTGCTTTAAACCATGTCTTAGTGACCGCACAGATGTCAGTATTCTCTAGGGTGAAGAGAGCTTCTAGGGAGTGGCGTTTTTTGTTTAGACTCCTAGAATTGAGCAGTAAAACCTTTAGATTTTCTTGGTTTTGATTTGCTATGTCAGAAGTACTTTCAGTTTGCCATTGCCTAAAATAGGCACTATGGGGAAGGGCAATGTTTTAGCTGATATGTGAAAGCCTAGAAGGGAGAGGGGAGATGTGTAGACCCTCCCTGGCAAAGCAGCATGGTCTGTTGACCATTTCCTTCCATGTTAACAAATATTGCACCACCTTAGAATGACACGAGAAACTAAGCAAATTATTAAAGTCAGTTATTGTTTGTTCATATTGTGGCATCATCCTTGGAAAAGGTAAAATGCTGATCAATGCTAGGCTCATGCTAGCCTGGGACACATATTCCAAGAGTGTCACAGTGTCTCTCTTCATATAGTCTTGGCAAGTACATCTCAAGTCATTTTACACCCACATGGGCAATGACTGATTCATACTGGTACTTGTGATTCAATGACCTGATTGCATGCATAATGTGGTGGCTCTTGGCCCCTATTAAGCAAATGACCATGACTTTCTCCTTTCTCAGCCTGGAGAGAGAAACATCAGTGTGTCTCGCAATGGAGTCTCCAGTGACTAGAATGTTGGATTCTGTGGTGGCTTGCCTTATGGGCTTAGAAGTACAGGCTCCGTGAGATGTGGCTATATATGTTGATGTGGGTGTTGTTTTGAAAGAGTGTGTTTGGAGTTGCTGAGGGTGTTTGTGAAGTGTACTTCATCTAAGAGGTGTTTAGAGTTTAGGTAGGTTACATATAAGTGTCTCAACATATATGGGTCGATGTATCTGCTTTGAATTGGATGTGATGGGTGCAGTGCATGTACTACTGACAACCTTATTGACATGAGGAGTGCTTTTACATGAGAGCTTTGCCTCCACTGACATTGTGTAAATACATCTCTCACATACCATACATATCAGCTTGTTTGAGAATTAACTGGTTATCAGTAAACTTGAAGCAATTTCTGCATTGCCTCAGGATGCCCATATCCACAAAGATGGTAAAGGAGATAGTGGGAAAGTTCATATCCATGCAATTTTTTATCATTTTGTTGTTATTGTAGTTGTTCCTGAAATTGTATTTATTATATTTATTTATTAATTTATATATGTGTGTGAATGTATATTATTTTATTTACATTTTGGTTACAAGGTAGAAAACTGATCACACTGATTGGTCTACAGTTCTTCAGGACTGACTCCGACTTTGTTTCTTCTTAAAATGTGGCATTTTGTAATAGTACTGCAAGGATTAAGGATAAGCCCTTTCTATGAGGTTTTGGCTAATTGCTTTGTAAGATGTGCCCCTGAGCTGGAATCCTTATTTTGATGTTTAAGGCAAGACACAGTAGATAACAACTGAAAATGTCAGATTGAAGTTCACTTTTTTGTATAGGTGAGTACAGTAGACTGCAGAAATGATTAATTCCAAGCTAGAACTAGAAGAGAGCAAGTGCAAAGTATATGTGGCCAAAAGAAATTTATAGTTATTAATAGTTAAGCTACCACGCTGTCGTGAAAAGTATGAAAATATATTTCTTGCATGCAAGGCACAAAATGGATAAACTATCACAAATAAATACAATGTGACTGGATTTTAAATGATTTCTGCTTGTACTTTAATATGAGATAAAATATGCATTCAATGTGTTTACTTAAGCTTCAAGTCATCTTCCTTTAGATATGTTAATTTAGAGTGACAGTTTCAGAGAATGCATCTGTTTTGTGTTTGATATCCATTCTGCCAATGGTGTATTCATAATAACAGAATATCAGTGAATCAAATGATTGGAATGCTTTATTTTTCTAAGTGCATTAAATGGATGTGAGTCAACAAATTATAACAAATTTACAGTGTGCATTTTTGATATTATGACAAATTTACTGTGTGCATTTTTGATGTCTTTAAAACAAAGCAAACACTAGGAAAAGGATGACTTCTGCTTTTGTTAGGTACAAGTAGTCTTTATCTTAAATAAGGATTTCCTGATGCATAAAGTGTCCAAATAAACTTCGTAGATTCTCTGGAAATGCAAATGTGTTCTTTAGAATATTTCTGCATATAGTGTTTGTCATACTTTTATAAACAATATATGTAGCAGCCCCTTAAAAAGGAAAACTATTATCAAGAATTTTCATTATCATTTTATATATATACTGCACATGTATGTATATGAAACAACTCTCTAAGAAAAGTCATCTAGAACTGTTTCCGATGCAGACATCTGCTTCAGAGGTAAATAATCATTTAAAATTGGACAAATTATAACTGAACATGTGAATTACATTTGACTTGGGAGGGTCATGGATGTAGCAGGCTCAGCATGACAGACCAGTCTTCCCCATCTATCCTCTGTAACAGTTTCCATCACATTCTACAGTAACCGCTGTTATTCCAATGTAAGGTGAGAGACATGATCTCTCCAGCATGTCTTGAGCTATCCAGAGGGCTATGCTCACTAGGTGCCCAGACCATCTCAGCTCACAAACTCAAAGTAAATCCAGCAACCTTGTGAATAAACCTAATTTCTGCCACTTATGCCCATAGTTTTCACTCATTATCCAAAGCTTGTAAACACAGGTAGCAATGGGGACACAGACTACTCTGTAAATAAAGATCTTCATCCTGACTCATTTCTCATTTAATCACCACATTGTGGCAACTCAGCTAACAGTGCACTGGTTTGATGGACAAATTCTTGACCTCCTCTACTCCCACTCAAGAATAAGACCCCCAAGATCCTTAAAGTCCTCCCTTGGGATGGGTGTACCTTTAACTCCTGCTGACAGACAGCCATGACCTCTGATAAGGATCATATCATTCATAGGCAGTAACCAATGAGTGGTTGTGGATATATGAGGATTTAACCACAGTTGGCGTGGTTTGATCATGAGGGTGAAGCCAGAGAGATTAAACAAAGCCAATCATGGGTAAATCCTCATATACACACACAGACAAGTTGGTTATTGTGATTATACAATGACATTATTTAAGAAAGAAATTGCTTACATTTCTTAAATAATATCTTTGTTTAATGGTGCTGAAGTGCTACTCTGCATTGTTTCCTGTTCTTCCACATTTGTTGCCATACTGTGCATGCACATGGGACTTACATTCCCATGCTTGCACAGTACATCAGTGCTGTTCAATAGAAGCAATGGAAAAAAAGAATCTCTGTTGCTTTTTTTTCACTATGAATTCAGAATCCAGATAGTTCAGAGGAACACGAGTTTGCTGAGTGAGTGCAGAAATATGAAGAAAATAAGGTATGTTTCTTTACTTTTGCAAAATGTACCTGATTTTTTTTTATCTGCCCTCCATACAGACCCCTCCACTTCTTACCTCAGGAAATGTGGACAAATCCTTAAATAACTGGTGACAAAGGCCCCAAAATAGGGACAGATTATAAATGCTGCTCTTATAAACTTAGAAAGTTGCTAAAATAACAGGGTTCGTATTAGTGTGCATTGTCTGAAGGATATGAAGTCTGAAATTCAAATGAGTGTCATTACTTAGTGACGTCACACCTCAGAGATTTGTTAGAAAACCACACATTTTATGAGGACCACACCAAAAATATAACGCAAAAATCTGAAAATTCTGTGAAAAACTGTACAGTTGAGAGGTATGCCTCCACAACATATATCTGTAGGAAAAAAGTCTGGCCACTCAATGGTATTTCAGCAGCCAGACTTGCTTCTGTTGGTGTATAATTGATTTACAATGAGCACACTGGATGAGCTGTCCGTCCTTGTATATTCAGCAATAAACTGCTGGAATTCACACTGGAGATCACAATAACTAAGATGAAGAGGACAGTGGCATTTGCAAACAGGAAAGGTACCACCCTTAGACCCCTATCCTAGATACCCTTCAAATCTTGATTGCTGCATGATATCCTGCTTTTTCTTAAAAAAAAAAATTGAAAAAGGAGACAAGATACAATGCTGAATGTATGAGGTTAATTGCTATAAATGCAGCCACAGTTCTTATTCTGCATATACGGAGAACAAGTAACATGTACCACTAACTTGAGACCTGATGCTCTTTATAGAACCTCTTGTAAGACATTCTTGAATATAGGTCTTATGTCTTGTTCAGGTCCATATAACACAAGCAGAGCATACTGGTGAACATAACTCATCTTTTAATAACTGTGGAAGGATAAAGAGTTAATCCATTATACCAATATCAGGAAGCAGCTTACAGTGATCCTCATAGGTTCCTAGTTTCATAGTTAATTACTAGGCAATCAGTCTGCAGACCTATTCAAGCCTAGCCAAAAACCCTACTCAGAATTCTCTCTAGCCTCAAGAAGGGTAAGACAAGACAGACTGGGGAGACTTTGAAGCTGACCATCAAATTATTTAGATTTGCCTTGAAGGTGGTAAGGATGCTATTCTGCTTGACATGTAGAGGAAGTCTGTTAAAGAGGTGAGAGATATATTGGGATATAAAAATAGCATACCAAAATGTCTTATTTATGTGCTGATGACGTTTTATCTCCTTTAACTGAGTATGTGAGGTACTATTAGTTCTACAAAGGAACTAGAGGCTTATGTTATGGACATAATCTCCTTTCAAGCATCCTGACATACATTTTCTCAGGGATGCTGAAGGACATAATACTTCTATTATTAGAATGCATCCCCATGTCCCTCTTTTTGAAAAAGGATAGCACTGCCATTCAGTCAGTCCAGATATACTGTCCTCATC
The DNA here is from genome assembly GCF_019279795.1 of Protopterus annectens. Lineage (NCBI taxonomy): Eukaryota > Metazoa > Chordata > Ceratodontiformes > Protopteridae > Protopterus > Protopterus annectens. The sequence continues at coordinate 966,412,429 of NC_056746.1, forward strand.
TTCCATGTAACATTAAAAAGCAGTGTTGACCATAGCACTCCAACAGCCTACATCACATTCAGTGTCTTTGGCAGAATCTTACAGACTTGATACTTTGCAAATGTATGCATACCAACAGCTTGAGTTTATTCAACAGCATGACAGCTGGAGACCAATGACTGAATGGAATCTGCTAGATCTCTTTGCTTTTTGGTGGTTATTTAGCTATTGGGGTGCTGACTACTGGAGACCATATGACTATCTTCAGGCAACTCAATAAAACTGAAGCTGGGAAGAAGCAATTGTGGCAATCCACAGAGAAAAACATGTGCGTGACCACACAGTCATTGTTCCCATTCTGATGTACTACATGTATGTTTATAATCCTTAGCCTGATAAATGAAAGATGGAAAAATAAGATCCCCTTCTTGTCATAGGTATGATGGTCTAGCAGCCATCCAGATTATTCATTCTTCAATGCATGCCCCAGTAATGATCCAGGTCCTTTACATATCAAAGGAGACTCCAGCTCACTGGACTAAAATATATAGGGAGAAATGTGAGTGAGGCTGACACTTGGGCAGCCCATGATGGATGTTAAGTGAGGCATGTTAAAAAATAATAATAAAATAAAAGGTTACCTACTCATGTCCAAAGTTGTGATTCTGCCTACAGCAATATCATCCTACTGCGCTCTGCCACTTCTGATTTCCCAAACATCTGATGGCCTTAGCACAGTTCAGTGTTTTGTTTTTCAACTGCTTGATTTTTGGTAATGTGGGCATGTTATCATGAATGGATACAGCACTTGCCATTAATGGGAATCTTTTAGGATAATCCAAACATGAATTTTAATAAGAGATCCATAGAAACAAACCCGGAAATGCAATGGAATAGTATTGGGTAGCAGAGGTACCATCTTGGCAAAGACATTTTTTATGGACAAGGCTCCTCTGGCTTATTTTACAACCTGTAATGTTCATCTCAACATCTAAAGTAAAGGTTTTCTGTCATTTTCATAGTATTCTAACTAAAATGGCACTATGGTTAATGAGTATTCAAATGTGGGAAGTGCAGTTTTCGGCTAGAGAAGTGGATGCATTCCCTGAAAAATACCTTTCCTTTCCTTTTCCTTTCTCTGCTGTTCATGACATTTCCCTTACCTTTTGACATACCTCTAAGCTGTCCCTGATTTTGAAGAATGCCCCTGGTTTTTGCCTCATATTGTGTCCTGTCAGTCATACATTTTTTTTTTCAGGTAATTTACAGAGTATTACAGTCAGCCAACAGTGCCAGACATTAGATTTTAATACTTTTTACTGTTCAGAAAATGCATACTGATGCAAAACCTGTTGTTCTGTTAATTTTTCTAAATGAAGTAGTGGAATGTTTAAATATTGTACCTGATTTTGGGCCTTTGCCCCCAATTATTTTGGCTTTTTCTATAATTGTTAAGGAAAAAAGAATTCTTCCCACCATTCCATGGAAACATTTACCTTGCTTAATCCTTAGCCAGTGGGCAGTACATTACAGAGAATGTGACCCTCCCACCCAGAACAATGCCATGAGACCTGAGTCTGGGCATATTAACTGACCAAGAGCAGTCCCTTTGTTCTAGCTACCAAGAACTATATCATCCTCCATGCACGGGTCTTCCTCTATACTATTATCAGCTGTGCACATACATTCTCTTTTCCTGTGCTCATCTCTACTCAGCAAAGTATCTAGTGTTTCCCCTGAATGATACTTAATTGTTGTTGTGGAGCAGCACATTTACACAGTGTTCATTTGGAATGTTGTTGCACTTTCATTCTTTGACATTGTTGCTAGTCAATGTACTCAGAGTGTGATGTCACATTGCTTTTTCTGGGCATCATTGTCACATACTGTATTTACTGAGTAATGCTGCAGTATTTGTGTATGTGTGTGTGTGTGTGTGTGTGTGTGTGTGTGTGTGTGTGTGTGTGTGTGTGTGTGTGTGTGTGTGTGTGTGTGCATGTGTGTGCGTGTGTGTGCGTGTGTGTGCGTGTGTGCGTATGTGTGTGCTTGCATATATGTGTGTGTGTGTGTGTGTGTGTGTGTGTGTGTGTGTGTGTGTAGTGGAAGTTTGTTTCAGAGCTGAGATACATTGAAAGCGAAGTGAGGCTTGTGTGTGTGATGATGGGTGCTTTATGCAGGCAATTCACACAGTTTGTATATTACCTGTTTGTTATTCTGCTGCAGCTCTCCTTACTGCCTGTTATGCTGACACCTGTTCTGGAGGAAGTTACAAAACTAAAAAGAAAACTACAGTAACATAAAACTGATTTGCCTGTTGCCAAAATCATGTTTTGGGTTCTGATCTTAAGTGAATCAACTTGTTTTAAATACACTGCTGCTAGTATGATGCCAACTGCATCCTCAGGGGTCCCAGTCTAGCCTCTGGACACTGGTGAAGTATAGCCAATAGCAAAGGTGACTTTAATGAAGGATCTACAGTAATTGGGAATATTATGGAATGAATGGGTATTTTGGGGGTCTTTTCCAAGGGATTCTGACACCATGATGACAATGATGAGCACTTTATCAGTAGTGCTTTTTGAATCTCAAGTCAGATGTTCAAGATACCATTCATTTGCAGTAGCTGACTTAGATCACTGTACTATTTTTTGTAACTTGTTACATCAGCCATTTAACTTAGAACCTATGCTGGTCCTGCTTGACTAAAGTCAATTCATCTGTGATAAGTTACAGAATTTGTAATTCTTTATGTATTCAAAACATTACTGGTTTAACTAAGAAATTAACAAGTTACCGAGGGTACAGCAGAAATTTAATACTGAGTTTCACATACCTGAAGCCAAAGTTGCTATTCTAGATTTCAGTACTCTCATGTTGCTGAAGCATCAAGGGTACTAGAACAATAACAGAGCCCTTTAGAAACTAAATGTTTAAAATGTGAAATGTACACACACCATAAGAATTAATGGTTTTGGGCATACCCTAGACCTGGGACTCAATACTTGGCTCAGATCTTTTTGCATAAATTTTTTGTGCAACTTAAAAGAATTTCTATGGAACAGGCATGACATAATTATCCATTTGATAGGTTTTAAAGAACTAACAACTGAAACAGTATGCAATCTTTGACCTGTAATATTTAAATTAATTAACACACCTGATCATGATGCAGTTCTTTCAGACACTATCCAGAAACGAAGATGCTTTATAGGTGGCATTTCCACTATCACTTTGTTTCTGACTTGCCACCCGAAATGGTTGGGAAAATTCTGTGAGGAAAATATTTGTTTTAGATTCATTTTTTCCTGCTGAATTCCACACTGCATAGAAGGGACTTCACAGGAATTTTCTTAAGTTTAACAGGCTCTGGATGACCTGACAGAACTGTGAGTTTTAACTATAAAACCTGTGTTCAGGATATGATATTTCTGGAGGTTTTTTTGAGCTGTTTTAAGATCGACCTTTTTGTCTTGAAAGGCTGATCATTTTATTTTTCTATTTTTATTTCTTTACTTACATATTTGTAATAATCTAGTATTTAAGACATATAGAAGTTTGAAGTTCATGCCCTTATGCATGCTGCCTTGTACTTGGAACTGATGATTAAGGCTATGACGTGCCTACTACTTCCTGTAGGCCAGGATTTGACTTCCTTAGCCTACATTTGCTTAATATGTCAGCCTGTGCAAGGCCCCTAACCAGCTAGTGCTACTGGGTCACCCCTGACAATGGACACTTGTGCCCAGTGAGCTTACCTAGTCACTAAATGAAATGCATATGCATAGCTGTTTTTATTAGTAATATGTTGGAGCCAATACTTACTCTCCTTAATCTAAGCCAAATACTTGTTACATTACTGAAGTCCAGAAAATAGCCATTGTAATGTCATTGTACAAGGTTGGCCCCAAAACAGATTAGGGTAACTATAGATCTGTCAGACTCACTAACTTCATATGTAAAGCTGGAATATATTATCTCAGACCTCATTAATCTGGATATTGCAAATCTATTAATCCTGGATCCTCATCAATTTGCCTTTATCAAGTGACAGTCTTGCCTCTTTAACCTTATTAATTTCATTGAGAAAAAACATCACCAAAGCAGTGCACAGTGTTACTTGGCACATAAAGCATATTTGCATCCAGAAAAGGCCTTTGACACTATTCCTCATGCATGCATACATTATTGATAAACTTGTAATATAAATATAAATCCTTATGTTGTGCAGTGGATAGCTAACTGGTTGTCTGACATAATCCATGTAGTTAGAGCTGCAGGTGCCACTTCTTAAAGCAAAAAAAGTTACCAGTGGTTTACCACACAGCTCAGTCAGCACGTGTGTGTGTGTGTGTGTGTGTGTGTGTGTGTGTGTGTGTGTGTGTGTGTGTGTGTGTATGGGGGTGGGGGTTCTCTCCTATTTGACATCTATTTCTCATACTTTCAAGCACAACACTCCTAATTTATGGTTATCTAACTTTGCAGATTAC